>NC_081330.1:16681212-16984242 GCF_026419965.1 Kogia breviceps
AGTTCCCCAACCAGGGATTGAACCCAGGCCCCTGGCAGCGAAAGTGCAGAGTCCTAACCACTGGACCACCAGGGAAGTCCCTGTGCGGTGTACTTTAAATGGGTGAATATTGTATGTCACTGAAACGTTAAAAATCAGCGTCAGCTCTGGAGTCTTACTGCCACTTATTAGCTCTGACCTTGGACCAGTTCCTTAGTGACTTCTGCTCCAGGGTTCATATGTGTGAAAAGATGGTAAAATAATAGGTTATACCTACCTCATAGAGTTGTGAAGATCAAAGCGGCTAATAGAGATAATATAGTGCTTGCCATGGTGTCTGACACATAACCAGTGCTCATTCCATGCTGGTAACTATTAATATTAGCATCATAAAATAGTTTTTGAAGATCCAACTGAGAGATGGTGTCCTTGATGGGCCAGTGAAGACAGGAAGTAGGTGGAATTCCTTTTACAATTTGAATTCTTCGTTCAACCCTGCTGCCTCATACGGGACAGCATAATGAGGCAATAATTCGGATAGTAATGGGAGATGAGGTCATGTGGCAGGGGGCGTTGGGTAGAGACCTAAGGGCTAGAAAAAGAATATTGGTGCTGATGTGGGAGAGGAAATTGTATTAAAAAGGCTGCTCTACCCTTCACTGACAACAGATGTTGGGAGGTCTTGGGCTCTGGGCTTCAGGGTCTCTGACCCCCTTGAAATTCTCTCCGGTTTCTTTGGAGGTCATGATCCCACAGTTGGAGGAGTCCTGGTGTAGATTAGCTCCCTTGGATATGTTTTCCTCTCTCTTTGCCTAATGCCTCCCATACCCGGGAACTTGGAGGTAGGTGCTCATGCTAGCAAAGGAACCAGCAGCTTTTCTAGAGCAACGGAGGAAAAAGCTGGGATGAGATGAAAGGCAGGAGCCTAAAAGACGGGGATCTGTGAGTGAAAAGAAAGCAGAACAAAATGCCGAGCTGCTCCGCTGGTCCAGTTGCTCTGAGGCTGAAGGCCCTCCAGAGAGAGCCAAGCCCTTGTCTGTGTTCCAACTTGCAGGCTCCAGGCAAGGGACGATGTCCCACTTTGAGGGGCACACAGGAGCAAAGACAGCCTCCCTCCCCCCAGTATTTGAGGAGACAGACTCAAAGCAAACACATAAAGGGACTGAGGATCATGTCCAGAGAACATGCTCTCGAGTCCAATGGGCAGGCTGTAAACCGAGTGTGTAAAGTGCCTAGCGAAGCAATATGGTTAAGCGTTTCGGTTCACAGAGTGCTTTCCTGCCGTCTCTGCACCTCCTTTCCATAAGCCAGTGTGTCCCGCGTGGACTGCTCGTGTTTTACGGCCAGAAACACCCTGGGCTACCGACCACTAAGTGATTTGTCACTGAGAGACTGTTCAGCACCGGTGTCTGCTTCTGTGAGGGTATCTGCTGGATTCCATCACGGGGGTAGGGACGCCTCTGCCAGCTGAAGCCGCACACGCACGCTCTGTGGCCGAGCCCATGCCCGGGCCATCGTTGCAGATATGGGGATATCCTTGCCAGGAGGCTGGCAAGTGTGAAATGCCGTTGGCAAGGACCGGGGGCTGGAGCGTGCAGCCCCGTTGCCCGGGGCGGGGGGGCGGGGGGTGGTTGTGGGCAGCAGGAAGGGGCCTGGGCTCTGGCGCGCAGCTTCTCCCTGCCTGCTCGCCCACCCCTCTCCAGCCCGCTGTCTCCCCATCAGCTGTGGGGCTGCCAGCCTGAGCACGGGGGCTGCCAGCCTGAGCACGTGGGCTGCTCCTTGGCTTCGAGCCAGTGGCGAGCTGGGAACCTGTGACTTTGAGACTTGGCCCTTTTCAGTTCTCTTTGTTCAGAAAAAAGTTTCATCCTGGCTCTCTTCAGTGGCTGCCGAGGATTAGGAGAACCCCGGGGAGACTTGGCTATAGGACAGCTCTCAAAGCTGTGCTGGGAAATTTGAAGAGGGGCCATTTCTCTCTGTCTTATTTCAAGTGACATTCTTCTCTCCTTTCCTAAACGGGTTTTTACTGTTGCAAACCCCACAGCATAATCCCCTCGTGTACTTTTGTGATTCCGCGGCTATGAAGGGGATTAGACCAGTATCTGGACCAATAAAATATGGTAAGGACCGTTGAAATGGACAATAAGAAGGAAAGTTCAAATCTAGGCGCTTGTTTTTAATGGTTGGACCAGTTAGAGCCTGTGCTTATTTTCCTGGGTTAGCATTTCTCTTTCTTTAAAAAAAAAAAAAAGTCTGCTTTTCAGTGCCTTGGAGGGAAAAAGAAAGAAGGGAGGCTTTGCTCCCCTGAACAGAACTTGAGAACCGGACCACGAAACGGCCAAAGGCTATGGTATTTCCCAAGTACAAGTGGGCCATTTTCCAGAATGTGTAACTGCTTGTACTTTCCCCAGTTTAATATTGTTAAGAAATGGAAATTGCCTCGGTTGTAAAGTGGTTTCGTATTAAACTTTCGTTTATTAGTGTCAATGGCTTTTAGCTTTTAAAAAATGCTATTTATACCATGACTATGAATAAATTGTTTTTTGAGAATCTGATTATTAAAAGACAGATTCTTCTCCATTTTCTATACACTGCCCTTTGGTATAAATATATGATAAGTGTCTCTATCCGTCTTGTTACCATGTTTGTTTTGGTATCTTGGGGAGAACTTAACTGTGAGCTGCTTCCATTAGAATTATTTCCTGGAGGACACATTACCAAATCAAAAAGCTGTAGACGACTACATATACACATACCAGGGGTGCTTGGTTCTGTTTCTGTAATCCCACAATATACAAATGTTGGCAGAATTTCCATGAGTGTATGAATCCTGTGAGCTACTTTGTCATGCATGCTAGCTGATATTTACAAATGGAGGTCTGAAATGGTCCGAAACTTTGAAGATGCTTTATTATGCAGTATGTGAAAGTGGAAGTGTTTATATTTCTTGTTTTAGACTATACTGGCCAACTGGGCGGGAAAAAAATACACAGCCTCCTAATAGGCTGCAACAATCTCGTAACAAACCTGAAGGGTCCTGGGGAATCTTCACAGCCTAAACCGACAAGGTTTTGTCAAAGGTTTTGCCAAGGTCTCAAACCCTGTGGATGGGTTTTCGATATCTGCTGTGAAATGACGGTCCATTTCTATGTCATCCACATACCTGCCGAATGACTTTCTTAGTCAATTTCTGTATTGTGAGCTCAGATGGAACACGATAGCCCGGCTACTACAAGGAGCTCCTGGTTCTTTAAGGGCTCTGCTTGATTAATGGGAGAGGATTCGAGCATAATTAGGAATCACATTGCGTTTGAAGACTGGAAGTGGAAGCCCAAGAAGGGTCACTGATTTGTTCTCAAGGTCATAGAGTCAGACTGAGTCAGCCTTGCTTCCTCTCAACATGTGTAAGACTGGGATGTACGTTGCTTTTGCCCTTTCCCCCACTCTCCCCATTGGATACCTTTTAAAGCTTTCTATAATCAACAAAGGTCAGGGCTCACCCTGGCCATGCATGCTCTTTGTGACTTTGCACATCTCTCTTTTCTTTCCTCCACCCACCTTCCACAGGTTGTCTGTTTCTCCCACTGGCCTTCTCCCTTCCTGTCCCTTTCATTTCATTGTTGTTGTCGCCCTTCTGCAGAAAGTCTCTTGGTAGTGTTCATGTGTTTTAGAATAGCAGACGATATTCCGGGCACAAGTGGGTTACCCTTTGGTTTGTATAAAGAGTAGGCCTTTCTTTTTCCTTTGGTTGCTGTGGGGGGAGTGTTGGTTTTGGCCTCTCATGGACTGGAGTATTTTTCCCCCCAGCTCTATAAGGCATGCTATGAAACTCACCGTGTTAAAGTGTACAATTCAGTGGTTTTTAATATAGTCACAGAGTTGTGCAACCATCACTTAACAGTCTATTTTAGAACATTTTTGTCTCCCTCCCACAAAGAAACCCCTCTAGCAGTCAGTCTCCCCCCTCATCCCCCCCCCCACCCCGCCTCAGTCCTAGGCAACCACAAATCTGCTTTCTGCGTAGAGTGACATCCTGAGGGCCCAGTGTATGGTCCCTTCCCTGTGATAAGAGGAGCCGTGTGGCTGCTCACTTGCCCATCTTGACAGTGGCTTTCCTGATTTGTGTGCTGCACTCCAATTCCTATTCTACAGGCTCCGGGATAGGACCTTGGAGAGCCTCTGTGTTGAACTCCCTTTCTGATGTCTGACTTCCTGCAGCCTCGTTGTTTGTCGGGTGCCCCTGAACCCTGGTGATGGAAAAGCCCAAGACTGGAAGCCTCCTCAGGGCAGGGACTTTGAAACCCCAGCTCTGAGCCCGGTGCCTGCCTGCGGCGTAGGAGATGCTCAGTGTTCACTGAATGAGTGAGCTTACGCACTGATATTAACGAAGATTAAATTACCCTAGCATTTTGAGACATACCTGTCACTATTAACTGAGTTCATTTCTGCTGTTGTGTACGTGTGTGTTTTCTTTAAATAACCCAACTGTGGAATCATCTTAAAAACAACAAATTCGGGATGTATCTCATTTTGTGTATTAACGAGACGTGTGCTTTCCTCTCAACCTTCTGTTTCTTGTCTTGTGAGTCTGGTCCCTATAGAGGAGAAAACAACATGATGCTCTGTTTATTTTAAGGGGAAAAAAGGAGACGGTTTAGAGGACGTAGTAGAACTAATGCTATAGACATCAGTACTCCAGGTAGCTGCTTTGGTTCTTTTGAGCACTTTTCCCCTTTATCTGAGGATGAGCATCTGGTAAGGAGTGCTTTTATTTGTCATTGAGGACATGCCTGTTGTACAGTCAGAAAACAAGTGGGAGTGAGACATTCTATCTGAGATATCTCTGATTGCGGGAACCCCGGGCTTGGTGTCAAAGTTGAGAAAGTGTCAATGAAATGTTAATGAGGAGACTCCAGGAGTTCAGGGCATTTTGAAGCTCAGCACATATTCACATCCCTCTGGTATCAGTGAAGATTCCAAAGTGAAACCTGTAGGGTCATTTGGTTTTAATGTTGTCCCACAATAGGATATTAAAAGCCACACACTAAGGAGCACAATATTGAAAATTGCTTTGAACTTGCAAAGCTTGCTATCTCAACTGTCCCAGCAACTTTCAAAATGTGATAAGCAGGAATGCAGCAGTTCCAAAGACATGTGCTTGCTCTTAAGCAAACGCCTCAAATGCTCTTAATTTGTACCAGAGACCTTATCAAAGGCCTTGGCAAAACCTCCCGTTTGGCAGTTACGAGAATTAGTTGGGCTTAACCTCTGAGGCATGGGGTAGGCGTTGGGGAATGAGCATTTCATGCTACTTTCTCATCGTCAAGGCAGGTGGACCGTGGACAAGTGGAAAAGGAATTGGGAAGCAAAGGGGAGGGAATTTGAGAGGATCCTCTTTTCCCAGCTGCCACAACTTTCCCTCCAAGACCACTGTCCCCACCGGGCACAGTAACTTATTGGTAACAACATTAACCCCATCAGTGAAAACTTGGCTTCATGTTAAGCTTTGGATCGTTGGCGCTCCCACCCTCAGACCCCATTTAGCCATGATACCGCGAGGAATCAAGCCTTTTTAAAGAAATCGCTTTCATTGTTTGTTCATTCTTATTAAAGACTTTTTAACAGTCCAGAAGACAAATTCCGCGTTAGGAAAATAAGTGACGCCTATCTGGCTGTCTGTGACCTTGAAGTAATGACTGGCTTTCCTAGAATTAGGATCTGTATTGCTTGAGAAGCTTTTATTATTTTATTTTATTTTTTATTTTTTAATAGATCTTTATTGGAGTATAATTGCTTTACAGTGGTGTGTTAGTTTCTGCTGTATAACAAAGTGAGTCAGCTATACATATACATCTATCCCTCTTGCGTCTCCCTCCCTCCCACCCTCCCTATCCCACCCCTCTAGGTGGTCACAAAGCACCGAGCTGATCTCCCTGTGCCATGCGGCTGCTTCCCACCAGCTGTCTGTTTTACGTTTGGTAGTGTCTATATGTCCATGCCACTCTCTCACACTTCGTCCCAGCTTACCCTTCCCCCTCCCTGTGTCCTCAAGTCAATTGAGAAGCTTCTAAGTAGATGGTAGAAGAGCGGGTCAGAAGAATATTTTCAGAGATGCAAAGTATCTGTAACTTTGTAGATACAATTGTCAGCAACCAGAATTCTGAAAGAATTCCATCTTCCTCAGGAAAGATGAAGGGATGGTGTTTATCAGTAAATGGAGACCACAGCTGTTTTTCTCTAACATGTGGCAGGGGGATAAAAATCTTTTACTATATTTTGGCATTTAGGAAAATGTTATAATTTGGTTGTTTCGGAGTGTGGCGTGTGTGTGTGTGAGTGAGCGAGTGTGTGTGTGGAACACATTCCCCTTTATACCATGTGTCTCGAGTTTTAATCATTTCCAGAAAATGTAAGAAACGGGGAGAATTCCGAAGGGGCTAGTAAGTAGGCGTTCATATTGAACCAGGAACTGCGTTGAATGATGTTTTCTCCGTGAACATCTGAGCGTTGCGGTTGTCAGGAGTGGTCCTGAAGCTGACTGGCTGCGGGGGCGGGGGGGGGGTCTTTACAAGTAGGGTTAGATGACTCTGGAGAGAGGGGTCCGAGGGTTAAGCTTGAGAGTGGGTCAGGAGATTTCGTTCTAGAAAATGAACACCCGCATGTTATGATTACCCTTAATTTATACCCTTGGGGCCTCCTTACAAAACAAAACAACATTCTGAAATTGAAAAGCAAAATTTGGGCTTCATGGAGCCTGCTTCGAGCTGTTGAGCCTTGGTCTGGGTGGAGCGGCTTGGTGTTGGACTGGGCGTTGAAGGAATTAAGCCCCTCATTTAGGGTAGGGGGCCACACTCATGGCTATGAAATTACCTGCAGCCCTTTGGGCTCAATTTTAGAATGACTTTTAGAATGTCCTGGAAAGTAAATTACTTATCTTGGGGCCTCGGTTTCTGTGAATTGCCTCTCTCTGTGAGAAACCTTGTAACTCATATAATGGCCTAAAGTTTCTTAGATTTATATTGACCAGTTTGGAAAAAGAGACATCAACTCAAGCATGTTTTTTTTCTGTCAAAGAAATCGTATGTCCATCAAGGACAAGCTTCGTGTATAAAGATGGCTTTATTTATATTTAGAAATGATAGCTGCAGGCTTTTTAAAAAAAATTAATTAATTTGTTTTTATTTTTGACTGTGTTGGGTTGCTGCACACGGGCTTTCTCTAGTTGTGGCGATGGGGGGCTACTTTTCATTTCGGTGCACGGGCTTCTCATTGTCGTGGCTTCACTTGTTGTGGAGCACGAGGGCTTCAGTAGTTGTGGCTCGCAGGCTCTAGAGCGCAGGCTCAGTAGTTGTGGCGCATGGGCTTAGTTGCTGCGCCGTGTGTGGGATCTTCCTGGACCAGGGCACGAACCTGTGTCCCTTGCATTGGCAGGTGAATTCTTAACCACTGCACCACCAGGGAAGCCGTAGCTGCAGGCTTTTCTTTGATGAGTTTGTTTAGATTCCAAAACCTGAGCATGTTTCAGCATTGGGGAAGGGAGGCTACTGACACTTCCCCCAGAAGACAAAGTGATTTGAGTAAAGCAAAAGAGTTGGTAGTAATATGTACACACATTTTGTGTGTATGTGAGTTTTTAGTCCTGAAACTAAACGTAATTTAAAATAACGAACACCGTGTTTCAAAGGACTGCGTATTTGCCTTAAAAATATCACTATCACTGAGTATGAGTTGCTTCTTAGCAATCTGTAGTTCTACCCTGTCTTATTTAGGCCTAGAAGTCAAGAATAAAGTAGACTTTTAATTAATAGTTTTAAAATTTGCCATCGTTTCCAATTATGTTTATATTTGAACAGGAAGAAGGCTTAGGACTTTAAGAAAAGTGATGCTCATAAAACACTGAACGGGAACTTAAAGACTGGTTTCATATATGTGTACACACACACACAGCAGTAAATTGGGATGCCACAGCTTGATGAATTTTTCAAATATTTTAGGAAAGGTTTCAGAGCACTTATGAAACAAAAGCATTAAGGACTGCTTGTCATAGCTAATAAAGTTTGCTTGGATCTCACTTGATTTTTCTGCTTCACTTCACAAGGTAATTGAAACTTCCTTTTTACTTCGAGCCGCCCCCCCCCCCCCACCCCAAGAGCTACAGTCTTAAAAGAACACCTCTTTTGGTTAGCAATTCTATGGAATTTTTCTGAATATAGGACTAGGTCTTAAATAGTTATAGAGCTAGTGGTCATTCAGTCCTTGGCAGGGAAATTAGTTAAATCTCTAAGTGGCTTCTGGCAGCTGAAGAACATCCAAAGAGGAAAAAATGGCTTATTACAACTGGAGCTTTTAAAGCATCTCTTGGGTAAGACTGGAAATTTGATCCAGGTCGAAAAGTAGAGATGATGGAACTGTCCCCCTGGAACAATGAAGGTATGAAAAAAGGAATCTCCAGTCTCCAAAAAAACCTGAAGAACTTGGGTATAAGAACTATGAATTGATGCAGAGGAGTCCAAATGATGAGCTTTCCCAGTGTTCCACGTCTGCTTGTTTGCTTCTTTATCTCGAGTGGTTCTCTAGAAAAATGCTTTTCTCCATCAAATAAACCAACCTGGAACTCTTAACCAGCTCTTGCAAAATAGCTTCTCCCTCCCTTCCACCCATGGTTGGTTTGGGGTTGACAGTAAAAGACAAAACATTGTTGACTTTACCAGAAAATTTGGGGGACAGATTTTGCTGCTGTGGCTGCTGCTGAGGTGAACAAAAACCTCAGATTGCATGTCCTGTATTCTCAGGGCAAAAACACTTATTTTGGGAGCGATGTGGGTGGGTTTTGAGGCGCTCTTCTGTTTTTGTTTTAAAGCGTTTGGTAAGAAGACACTTAACTTTGAAATTTTATTTTCATATGTACTGGCTTGAGAGCCCTGACCTCCCACCCCTGCTCAATCCACCTTGTCAGCTTTCATTTTTAACTAAGTAATCAACTAGTTGACATAACTTGCTTATTTTAAAAAGCAATCATATGGGAGTAATTTGGCCTCTTTTTTTTATCAAGTTGAGTGTTAATTATTTTGATCTGCCTCTTGAATGGTGGGTTGTTAATAGTAATATTAGTCACAGCTGGGCTGTGAGTGCTTGCGTCCAGATTCCTTGGTTGAATGTTTCATAGGTCACTAAACAATTTTCTGATGAAAATGATTTATTTAAAGCCTAATTCTTGACCTCTGTCTTCCCCCAGTGCCTTAGGATAATTAAATGCTCAGTACTGTACCTCTAACTAGTTACTTGCCATTCAAGAATTCCTCATTTCAATGTTCAGATCATATGCAGAAAGAATTATGTGTTCTGGAAGGAAAGATTTGTAAATACTGGGGTGTTTAATTCAATTTAAATTCATTTTGAAGAGACTAGTACCATGGATTGAGTGACTGCATTATAACTCGCTGTGCAAACGAAGGATTTGAAAAATATTTTGACGTTCTTGACTAGGTTTCATGTCATTCTTTATCAAGTGCATCATAATATATTCGGTTTTTTTGCTTAGCTCACACTGTCTAATGTGTACAAGTTTAATATTTAAGACAGACTGGTTATCTCATATAAGTGACAATGGTTCTGTGAGAACTATAACTTCACAGAAATATAAGAAAAACAGGAACTAGGGTCAGAGGCCCCCCAGGGTATGAAAGGATCATAACCTTTCTCAGAGAAGGCAAACTTGACTGATATACTAGTTTTTATAGAGCACTTTATTACATGAAGGAATGTAGTAACAGGACTGAAAGCAAACATATAGCAGTAATAAAGATTAAATCAATTGTATGTCCTGCTTTGGGGGGAGGTGAAAGGATGTGGGGCTTCCCTGGTGGCGCAGTGGTTGAGAGTCCGTCTGCCGATGCAGGGGACACGGGTTCGAGCCCCGGTCTGGGAGGATCCCACGTGCCGCGGAGTGGCTTAAAAAAAAAAAAAAAAAGGATGTGGTTTTATATAAAATTACTTAATTATAAGTAGGATAAAAACGTCCTGGTTTTGCATATCAAAAAGGTACAGTATCTTCCTCAACTTACAATAAGTCAAAAATGCATTTAATGCACCTAACCTACAGAGCATCCTAGCTTAGCCTGGCCTGCCTTAAACTTGCTCCGAACACTTACATTAGCTTACAGCTGGGCAAAGTTATGTAACACAAAGTCTATTTTATGATAAAGTGTTAAAAATCTCATGTAATTTATTGAATACTGTCCTGAAGGTGGAAAACAACGGTCGTCTGGGTACAGAATGGTTGTAAATTTATCGATGGTTTTTCCTCGTGAATGCGTGGCTGTCGCTGCCCCAGCATCACCAGTCTCCGACCACATACCCCTCGCCCAGGAAAAGATGGACATTCAAAATTGGAAGTGCAGTTTCTAGTGATTGTGAATCACTTTCGCACTTTCCTAAAGGCAAAAAATCATAAGTTGAACCTTTGTTAAGTCAGGGACCGTCTGTACTGTATTTTCTGACATCTTGCATGTATACATTTATGTATAAGTAGGATTTACCCTTGGATATATGAACAAAATCAAGAAGCCAGGTCGAAGTCTAAAGGTGTGTCATCCATTGTTGTATCCCTTTATATTGAAGTAATGTTGTCAGTATTTTCTTAGATGATAAAATTACCATGCTCCTAAAAATATTGAGCGTGAAGCTCTTAAGTGAATCAACAAAATCTTTTAGATGGTAAGTCATGAGAGTACAAAAGACGTCGAAAGGTGATTAATTTTATTAACAGAGCTTTTGTGAAATGAAAACATCCCCTTAGACTTTGGTGTGGAGGAGGGAAAGAATGCGGTGTTTTCAGGGTGGACATTGGGAGTTCTGTAAAATATGCTGCCTTGCCGGCCCCGGGGTGTCTTGTTCAGGGAGGCCTGCATCATTATATCGAAGGGCCTAGATTGGCCATGCAGATGATTGGGATTAAATTAAGACTTCCTATGCTGCCAGGAAAAATAATAGCATATCCATTTCATCTCCAGTACGGTTTCAAGATGATTCACAGTTGGAAGATAGATGGCATGGAGTTGAACCACTATGCATTTTTTTTTTTACCCTTTTATTTGAAAATCTCAGCAAATAGATACTTTACTTGAAATATTATAGGTGAGGGAGGGGCTCGTTGTTCCAGTTTGCCCAGCTCGGTCCAGGTTCTCTCCCCTGTTGTCCCAGCATAATTGTTAATGCCGCCTCCTTTCACTCAAACGTGTCCTGGGGTGGACTGTAATTTACGGTCACCCTAAGGACAGGAAACGGTATATTCACAAAAAGAAGTCGATAATTTAAAATGATTTAAAAGAGTCTTGCTTCAAAAAATGGGTAAGTGAACTTCCCAATATTTGCTAGATGTGAGTTAGCCTAAGTTAGCAGCAGGTTGATGTCCTGGAGGAGCAGGTTCTGTGTATATTGGAAGAGCCCTTTTCAAAGATGCAAGAAAGCCATCTAGACGAAGTCTATAAAGAATCACTTAGGATCGGATTGAGGCCGATTCTGATGGCACTCCAGGGCCACCATTATGAACAGCACCTCTCCGGACCCTGGCTGCGCTCGCAGGCACAGTAAGAGTCAGGGCTCATGACTCACTCCCTGGGAGTTTTTTGGGCTGTCAAGTGTCTGCCTCCCTCCACAGGCTTCAGCCTGAGAGTTGGATGCAGAATATGCAACTGCCTTCCTCCAGGGCCTGCCAGTGCTTTTGTTTTTGAAATGACCGATAAAGACAACCTTTTCTCTTTTGTGAACGAACTTCTTTCCAGAGAACAACAAAGAGCAGCCAAGAAGCGCTCTTTTCTGTTTTATTTGTGCGTTTTGTAAAACTGCTTACAGTGCTATAGGACGAAACTATGAATTATGGTTTTGTGCCTGGTGATCAAACCTCCTCAGCCTAGGGAACACCATAATACCCAGGTTGGATAGAAACGTCCAAATAGTGCAGGAGAGGTGTTTTCGGATCCGATTTATGTGTTTATTATTATGACATGTGGTTTAGTGGACTTGAAGCAGGGTGACTGATTCCCAGGCTATATGGGATGACCTTGGATAAGTCACTTAATCCCTCTGTGCTTTAGGTCCCTTTTCTACTTTTCGAGGCTTAACAAAGCTACGGAAATACCCTTCTGGGGTTAAAGGAGTGAATTGCTTGCTTACAGGAGATACATTCACTCACTCAGCCTTGTGTCTCGCTTGCTATAACAGGAGAGGTCACCGAGGGCTTTACAAGTGCCTTCAGCTCTAACCCTTGCCCGGAGCAGGATGAGATTCAGAATGCATAGAGTTCCCGGACAGGAATGTGCAACCGAAGTGTAGCAGGAGGTAAGAAGGCCTGGAACTGGCCCGCCCACAGGCCTGCAGGACTATTTTTAGTTCTGGGGCACTAGGGTGGGTCAGCTTCTTTTCCAGGGCAGTGTTTTAAACTGGAGCCATGAGTGACAGGCCCCTCTGGCGAAGCTTTAAATTGGGCCAGGATGGGGTCCCAGTCCATCCCTGGCTGAGGATAAGAAAACTGAGTTATTTGGGCAGCAGTGGATAGGGCAGTTACAAGTTACTTACCAGGAGAATATCTCAGTTGAGAAAACTGGATTACCTTGGATCGGTTGGGAAGTGCTTCTTACGCCATCTGGTTCAGAGACCATGACAGAGGGAATAGGGCATGTAGCAGGGATAGAACACACGGATCCCCATGTTTTGAAAGTACCTTAGTTCATAAGGCCAGATTCGGACCACCTCCGCCTGCTTTCCGTGGAGCCCTGTGCCCTTGGAGTTCATTGCCAGAGAGCGTCACGTGTGGACCTTTATGGTCACGGGAACCAGTTATGTTAACCTTGCTGACTTTCAGTTTCAATGGCGATTAGAACACTTATTTCTTAGGATTTTCTTACCTTAATCAGTTGCAAGTGATTTTTCCCTGGATTCTTTTAAATGAAAAATTAACTAGAGAAAGACCATAGTACATTAGACTTGGGGCTAGCCTAGAGGGGAACCTGAGACCCCCAAAGGTGGTTAAGATGCAATTTGCTTGGATACAATTTATGAAGTTGGTCCTAGGGACTTAGCTCTGTCGTGCTGGCCTGGCCATGGGAAGAATGTTTTGCTTTAGTTTATTACCGTTTAATTCATTGCTGCTTTTCAGTCCTTTACCCTTGGATAGAATTGGAATCATAGTCTGTTTGTCGGTGGCATAAGTTTAAAATTGGTTTCCAAAGGACACGTCTGCAAAGGGACCCTGTTTATTTCTGTAGAAATGTCCCTCCATTAGCCTTGGCAGGCCTCCAGCTTTGCAGACGTAATGGACCGAAAACTGCTGGTTGCCAGCTTTTGGCATTCATACTCTGGAATGTACCAACTGGACCATCCCACAGAGGTAGACATAACTGTAGTCTCATAATTTATAAAAATACAGCTACTCTATTTGGCCTGCTACTAAACGCAGAATGTAGAAGTTGCCGTTGAACTCAAGAGAGGCAGGGTTGGGGAAGAGAAAGCACACTGCAGAAGGAATCGGAAATGATCCGATCTTCCTAAGAACCTCTAAGGACCTCCGTTGACTAAGAAATGAGAGGTTTGGTCTGAAGGCCCTTTCCAGCCCTCCTGTTCATCCAAGTATTTATGGAGAACAACGCAAACAGGTACTGCAGCTCTGAGCCCGCTCAGGTGAATAAGAGAAACCATTGGCTGCTAGAGGAGCATCCTCCACAGGAGGTCCCTGGGTGCCCTAGAGGAACAGAATCGTGGGAGCATAGTAAGATCTTAGAGCTCCTGTGAATGTTGGAGCCAGAGCAGGGGTCAGAAGTCATTTAACAGATGAGATCACTGACACCCAGACAGGGGGATACTTGACCCACTTCACCCAGCTGCCTTGTGGCAGAGTCAGTTTGAGGACTAAGGCTTCTCATCTTCTTCATCATTGCTCTTTTTTTAAATCAATCAACCTATCTATCTATCTCTCTATCTATCTTATCTATCTATGGCTGTGTTGGGTCTTCGTTGCTGCACCCAGCCTTCCTGTAGTTGCAGCGAGCAGGGGCTACTCTTCGTTGCGGTGCACGGGCTTCTCATTGCGGTGGCTCCTCTTGTTGCGGAACACGGGCTCTAGGTGCGCGGGCTTCAGTAGTTATGGCACTCGGGGTCAGTAGTTGTGGCTCGCGGGCTTAGTTGTTCCGCGGCATGTGGGATCTTCCCGGACCAGGGCTCAAGCCCGTGTCCCCTGCATTGGCGGGCGGATTCTTAACCACTGCGCCACCAGGGAAGTCCTTCATTGTTGTTCTTTAAATGATACTTACTGTGGTACTCTCTCTCTCTTTGGGCTTAACAGAATATTGGTTTGGTGTCATCCATGGTGACCATTTTTTGCTGAATACAGAGTGAGAATGGTTTACCATCCTTCCCTAAATCATTTTGATCATTTGTCTCTAGTGCACCAGCTCACTGGCTGCGTTCTCTGAGCGATGTGCAGTAGCGTTCAGAGTAGGCTGCAGTGGATCCCAACCTTTTGTAGCCTGAGAAAACCATAGTGCGTTCTGTAAGTGGGGCAGTATTCAGTGTGCAGAAAGTACTTGGCAGACCTGTAAATCCATAGATGTTTGGCAATATCGCTAAGACCCACAGGTTGAGAACCACTGAACTGAACCCTTGAAAACATGTGTGTGTGCCTTAATGTAATGATAACATTTGGAGCTTTGGTCTTGGAACTTGACGTTATGATCTTGAAATGCTTTTAAACTTGAGTCATCTCAGTGCATACCTGATCCGTGCCTTCATTACATACTTTTGACCTGAAATGCATGAAGCTGATAAGGACTTGAGAAGGCCGCTCTGATGGCATGTAAACACTTGGACTGATGAAGGTCCTGCTATACTGTTATATCCTTGCTGTGCAGCTCTTGAGGGATTGCTTATTAACATTTTATCAGCCAATCATTTGCCATTTCTGATCTTACTGTCTAAAATGTGTGTGCCCTGTAACCTAACATCTAGTACAGGATGTTGCTCCATCTTTTTGCAGAGAAAAGCATGCGAAACAGCTGCAACTATTTAGGAAAGATGAGTAATGCAGAAAATAGTGCATATCTGCAGGTTTTAACAGGGTTGTTTCCTTTTCTAACAAAAAAATAAATGAAAAAAAATCACAGCCTGTAGGTTTGGAAGACCTCCGACAGTAAAGTCATTTCCCTGTCAATGTTGGTATTCAGCATCAGAATAAAAATCGAATAATTTGAGTATGATAGAGCAGTAAGTCAGAGGGTCTTCTGGGAACAGATCTCAAATTCAGCAGGCTCTCAAATAGATAGTTTGACGTGGAAGCTTGGTGTAGGATATTGTCATAACTGGGATGGAATGGAAATGGGTAGGGGTGGGTTGGGGGACCCCGAGCTCCTTTATTTAGGGCAGAGAGTGTGCTCATTTTTTATCCTCAGCATCTGGCACCATGCTTGAGTGACTAGAGACAGAAAACTGGTGGAGATATAGGTAGAGCAAGCATGGTAGTGGTGAAAGACTAATGAAATCGGGATTAAAAAGCGCAAGTTTCAAAAGTTAGGTGGAAACCACAGGGTATATCTACAGGCAGCCACCAAAACTATAGTTGAAATAGAATGAGACATTAAAAACAAATTGGGGGAGGTTGTAAAAAATTACTTATTTGGCTTTGGGGCTGAAATTCTGCAGCTGTCATCAGGGAGAATGCTCTGCCCGGCAGCCTGAGTAATGAATAAAAAGAATTTTCAGAAGAAAATAAATCAACAAGCTCTGTGACTGTCCAACTGCTGTCTCCCACCACCTTTGACAAGAATGACATTTTACCCACCCAAGCCATTCTTCTAAAATGAATTGATAATGTTTGCATGAGTAGGATCTCTTGTTAGAGAATGAGACTGTCTTAAATTTCTTACTCAGTTTTCAGCTGTGTTAGAAACAGAGGCTATTCTTAGATTTTCAACAGCATTCATATCTGGATATCTTTGGCATATAATTTGTTGTGTTCTGACCTGGAAGGTTGATTATGTTTTCCTTTTACCATTTCGGAAAGATGTAATTCACATGAGAGTTATTAAGGAAATGAGGTGGGGGGTGTTATCTGAGTCTTATTTACTATTTCATTCCAGTTTTACAATTGTGTGTGTGTATTGAAGTTCTGAATGCCCTGGCTAAATTTTAGGATGAAAACAGGAAGTAGTGACTATATTTAAGTGTTTTCTTCGTCGAGGGATTAAAACCCATGTTTTCGAGTTTGTTTTGGTTTGGTCATCACTCCCAATTTAAATGGCATTGTTGTTTTCTGGTGACCAGAGAGGAGCTTGTGGAGACCAATAACTTGTGTGAAGCTTGTATGCGAGGTCATTTCAGATGGGATTCTTAACTGTAAAATGTCTGTGGATGGCATTCAACATACCTTTTGGCCTGACTCAGCAATTCCAGTCCTAGGTGCATACCTAAGAGAGTTGAAACCCTTTGGGCAGAAAAAAGAAAAACGAAACTGTAAATTTGGGGATTACTGAGATTTTAGTGCTGTAAAGGTGGTTTCCGATTCATGTTTGTATCCAGTATCAAAATAAAAATCTGAGACTATAATAAATCATGTAACTGGGCTTCCCTGGTGGCGCAGTGGTTGAGAATCCGCCTGCCGATGCAGGAGGCACGGGTTCGTGCCCTGGTCCGGGAAGATCCCACGTGCCGCGGAGCAACTAAGCCCGTGAGCCATGGCCGCTGAGCCTGCGCGTCCGGAGCCTGTGCTCCGCAACGGGAGAGGCCACAACAGTGAGAGGCCCGCATACCGCAAAAAAAAAAAAAATCATGTAAGTATGTTTGTCACAACATTATCCACAGTTGTCACAAGGTGGAAACAACCTAAATGTCCACCAACAGATGAATGGATAAACAAAGTACAGGCCTACATCGTTTTATTGTGCTTCACTTTATTGCATTTCACAGATACTGCATGGTTTTGTTTTGTTCTGTTAAACAAAATGAAGGTTTGTGGCAATCCTGCATGTTCAGGTCTCAGTCACATTTTGGTAATTCTCACTATGTTTCAGACTTTCATTATATTTGTTACGGTGATCTGTGATCAGTGGTCTTTGGCATTACTGTCGTAATTGTTTTGGCATTTTTAATGAAGTATTTAAAAATTAAGGTCTGTACTAAAGAAGGCATGTAAAATTAAGGCATAGTATAGTGCAAACATAACATTTGTGTGCACCAGGAAACCAAAAAATTCACACGACTTGCTTTGTTGTGATATTCAGTTCATTGTGGTGGTCGAACCAAACCTGCAATATTTCTGAGGTATGCCTCTAAGGTATAGCCATACAATGAAATAGTACACAGCCACGAAGAAGAACGAAGCGCTGATACATGCTACAACACAGATGAACCTTGAAAACTTCATGGTTTGTGAGAAAAGCCAGTACAGAGAGACTATATATTGTATGATTCCTTTTATATGAAATGTCCAGAATAGACAAATCCATAGAGCCAGGCAGTAGATGACTGGTTGCCTTGGGCTGATGTGTCTGTGCAGTTGGAGGGGAGAGAGTGGAATTTCAATGTTTTGGAATTAGATAGTGGTGGTGGTTGCAAAACTCTAAACATACGAAAACCCACTGAATCGTACGCTTTAAGTGGGCAAAGTGTATGGTATGTGAATTATATTAGGATTTTTAGAAGTTGCAGGGTGGGAGTGGGAAAGCAGCATGTTAGCATCATTTCCAATGTCCAATTCTCAAATGGCTAATGTCAGGGTTCACCTGACTGATGGGGTGGAAGAATTACAAGCTGGACCACAGGAGACCAGGGTTCTAGCCCTAACCCAATAAGTTGATACTGTCCCACCTTGGACAAGTTCATTCACATTTGCAGGGAACTTTATTTCCTCTTCTGTAGACTGAGGAAATGTGATCTCAAGGGCGTAAGTTCCAGTTCTTAGTAGTTGGAAACTTTGATGGCATTTACTTACATGCAACCTTATTTCACTGTTCTCCATCCCCAGAGAATGAAGGGTCATGTTGGGAGTTGAAGGGTGGGAAAAATAGCGTATCCTTTTCATAACAAAAGGATTGAGGGTGTCTGGGGAAGGGGGGAAGAAAAGGAGCTTGGCTTAGTCACTTTGGGCTGCTATAACAAAAATATTATAGATTGGGTGACTTAACAGAAATCTATTTCTAACAGTTCTGGAGGCTGTGAAGTCCAAGATCAGGGTGGCAGCAGAGTCGGTGTCTGGTGGGAGCCTCTGGGGTATCTTCTGTAAGGTCCCTAATCCCATTCACGAGGTCTCCACCCTCGTGACCAAAGGCTCCACCTCCAAATACCATCACGATGGGGATTAGGTTTCAACATATGAGTTTGGGGGGTGGAGGTATACAAACACTCAGCCTATAGCAGAGCTATATGCTTAAAAAACAAATGTGATTTCTCAGACTATTGGGCGACGGAATGCATGTGGGGTTAATTCTTATTACTGATCCAGGCCGGGCATTGACAATGATTTACCCAGGCACCCTTTGGCCTCTCTGCCGTGGCAATCTCAGCTCTCCTCATGCCTCAGCTTTCTGTCAGAACCGCAATCCACCACCACCATTTGTTTTCCCAAAAGGCACATCGTCTCTGCCCCGGGCCCCCCCCTTCTGCCCTTAGCCTGGCTCGCCTGACCTGACTTACCTGTTCTTTGTGGTGGGAGACAGCTGTGCAATGGGTGGGAGGTGGAGGGGGTCCATATCCACAGCAGCACCCATTCATCATCACTCTGAGAGGAAACAAGGAGTTTACAAGCTTTTACTGAAAAGTCATCATTGTGTAGGTTTTCCGGAAATAAAGATTGTGTGAGCCATCACAGAGGGCTGTTTTCAGGACATCCCTCACAGAGGATGTTTGTTCTTTCCCCTCAGAAATGCTGGCAGTGTGTAAGCTTTTCATCCGTTCTTTAGCAAGGCATAAGTCTGGTGCTTTTAGTGTCTGATCCTGCTAAATAAGTAGGAACTGTTAAGAGGGCCTTGTTCTGAAGAAACGATCTCCGAATATCAGTGCTAAGCACCATCTATGACCACACACATGTCCATTTATAAAATGCCCTATGAGACTGGGAGCCATGATGGTTTTATATCAAAGTTCAGTCTCCAAATCAGGGCCATTTAAAATTGTAAAACCGTTCTGAACTTGTATTGTCTTTATGTCACACATAGGGTACAGATGTGGCAGGTAACATTTGGTACACTGGCACTTTTAGAATGAGAAATAGTGAGCTACTGTTTTCTCCGGCTTCTTCCCTTCTCTGTCCTTTTCCTTCAAGGTTTTTGTTTCCATTATCATATGTACTTTGTTTGGGCGGGGGGGTCCTTTTCCTTACTGAGCGTCCTGCCTTGTCGCTTGTTCTCTTTTGTGAGAGATGAGCCATTTTTGCATCGGGGTGCTCTAAAATGAAGGAATGATAGAACTTATGCAATTTGGTCTTCCAGAAACCTTGGTTATTTTGGTCTTTGCTATTACCCAGGTTTTCTAACATTTTATTTCCCTGGAGCACTTCAGACAGCTATGGCGTTCTTCTGGTGTGCACGGTGGCTTATTCTAAGGCATATGGTTTGAGACATGGCTCTACTTAAGCATCTTATTTTTGCTTTCTTCTTGGATGTTTCAGATCTGTTTCCTTCACTAAGACCTAGCTGTCTTGAGAGAAATTAAGAATGGTCTGAAGTGCAGACAGCGGAGTCTCTCTTCCCAAGTAGGAAAATATGTGTTGTAGAAATAAACAAGCCCATTCTGAGAAATAAATTTATTTTCATGTTTACTTAACTTTTTTCTTTTAAATCTTTTAGGATTAAGATTTCTGGTAATATGAATCAGCTGTTTGAAGCCCTTTGAAAGAAAAAACAGCATTATGACCTGGGTCAGCTCTCTGGTCAGTTGTGTCTCTGGCAAGGACACCACTCTTAGGTGGAAGGACAAGGAATGTTCTTTTTTGGAACAAAATCTAAGGATCTAAATGTATACAAAACAAACCAGTTTTCGTTAATAAATCACTCCATTGATCTCTCTCTGAATACATCTAGAACTTTTGTGAAGCTCTTGAGTTGTAACCTCGGACAACTGTTGACCTTACACTTGTGGCAGTCAAATATTATGTGTTAGTTGTCTTGCTTCATCTGAAAAGGAAATATTTGGAGTAACAGATTTTTCTAGATAACTGTTCTTTTACACATCAAACAAACTTTTAAAGATGTTCTAAACATCTCAGTGAAAATATTTCTGAAATATTTATTCTCCTGCCTAATTAAACAGAATGATAAAAAACCATAACTAATTAAAGAAGAGCCAGGGTCATCCGGGAAATCATTTAATAAATGATACTCTAATGCAGTAATGTCCTTAGGGGTTTTTGAAGTATGAGGAGCTATTTGCCCCTAAGCTAAGTGGCCCTAGAAGGTTCTGCCTGTGTTGCTTCTGCCTCCGTTTTCAGCTGTCACTTGAGCTGTCCTTGATTGGGGTTCACTCTTTGTCCTTTTTCACTCAGGGCAGAACTGAAGGTCTAGAAATCAGACAGCAGATTTGGTTAAATATGCAACTGGAATATTTGTGTGCAAAATAAAGGCTGCGTCCCAGAGGGTGGCTCCAGTATTCTACAGTAAATTTCACAGACTTTGACTGTTTCTGTTTTCCTCTTTTTGTTGTTGTTGTTAAACCTCAGCTTCCCTTGCTCATTGGGTTGTCTCAAAGGTTGAGGCAATGTGTGAGCGATTGCTGTGCTTCTAGGGTTGTTTACTGAATGAGTGTAATATATCGGGAGTCCATAAAAAATACTTTTAAAGCCTCTCCATACGTGTAATTTAAAAAAGTAATATTCCTGGGCTTCCCTGGTGGCGCAGTGGTTGAGAATCCGCCTGCCGATGCAGGAGACACGGGTTCGTGCCCTGGTCCGGGAAGATCCCACACGCCGCGGAGTAACTAAGCCCGTGAGCCATGGCCGCTGCGCCTGCGCGTCCAGAGCCTGTGCTCCGCAACGGGAGAGGCCACAACAGTGAGAGGCCCGCATACCGCAAAAAAAAAAAAAAATAAATAAAATAAAAATAAAAAAGTAATATTCCCATCTTTCCACACCAAACCTTAATTTATTTTCCTTCGTCTCCTCCACCTCCCTTAACTTCTTTTTATCTAACTTCGGAATTTTGCTTATCTCCTTTGTTTTTTTTTTTTTTTTCTTTTTGCTGTGCGCGGGCCTCTCACTGTTGTGGCCCCTCCCATTGCGGAGCACGGGCTCCGGACGCGCAGGCGCAGCGGCCATGGCTCACGCGACCAGCCGCTTCGCGGCACGTGGGATCTTCCCGGACCGGGGCAGGAACCAGTGTCCCCTGCATCGGCGGGCAGACTCCCAACCACTGCGCCACCAGGGAAGCCGTCCTTTGTATCTTCTAAGGTTCAGTGTCAGTACACAGGAGCACAGGTGCATGGTAACACTTTTTGTTATGTTTTTAGCACCCTCCATAACTTGTATATTCAGGGTCCCCCTTTTTTTTTTTTTTTTTTTTCGGTATGCGGGCCTCTCACTGTTGTGGCCCCTCCCGTTGCGGATCCGGACGCGCAGGCCTAGCGGCCATGGCTCACGGGCTTAGTTGCTCCACAGCATGTGGGATCTTCCCGGACCAGGGCACGAACCCGCGTCTCCTGCATCGGCAGGTGGATTCTCAACCACTGCGCCACCAGGGAAGCCCCAGGGTCCCCTTTATTCAAATGAATATTCTCCTTGCCTCACCAACCCCACAAGCTCTAGTTTATTAGATGAACTGGATTTTTCTCCTTTGCCAAAATATTTGGTGTTCTCTCTCCTCCCGGGCTTTATTTTGGTAAATATGCACTGATTTCACCTTTATTGTACAGTTGGCCGGCCTACTTGATATGGAAATGAGTCTTACTGGTTTCTACTTCCCAGGGTCCCCTCTGGAACCCTTCTTATGGATAGGAATCGCGTTGACAAGCACCGGTCTCTTGGGCACAGTGGCTGTCTGTAATGATGGCCGACACATGTTGGCCAAAACAATTTCACCCTTGAGTGACTTCAAAACTGGCTGGTGGATACCATCGGGTCCCAGTGATTTATCTACTCCTGGTTTGTGATTAGATGCAGAGCATCGTGTTTACCACTATTTGATCTAGTACCTCTGACCTGCCGAGTTCAGTGTTCTGGTTTGGGAATGCGAATCTCTTTCCAAGACAAAGAGTTCATTCAGTCTCTTGAGCATCTCCTTTTTAGCCGTGTGACTGTGATTAAGTGGGTCCTCGGATGCTCTAAATGGCTTCCTCTCTTACTCTGTTGGCTTTGCAATCTCTTGCAAGTGGCTCCTGCCTAATTTGTATTTTGCGTCTAACCTTCTACGCTTTGGGGGCTTTTCTCTGTACCCAGTATGGGACTAGCTTTTTACTTCATCGATGATACCTTTACTTCTTTTTACTCTGGCCTTTTAGCCCTGATGACAGTTCTCTTCTCTCTCCAGCCCTCTCCTCAAAATCTAAGTGCTTGGGAGCACTTACTCTGAAGTGACAATAAGGAAAGGTCCCCCCCCCTCCCAACCCCCTATTTTCAAACCAGTCTCCAGGCATCTTGCTTGTTGTTTACTTTATGAACCTTTTTTTCTCCCTCAGTAATGCCCGGTTTCGTCATAGCTTCTTACTTTAAAATGGGAAAAATCCATGTAATTTTGAACTTTCTTTTCCTCTCCCTTGGCATTGTTGAATTTCAGAGTGCTGGGATTCCCACTACATACTGTTTACCCAGTTCCTTGGTGCCTAACGAACTTTTATATACTACTCAGGACCAAGGCCAGGGCATCCCAGGCCCCTGTCCACCCCTCCCTCCCCGCACACCCCCACCCCATGGAAACATTTGTTCAGGAAGCATTTTTCATTTTCCAAACCTTGCCTCTACATCCTGGCAGGTGAGTATTATGTGGATGAGTTTTCCTTTTCTCACTCATGTCTGTAAATTATATGCACAATTGTGTGGGGGAAATGCAGGGAAATCTATGGCCCCAGTCTAAAACCTAGTAGAGAAAGACCTATTTGACAGAAATATTAAAGAAATAAAGAGAGGAGGAGGAGGTGATCAGATGATAAACTGACAGACGCTCTGAGGTCAATATACCCTCATCAGCGACATCAAAAAATCAGCACTTAAATGCATCACAGTTGTGCGGGGGAGCTGTCATTTCCATCTTTATTCTCCCTTTCTTTGATGTGATAGGGAACAAACTCCCTTCCTCTCCGGGTGAGTGTTCATTTGTTTGTTTTTCTTTGATACACATTTATCCTTAGATACTCTACATTTCGGAATCTGTTCTTTCAACAAAGTGATTGGCTATTAAGAAAGAACTGATCATTTGTCAGGATAGTGCAGTTAACGTAGTATGTACTCCAGGCACATGTATTTTTTTAAAAGTAAGATGCATATTTAAGTAAGTAAATAGGAGTGTCTTATTTCAGTCTTTTGTATTCATGAGTGCAGGAGTTCGAGAATGCAAATGATTCATAGTTTATTTGTAGAAATGCTTGGATGTTGATGCAAAGTTGATTCCTCAAAATTTTAGGCTGGGCTATGTGAATTGTTGATATTTCACCCTTTGGACCTGAAATAATGGCAACTTCATATGAATCAACCTTTATTATTTTGTGTTTTAATTAATCTCCAACTTTATAACAGAGCCACTTCAAAACTAAAGAAAAGATCCTCTAGTCTGTAATCCCAAAGTGATATTGCTATAGACTGAAATTTTTACCAAGGGACAGTTTGTGTTTGGGCTACATAAAGCTAAATTGCTGGTTATTTCTGTAATTTTTAGAAGCAATGCTTCTTAAGACTACTAATAATAGTAGTAATAATCACAACAGGAAAACAACACTCTTCCCTTGATTAAATACAGCTGAACCCTGAAGCATAGAAAGGACCCCCCTTGTGAGGAATATACAGCCATTCCTCGGGATTGGGGTGGGGGGTTGGTTCCAGGACACCACCACCCCACCCCCCACCCCACCCCCCCCCCCCCCCCCCCCCGCCAACAGGGACACCAAAATCCATAGATACTCAAGTCCCTTACATGACCTAGTACATCGTTCCATATGCTTTAAATTATCTCTAGATTACTTATAATACCTAATACAATGTAAATGTTATGTAAATGGTTGCTGGTACACGACAAATTCAAGTTTTGCCTTTTGGGACTTTTCTGGAATTTTAATTTATTTTATTTATTTATTTATTTTTTTGCGGTACGCGGGCCTCTCACTGTTGTGGCCTCTCCCACTTCGGAGCGCAGGCTCCGGACGCGCAGGCTCAGCGGCGATGGCTCACGGGCCCAGCTGTTCTGCGGCACATGGGATCCTCCCGGACCGGGGCACGAACCCGCGTCCCCTGCCTCGGCAGGCGGACTCTCAACCACTGCGCCACCAGGGAAGCCCTATTTTATTTATTTTAAAAAATATTTACTTTATTTATTTGGCTGCGCTGGGTCTTAGTTGCGGCACGTGGGATCTTTTTTTTTAGTTGCAGCATGTGGGATCTAGTTCCCTGACCAGGGATTGAACCCGGGCCCCCTGCATTGGGAGCACGGAGTCTTAACTACTGGACCACGAGGGAAGTCCCAAGAATTTTTAAAAATGCCTATTTTCTATTCACGGTTGGTTGAATCCACAGATGTGGAACCTGTGGATACGGAGAGATGACTAGAGCATCTTTTGATGTCAGTATTTATAATAGCTACTATTGAGCGAGGCACTATATAGTTGAATGCTTATATTATATATATATTATATATAGTTTGACACATATATAGTTTAATGCTTTCAACGATAATGCTTTCAATGAGTCTATGAAGTAGGTTCTGTTTTTGTCCCTATTCTACAAAAGAAGTAGCCTAGAAGTAGAGAGGTCAACCCAAAGTTGCACAATTAGTAAGCAACAGAATTCAGTTCATACTCAGGTCTATGTAACTCCAAAGCCTTGATGCTTTCCGTATAACATGTTGCCTTCCTGCCTCAGAGACTCAGGAACAAGTACTGTGTTTCGGAAGCTTTTCAGTTTTCTTTGAGTTTTCTGCTTGTTGTGACTTTATTCATTTGTTTTGTAATGAACTGGTCTGACTGAGGAACCTTGGTGATGCTGAATAAAATAAGCTGAAGCTCTAGGTTCTTTAAGAGCCTGATCCTTCCTGTTCCACGTTGCTGTTCACTGGTGAGATGGAAAGAAGCTTGAGTTCTGTATGCTATTCCAGGGCTACCACATTTGTCAACACTATTATAAAGAGTTTTAACCAATAAAGCATCATGATCTTTTTTAAAACATAGGCTCAGGGCTTCCCTGGTGGCGCAGTGGTTGAGAATCCGCCTGCCGATGCGGGGGACGCGGGTTCGTGTCCCGGTCCGGGGGGATCCCACGTGCCGCGGAGCGGCTGGGCCCGTGAGCCATGGCCGCTGAGCCTGCGCGTCCGGAGCCTGTGCTCCGCAGCGGGAGAGGCCGCAACAGTGAGAGGCCCGCGTACCACAAAAAAAAAAAAAAAAAAAAAAAAAAAATAGGCTCATTATTTTTTTCCATAGGCTCATTTTGTAATAATCCCTGAGATAATTTCTGTTTACGTCTGCGGCCACAGATCATGGTAGCACAGAGGTTCATCTCACGATAATGGAACAATGCCTTTTTATAAGAGTATACCCACCGTTTACCCATACCCACTCAGTCATCAGGCCAAATGGCAACCCAGAAAGTCAGACTTGTGTCACTGAGCACCTCTTGGCGTGTATGTTTATGAAACTTGAGATTGAGCTGTGGTTCTTTTCCAAGCTTACTTAATTATGGTCTCAGAATCATATTCTATATGATTGAACTTATCATCGTAGGGTTAAACTTCGATATGATTAGTTGGTCTTTTTGTATTGGGCTGTGTCCATTGTAATATATTAAACATAGAAACACCCATGGGCAAAAACATACGTTTTTTTTTTTTTTTTTTTTTTTTTTTTTTTTTTTTTTTTTTCAGATCACCCGGTCGAACTCATTCTAACTTAAGCTGTTCATTTGCAAAAATCAGGGCTTATAATGCTGGACATTCAGCTTTTGGAATGGCCTTTCCCTACTACATTGAAACTGATTCTAGAATGTGATTGAAAATCTTTCACCGTGGTAATGCATATGCTCCTGTAACATTGGCTGTTATTTGAGATCATGCCACCTTGGCTCAGAGTTAAAACATAAGATTAGGTAGATGTTTTTTAAAAATGTGACCTTGCACGGTTTATGATCCTATGAAAGACAAAGAGGACAAAGGAAGCTATTTTCCGTTCTTTCATATTTCTATTTACCAATACTCATTTAAGTACACGAAAATGTTTACTAATTCAGACAGATAAGCGCAGCACCACCCAGTGTTATTTTTAAAACGAGACACGTTTAGTGTCGCTTGTTGTTTGTCCTCATCCTCCAAGACAGTTTAAAAAATTGCCTCTCGTGGGTTACTGTGGGATCTGGAAAAACTAGGAGCTTGTGCAAATATAGGTGTGTGTGTCTGCGAGGAGAAAGTTACTTTAGTTTTTATTTTCCTTTGAAGTACCTTTAAGTATATTCTTAAAATACATCCTAAACCACATACCATTATCCATTTTTTAAAATTTATTTATTTATTTATTTATGGCTGCGTTGGGTCTTCGTTTCCGTGCGAGGGCTTTCTCCAGTTGCGGCGAGCGGGGGCCACCCTTCATCGCGGTGCGCGGGCCTCTCACTATCGCCGCCTCTCTTGTTGCGGAGCGCAGGCTCAGTAGTTGTGGCTCACGGGCTTAGTTGCTCCGCGGCACGTGGGAACTTCCCGGACCGGGGCTCGAACCCGCGTCCCCTGCATTGGCAGGCGGATTCCCAACCACTGCGCCACCAGGGAAGCCCCCATTATTTGTTTTTCACGTAAGATAAAACATCTTCAAGGAGAGGAGTCGAAAACAAGTATATTAAAGTGACTTATTCTTTTCTGGCAAAAAAGTCCTGGTATGAAATTGGGTCCTTGAATTTTCCAAAGGAGGCTGTATTTACTGCCCTTCTTTTCTAAGAAGGGCCATTTTAATAATTTTTGCTATCACATCAAAGACTTTTCACAATAATTATAGGCAATAATTGCAGTAGTAATGCTGTGTGCCATCTGCAGGCTCTGTGTAGTGGAAACTGGAGAGAAAAACGTGTCCCTCTGCTTGATGGGAGTTACCATGAACTTGAGGCCCTGGTGCCAGATTGCCAGTAGCATCAGCTTCAGGTGGCCCTGCCACTACTTAGCCCTGGGTCACATAGCAGCTTCCTTTTCTCCCCTGCAGCCTGACCCTCCCCATCCGCCATGGTGGTTGCTCATCCTAAATTAGCTGATGGGTCTTGATGAAGCGTCACATTCTCAGACTGCAGGAGTAATTGGAACTTTTCTCTGGGATCAGATATTTGACCAAATCAGTTGCTTTACGAGTAGTTGGCCCATGACCCAAAAGATTTATGGAAGGCAATTGGATATTGAAATAATGAAACAGGCACTTACCCTCCCATTGCTCCAGCCCATGGAAAGCTGTCTGATGCTTGGCATTTGTGAACATGAGGCCTCCAGACTGTCTCCTGGCCAGACTCTGATGCTCTGGTACTTCTCTTAGGTCCTGTGACAGACGCTATTCTATAGTGATTCCAGTGTCAGCCCTACGGCAGCAACCTTCCTGTCTTCTTCGAGGCCCAAAGCAGAATGGCCTCTCTCCTTTCGTCCCCACCCACAGCAAAACACAGGAACAGCCAACCCCTTTATTCTAGTTGCTTTCTGGAACGTTCATATCTATCTCTGTGGCTCTGGGGTGACTAAGGGGACTCTGATCTGGCCGGCCTATATCTGAGGATGGTCAGGAACTGAATAGGCCTGTGGGGGCTTGAATGCAGAGCGAACGACTGGTTTCTGTCTTTTCCTTGTCACGTGTTGTCAAGGTCAGTCACTTTTCCGTCTTCGTCTGCAACGAAGTAAATTTTTGTGTGTGTCATAAATAAGGAATCGCATTAATCTGTTTAGTGCCCAAGATCTGCCCTTATTTTTCCCTTCTCTGTGCTACTTAAACCAGAGGAAAATGGTAGATGGCTGGCAGGACAGCCCAGCCGAAGAATTTCCTAATTGATGCCTTACGTTTAACTTTAAGTACCTTTTTATCAGTTTCAGAGCCCAGAACAAACAGGGATTATTCCTAGCATGGTAGAGAGGAATTATGAAGTCTCTCAAGTCCTTTGCTGTTTGGTTTGTCAGTCACTTGAGGGCACAGAAGCTCCTCTCCTGACCTCAGCTGCAGAAGTTGGGTGGGGTGTCACACCACTGATTTGTATTGACTGTTGGAATACAAGGTTCAGGAAGCTCATCATCGGGGGACCAGATTGAGGTTTAGAGACGTTTCAAAAATTGAAGCATGAACATAGTCTGAGAGATGGCATTGTTAAATTAATTTGCGTGTTCAGTGGCGTGATTTGTCAAGCCAAATAAGTAAAGCATTTGTGCGACGTTTTTCCTTTGTGCATTTTGCTTTATTGACCAAGAAAGGCAGCGGAACTAGATCCCCAAGGAATTTGCTCATTGCAAGATTTTGCTTTGAGTCCAAGCTAATACCTTCTGTTAGTTCTGGATGACTCAAAAAATGGCCACGGCCTATCTGGCAACGTAGAGATTATATTTGAGTAGATGAATCTCTCCCAGTTTGTCCAAAGGCACCTCCTAAGGCACATCTGCTGATGTCCCAGTGTAAGAAGCATGGCCTGGGTGGATTTGCCTGGGTGGATTTCCCCTCTCCTCCTGTCTTTCGAACTTGAGTTGTTTCTCGATGAGATCAGAAGACCTCAGAGATCTTTGGTGGGGGGAGGGTGGAAGAGTGGAGTGATTCAGAATATACAGTAAGAGGGAGAGAGAAAAAGCTTATAGAGCAACAATAAAATCCACTTCTGTTCATCTTGTAATTTTCAAGAGGGTGGAGACCAAGCCTTTTGCCTTTTCTGCGCTGAGGAATGGCATCTAGCACGTAAGAGGCACTGGGTAAACACTGCATTAAGCACCAACCATTTTGGTGTGTTGTCAAATTGGGCCAAAGGTTAGTTTGGGAGAAGTGAACCAGTACTTTGATATAGAGTTGGGGAAAATTTTAGGACAGGGCTCCATTTCCAGATAATCTCTTGAGGCGGAATGGTTGAAGTAGTAAATGTACTGAATTTTTTCATCTTAATGAACAAATCAAATGTAATTAATCGACACGTTTGATCCTAAAGGAGAGATTCTGAATGGTGAGATTGGAGAATTGAGTGGCGCCAAGGAGACGGTCATTAGAATAAATAGGGAGAATGGCCATTAAAAGAAATGCCAAGCAGACCAGGGATGCCTCACTTATAAAGGCAAGCAGGTAGAATGTATCATAGAGAATGGGAACACTGGAAAGTTAAGCAAACTTAATCTGCTAGGAAGGGCAACATCACTTCTATAAGTGGAATCTGTGCTTGATTGATGACCTTGTGTTTTTCAAGGGACTGAAGCATATGTGGACAAAGGGAAACCAGTGAATGTGATCTATCTGGGCTTTCAAAAAGTTCTTTGTGGGATTGCACAGCAAGCCAAGGAAACTTAAAATAACTGGCATCACCACAGAATTGTGGGGCAGGAAGCAAAGGGTTAGGGATAAATAAGTCAAGCCTCTGTATAGCCACATTAACAGTGGCATTCTCTCCAAAATTAGGATGGAGACGAATTTTGCTTAAAACTCTAGTAAATGGCCCAAAAGAGGAAATGTACGTTGAAAACTTTACTTTTGGCAACAAAAATGGGACTGAATTCTAGGGTGGCTGCCCCAAGGGTGCCAGGCCCAGGTGTTAGGATACTAGATAATGGTGAAGAGGAGCTTTTTTTTTTTTTTTTTTTTTTTGCGGTACGCGGGCCTCTCACTGTTGTGGCCTCTCCCGTTGCGGAGCACAGGCTCCAGACGCGCAGGCCTAGCGGCCATGGCTCACGGGCTTGGTTGCTCCGCGGCACGTGGGATCTTCCCGGACCAGGGCACGAACCCGCATCTCCTGCATCGGCAGGCGGATTCTCAACCACTGCGCCACCAGGGAAGCCCGAAGAGGAGCTTTTTTGAGGGTTGGGGAAACTCAGCCTTGCAAAGTGAGGGCTCTGCCTTTTCTCCATCTGCCTGCGTTAAGGTTGAGAAACATTTTTATCTCATGCTATAAAAATTAACCCCCCTTTAACTGTGGCCCATGTCCATGGGAAGGGAGACTAATTAAGAGTCCTTAAATGCAGATCTGTATTAGAGTAAGCTGTAACTTACTGTGACCTTTAACAAGAATGTTGTGCAAGTGGGTTAAGGGTTTTAATTAAGTACAGACTTTGAAAAAGTAACTCTTCTTTCCCCTTTGCCATTTCATTGATACCTGGCTAGAATTTTAAAGAATGGTTCGTGTGGCTTGAAATCTGTTGATGGAGATTCATTTTTTTCTTTATGTGAGGCAGTGAACTTTGTTATCACTTAGGGTAAAGGCATTCTAAGTAGCCATTTGGAAAAGTATCTGTGGGAGAATTCCTAATGAATGATTATGTTGTTATTCAGGTATATTTTTCCTAGAAAGTAGATTTACTAAAAACCTATTCTCACACTGTATTCTGGAGGGAGGAATTTTAGGTATGTCATGAAAGGGAGTAAAGAGAAGTTAAGGAGGGTTTTTATTTTTCTAGTTACCCAAGCTGAAAAAAAGGCATAAAAAAGAGAAAACAATGTTAAAAATGTTCATGACCCACAGGACCCGTGACACGCATAGAAAACGAAAGGCATTAATTAATGTTTGTATTAGCGCCTCCCCACCCACCCACTGCATTTTCTCCTACACTTGGAATAAACTTGGTACCCAGCTGTTGACCCTTTCCAATCTTGCTGTGAAACCTAAACGGCTGTGGCAGGTTATCTTAGAATTGGGCTCCTGGGGGTTTCTTTAGAGATGATTAGGAGATAATAAGGAAAATCGCTCCCTGTTGGAAGTCTGGTGTTTGGTCAGACCTCGAGGAGGAGGAGGAGAGGAGTGTCTCCAGTGTTTTTCTGAGGATGCCTTCCTCCTCCACTTTCTCTGAGGCCTGATGTGATTGCCTGCAGGAGACTGCTCACAGGGATGGATCATTGTAAGAGTGTACACTAGGGGTGCAAAGGAAGGACAAGATGCTGGGGGCCAGCATCCCTCCCATCCCAGGAATCCCCGAGACCCTCTGAGCCTGGTCTCTTCACTGTCTTAGAGATGGCTCTCACGAGGCCTCCGTCTACCAGTAATTAGGACACGTGGCTTGGGTACATAGGTTCCAGAAAGAAGTACTGTTGGGCACCGAAGAAAAACAATGTTCTAGCCAATGGTGTTTCATCTCTAGGCTACTTTTTATTTGTAGCGGGATTTGAAACAGGCATATTTGGACTCAGGCATTCTGTTAAATGATGAGCCCAATGGAGATCGTAAACTAGTATTCGAGTGAAACTCTCAAATGATGCTACTCCAGGTATGTGCACCTGAATCACTGACAGGAAAGATCTTCATTATTTGTAAAACAAGTAAGAGAGCTCCTTCTTTTCCTCTTGCCCCTATCCGCACTCCGCCACCAAGTCACCAACACATTTCCGGGAGCCTTTTACTTTATTAGCTTAGGTAGTATTTACTGGACCCTCAGAATTGTAGAAGAGATTTGGGTTAATTGCCAGTATTATTATTCCTGTTGAGTCCTGGACCTGGACGAAGTGGGTGGAAATGTGCAAAATAGATGCAGTTGCTCTACGTGCTCTAAAGTGATGATAACATAAGGTCAGAGTATGCATTTCAGGTCATTCACTCAGTTGGTTGATGTGCCTTTCTTCAGTGAACCTTTGGTACAGTTAAAATGGGGTTTGAAGATTGTCAGATTTAAAACTTTGGTTCATAATTTGCTTATCAGTATAAAGCAATAAAAAGCCCTGCTTGATTTCAATCTGAGGTGGATTTTAAAGCTGTTGCAAGCTCACTGAAATGAAGTGTGGTGTTTGAAAGTAGCAGCCCCAACTCTTCCAACTACACTTAAACGAAGTATTCTTAGAAAAATATAATAAAACTGATTTTTGAAATGTATGTGTTTCTGATTGGCCTTCTAGCCTACCTTGCAGGATTAGTGGACCTAAAAATTGGTAGCAAAGCCCTCCAGAGCTATATTTCGGCAAGGTTTTGCAAAATGCTAACTGGCTGCATTTCTCCTACTGATTGGTAGGTGATCTCAAATCATACATCTCCATAATGACTGTAATTTATGTGCTTTATTATTACGGTTTAGGTCAAATGGCTTCAGGCTTTGGATGTGCATAGCACATTACATGCAGTCATTTCACTGCTATTTTGCAAGGGAGGAAGGATGGATTAATGTATACATTCATTCCCTCATCCCCCTGGGATTATTAAAAACCTTTAGAGATTTTCTTTCTTTGTTCCCATGAAGCAGAGCATTGTATATTCCTCCTGGGGTTCTTAGATAGCTTGGAGGGGATGGAATTATACAGCAACCTGCATTTTAGCTCACTTTGTGGCTACATGAATTTAGATCTAGAAAGTGAACAGAAACTATTTTGGTAACTCTTTAGACCAACGGCAAGGAATTGTTTTACCTTCACAACAAATAAAAATCAGAAAAAGAGTAAAGTAGCAATTGAGGGATTAGGAAAATTACTGCAGCAAGTAATAGCTTGATGTTACTCCCCAATATTAGAATTACATCAAGTGTTTGATGTAATACTGATGAAAGCCCCCGCCCCCGCCCCCGCCCCCACATATTGATCCTTTTTACTTTGAAAACTGAAGGTTTTTTTTTTTTTTTGGCTGCGTTGGTTCTTCGTTGCTGCGTGGGCTTTCTCCAGTTGCGGCCAGCAGGGGCTTCTCATTGCGGTGGCTTCTCTGGGCACTCGGTCTTCAATAGTTGTGGCTCGCAGGCTCTAGAGCAAAGGCTCAGTAGTTGTGGCGCACGGGCTTAGTTGCTCCGCGGCATGTGGGATCTTCCCGGACCAGGGCTTGAACCCATGTCCCTTGCATTGGCAGGCGGATTCTTAACCACTGCGCCACCAGGGAAGTCCAAGGCTTGCTTTTTTTGAAAAAATAAAATTTATCTTAGAAGAGTTAGATTTACAGAATTTGCGAGGATAATCCAGAGCTTTCCTATACCCCAAACCCAGTTTCCCCTATTATTAATTAACATCTTACATTTCTGTGGTACATTGTCACAATTGATAAACCAATATTGATGCATTATTGTTAACTAAAGTCTATATCTTATTCCGATTTCCTTAGCTTTTTTTTTACTAACAGTTTCATTGAGGTATGATTCATATCCCAAACAATTCACCCATTTAAAGTATACAGTGGCTTTTAATACACTCACAGAATTGTGCATTTATCACCAAAATCAATTTTAGAACATTGCCCCAGGCAACCACTAATCCACCTTCTGTCTCTAGAGAGTGACCAAGGCTGGACATTTCATGTAAATGGTATCATACAATATGTGGACTTTTGTGAGTGGCTCCTTACTTAACATAGTATTTTCCAGATTTCACCATGTTGGAACACGTTTCAGAAGTTCATTCCTTCTTATGGCTGAATAACATTTCATTATTCAGATACACCTCATTTTGTTTATCCATCCATTGTTGGACATTTGTCTGTTTTGAATCATGCTGCTATGAACATTTGCATGTAAGTTTTTGTGTGATTTCCTTCGTTTTCCCCTAATGTCTTTTTCTGTTCCAGGATCCCAGCCAGGGTACCACATTATATCTCATCATCATGTCTCCTTAGGCTCCCAAGGCTTTTCTTTTGAAGGCCCTTTAAATAAATGTCTGTACGTACTTGTCATCAGTTCCCCATCACTTATGCATGCCTCTGAACTCCTAATTGATAATGCTGTCTTTTCTGGCTATCTTTATTCCCCTGAATTCTGCCTCCAATAAGAAATTTACCTCAAGTAGCTGGAAGAAAGAAGGTGCTGCTCTCCTGGCCCCTCTGCCTCACCTAGTACAAGTCATCAGAAAAGCCTCTTCCTGGAGAACTTCATTCAGTAGCTTATCAGTATAATAGATGCTCTTCATTTTCGTCTTGGTTTTGTAATTGCACTGTATTCATAATGCTTCCTTCTTTACAAAGGGCTTCTTTAAGAGCCTACAGTGAATCATGTAGAGCTGGGACTCAAACCCATATTTCTTACTCTCCAGATCAGTCGTCTTATCCCCAGACTACCATTAGGCCTACAGAATAAAAGACACAGACAGTATCAAGTAGTTGGAAGCTTTTAAAATTCACTTCTTTAAAACCCCTTGTCAAGAGCGAAGTATCCATAAACTTCACCAAGGAGGTAAAAGAATTATATGCTGAGAACTACAAAACATTAATAAATGCATTGAAGATGATTCAAAGAAATAGAAGGATATCCCATGCTCTTGGATTGGAAGAATTATATTGTTAAAATGGCCATACTATCCAAAGCAATCTACAGATTTAATGCAATCCCTATCAAATTACCCATGACACTTTCCATAGAACTAGAACAAATAATCCTAAAATTTATATGGAACCATAAAAGACCCCGAATTGCCAAAGCAATCCTGAGGAAAAAGAACAGAGCTGGAGGCATAGCCCTCCCAGATTTTAGACAATACTACAAAGCTACAGTAATCAAAACAGCATAGTATTGGCACAAAAACAGACATATGGATCAATGGAACAGAATAGAGAGCCCAGAAATAAACCCACACACCTATGGACAATTAATCTTCGACAAAGGAAGCAAGAATACACAATGGGGAAAAGACATTCTCTTCAGCAAGTGGTGTTGGGAAAGTTGGACAACCACATGCAAATCAAAGCTAGAACACACCCTCACACCATACACAAAAATAAACACAAAATGATGAGACACCATAAAACTGCTAGAAGAGAACAGCAAAACATTGTCTGACATAAATCGTACCAATGTTTTCTTAGGTCAGTCTCCCATGGCAACAGAAATAAAAGCAAAAATAAACAAATGGAGCCTAATGACACTTAAAAGCTTTTGCACAGCATAGGAAACCATAAACAGAATGAAAGACTGGGAGATAATATTTGCAAATGATGCAACCAACAAAGGCTTAATTTCCAAAATATAAAAACAGGTCCTACAATTTAATAACAAAAAAACCAAACAACCCAATTAAAAATAGGCAGAAGACCTAAATAGACATTTATCCAAAGAAGACATACAGACGGCCAGTAGGCACATGAAAAGATGCTCATCATTTCTAATTATTAGAGAAATCCAAATCAAAACTACAGTGAGGTACCATGTCACACCAGTCAGAATGGCCATGATTAAAAAGTCTATAAATAATAAATGCTGGAGACGGTGTGGAGAAAAGGAAACTCTCCTGCACTATTGGTGGGAATGTAAATTGGTGCAGCCACTGTGGCAAACAGTACGGAGGTTCCTCAAAGAACTAAAAATAGAGTTGCCATGTGATCCAGCAATCCCACACCTGGGCATATATCCAGAAAAAAATGAAAACTCTAATTCAAAAAGATACCTGCACCCCAGTGTTCATTGCAGCACTATTTACAATAGGCAAGACATGGAAGAAATTCAAGTGCCCATCAACAGACGGTTGGCTGGCTTAAGAAGATGTGGTGGATATAGATAATGGAATATTACTCAGCCATTAAAAAGAATGAGATAATGCCATTTGCAGCAAACATGGATGGGCATAGAGCTTATCATACTAAGCAAAGTAAAGTAAGAAAGAGAAGGATAAATACCTTATGATATCACTTATATGTAGAATCTAAAAGATGACACAAATGAACCTATTTGTGAAACAAAAACAGATTCACAGATGTGGAGAACAAACTTGTGGTTGCCAAGGGGGAAGGAAGCATTGGGAGTTCGGGGTTAGCAGATGCAAACTATTGTATATAGAGAATGGATAAACAACAAGGTCCTAACCTACTCTATAGCACAGGGAACTATATATTCAATATCCTGTGATAAACCATAATGGGAAAGAATATGAAAAAGAATATATATATGTATAACTGAGTCACTTTGCTGTACAGCAGAAATTAAACACAACATTGTAAATCCACTCTACTTCAAGAAAATAAAAATTTAAAAAACACGCAAAAAAGGAGCTAAGTTTTCTCCAGATCCCTTTCTGCATGAAAGGCCATTGCAAAATCGAATCTCTTACATTGGCAGTTTTCCTAAGTGCTTTCCAGTCTGTTATTCTCAAATGTCCCTCACTGCAGCCCCCACCCTTAGGGTGCAGTTTGTGTGTCTCTTCTTTACCAAAGGCATTCGGTTGCATTTTTGGGAAAATGAGTTGGGCTACAGAGAATGTTTGCTGTCCAAATCGTGCTGGTGCAGGCACGCCTGGGTTTTCTGCATTGTGTCCCATAAAAATTTCTGGCGCTGTTTCCTCCATTTAGGACTCTGGAGGAATAATCCTGAAGACATTTACTTTATCTCCTACAGGTATAGAAAGCTGACACCCTAGTGGTAACTACAAGTATTCCTCTATCATCATGTCCCCCAAAATGTGTGAGAATCTGAGAGACATTTTCTTGGCTTCTACTTGGACTTCAAAATGAAGTTACAGATAAACTGGGAGATTGGGATTGACATATATACACTAATATGCATAAAATGGATAACTAATAAGAACCTGCTGTATAAAAAAACAAAGTACATGTATGCTTTAATAAACGTAAAATGTGGACGTATTACTGAAAAAAATAAATTGGGGTATAGTGGTGTATCGGGGAGAATCTTATTATAAAATATGTTAATAATGTCCCTTTACTCGTCTTTTACATGACACTGACAGAAAATGTCCTTTTATGTAAAAAAGACATGAATTTGGATGTTATTTTAAATGCATCTTCAATAAAATATGATACTAAGCGGAAAAAAAATGAAGTTACAGTTAGAAGTAGTTACATTGGTAGTAAATAGGCTGGGAGCTGGCCTGAGAATGTAACCACCATTTATAACATTTTCTGTGGGCAGGTGGGTTATGAGTAACTGGAAATAAATGGACATTATCTGCACCCCATCTGTACATCACAGCCAGCCTTTGGTGAGAGGAATAAATGAAATAAAATGAGAAAGCACAGTTCTACAGATTGCCTGCGGCAGAGCCCTGTTAAAGGATGGACTAGATTCCTCATATTCAATGCCTGCTTCTTTAACTATTGAGTTGAAGTGCTTCAAAAAAAAAAAAAAAAAAAAAGGAACCAATCCTCCACACACTCGGCAGGATTGAGTAGTAATTTATTGTGATTGTCTTTGTTCAGCTTTGAAAAACGAAGGCATTGATATTAAGACTAAAGAGAAATTACACAGAGCTGGTGTGACTGAAAAAAGTTTGGCTCTTTCGAGTGATTTTTTTGTTTTTAATGCCACAGAGTTAAGCTTTAAAAGCACGCTTCATTGACTCTCCTCCAAGCCTCTGAGGACAAGGCTAAGGGACCTTTTTTCTTTTGAGGGCCACTGACCCACAAAGAAAAACCCTAATCGAGGGCCATGTACAAAAAGCAACTTAATTTAGGTGCTTTCTTAGAAATCCATAAAGCCTTCAATTCACCTGCTTTTAAAATTAAGAACAGGGAACTCTCAACAACTATAACAAACAAAAAAGTCCTTCGGTTTCACATTATGTGCAGTTAGAAGAGGTGGAGTGTGGTAAGAGAGAACAGGATGAGCGGAGTGAAAAGAGAGTGGAAAGCAGACAGAAGAGGGCCATGGAGAAGAACACAGAAGGTCCCGGAAGCAGGAGGTTGAGTTAGGGAAATAGAGGAGGCAAATGATGGTTGTAGATCATAACCCACTGTTGACTCAAACCATTGGATGAACTTCGATTCCCGGTTCTTCTGTGGCTCTAATGCTTCAGCCTTTCAAGCTAGAGTTCTTCAGGAAGGGTATGTATCAGAATCCTCTAGGGCCACCCCCCCTTTTTAAATGCGTAAGCTCACCGCTTCCCCTGCAGTGGCTGTCATCCTCCTATCCCACATTGGAGCCTGTCGTCCCTGTGTTCAACGCTCTCAGCCTAAAAAACAATTTGTGGCTTCCTTCTTAAATAAGAAGTATACAGGATCACCAGGTTGAGAGGAGAGCTCCAGAAACAAAAAGCATGTCTCATTCAGACACAGCATTTTAGAAGCAGTCTCCAACAGGCAAAATGGAATGTCTTTCCATTGATACGTATGCCCTGGCTTTTAATCATAGAAATCATTTCTGGTGTTACAGTAGAAATATTCAAGTTTTAAAAATCAAATGAGTTGCTCGAGTTCTTAGTACAGTTCAGAGCTGTAGTTTCATTTTCAGACGCACCAAGACTTGTCCCCTTTTCCTTCCTAGTAACTTCTCATCAGCGGAAACTGGTTATGGCACTGAATCCCCACTGGCCCATGTGTGGCTTGGGATTTAATTCATAAGTGTGTCTTGGACAGGGCTTTTGGCAAGAATGCCGGATTACATTTTCAAGGAATGCTTTTTAGAAACACAGAATACGTGGTGTATGCAGGGCTCAAATGGGCAAAAGTGACCCGTTGGAGTGGCTTGTTTGCACTCAGGGGAAGATGACTTTGCCAGCAGAAACATTAGCCAGGTATCTACCTTGTTGTCACCCTTTCCACAAGGCAAGCCTTTACCATTAGACAGAGTCTTCTTGTAAAGATCTTCTCTGTAACATGGAAGTGGACTCTTTTTCCTTAGTTTTTTGCCAAAACAAGTAAATGTGCTCCAGTGTTCAGACATCAGCAGGTCTCCCGCAGGTCCTACTGAGGGCCCCTGGTGGGTAGGTGGTGGGTAGAGTGCATGGGCCTTTTGTTTAGCTCCTGGCTAGTTCAGTCAGTCACCAGTAAAACTTTAATTGCCGTGACCCGTTTTTGAAGGGTGTTTGTTCAGTGCCCCAAATGTAAAACTCTCAAAATCTAGCGCCTTCTTATATGTAGAAAAGTAGTCTTTCCTGCTGTCTCTTTGAATTTTCTGGCTTTAGGTTCTGTGTGTGTGTCTGTGCGTATGTGCGTTGGAGGTGCCAAAAAGGGTGCTTTTTTCCCTTGGTCGTAGACGCCTATTTTGATAAGATCCAATGAATGACCCTTTCGTTTATTGTATGTGTGAACCATGTTAAGATTAGGTGAATATAGATTTGCTTCCAGACTCTGAACTGTTTTCCCTTGGAAATTCAGTGCATTACCACAATCTAATCTTTGCAGGGGCTTGAAAACCAGCCTGCGATTAATTTTAGCCTGTGAAAATCTTTAAAAAGTAGCTGCTCTCATTATAATTAATTTACCTAGTTCTGTATGTCCTAAGTTCTCATTGTGAGCATTTCAGTTAATTTTCTTTGTGGTGTGTGAGAGTGATATGGATTCTTCAATACAGCCACATCAAGTACTGTACTAGTTGGGGGTCCTTTGTATTACTTTATGTATTCAGATTGTGGAGCTCCTCAACCCTGAAACCAGGAGACAACTGGATATCTCTTTGTAAATTAGGTGTCCCAGTACCAAAGGCCTGCTGTGAACTTGTTAAGCCAGTCAAGAGGCAGTTTTGGGTTTGGTTGTAACAAGGTGTTTCCAGAAAACTAAGCCTCTTCCACTAATGAGATCTAAGATGTTCGACAAGCTCACAGCTCTAAACTCTTTCACATTCTTCCCTGGGCCCCCCCACCCCCCGCCTTTGTTAGAATCATCAGTTGACGGAGGGTTTCAAAAATGCCAAATGAAGCATTTAGCAGTTTCTGGATGAGGAAGTTATTTGAAGAATGTTTCCCTTCTCCCCTTCTTTAAAAGTCCTTTAATGCGCCATACCGGTTTTTGTCTGGCAATAAATAACACTCTCCCTCCTTTTGAATCGCCAGGAAGGAAGAATGATCGGGAATATATCTGATTATGTAATTATTTGCATCTGTGCAGTTGACAGCACTAGTGTTCGTCAAAAATATTGCCAACACCATGTTATTTGAAATCCGCCCCCTCCGCAAAACTACTTTGGTATCTGTCCGAAGTGAAGACTTAATGCCTCTAAGCACCGACGGCCAAGAAGCAGCAATGGCCGTCGGCTCCTGGTCCAGTTCATGTCTGTGATTAGTGTTGTTAAAAAGATTTTGCTCTTCGTCCCTCCTCCCTTGGTTTATTATACACACACACTTAGCATTGATAGGTTCATATGTCTTCAGTATATGCTTTCCTGAGCTCCTGAGACCTTAGGTCTTTTCAGACCCCTTTTGTCTGTCATGGAACATGAACTGCAATAACAGAAGGAACAGTGAAGTTGAATCCTTATAAACATCTGTAGAAAATGATACGAGGGCACCTATACCCCACAAATGAATATCGTGTGACTAACTGTGATAGTACCTGGTGGGGTTATTTTTGAGTGGCGCCATATCTCTTGGTCATTATGAGGGAGAGGCGTGGTCTGTTCAAAGCACTATTTTTGGTCTGTGACAGAGGAGACACAAGGCAGAAGCGCTCCAAACCACAAACAGAATGCCGTTGGTGTAGGGGAGGCAGATGGTCTGCATGTCTTTGACATTTTCTTGGCCCTTAGGGCTACCTAAAGGCGACATTTACTGGAAGCCATTCCTCTGTATTTGGACCAGTGGCTACACTGCACACAATCATAAAGGTCAATATTATAGTGTCTAACATCTGTACAGAAGATGCTGGACAGGAAAATCTTAAAACTGAGAATCATTTCACATCCCCCTTTGTGACTTACCATAGACTCACATCCCAGCGTGGATTTTGGGTTGTTGTCACATATTTTACAAATCATTCTTCATTAACGGTACTCTCTCTTGTAGTGGAAACTCCCAAAGCTAGAAAAACTGTCTCCGTTGCATGACTTGCACAGCATTTAGCATAAAATCTCTGAAGAATTTATGCGAGCCTTCCGTTGACATTGAATGATACTCTCTTTACTGGCCACGCTGATTTTTCCTGTATGGTAACAATCTTCCTGATTGGGAAGTTCTTCTTTTGTCTTTTGGAGACGGCTTCATTATCTTATTTTTCCAAGAAGGAAATCAATATTTTCAGTATAATGAAACTTTTTAGATAACGCGTGATTCCTGGGCCTTTGCGGGAACATCACGGAGAGAAATGAAGCCAAGCACGTGCACCTAAATCACACTCTTCCGTTTTGGACTTGATGAATGATGATGGAGATTGATTGTCCTACATTTTCTCTTCCAGGTGATCATTTGAAGATTTGTTCCCAGGGTTATACCTGCTGCTCCCAAGAGATGGAGGAGAAGTACAGCCTGCAAAGTAAGGATGATTTCAAAAGTGTGGTCAGTGAACAGTACAATCATTTGCAAGCTGTCTTTGCGTCCCGCTACAAGAAGTTTGATGGTATGTATTGCAACTTTGGTCTACGTAAGTGTAGATATTTGCTTTGTTCTTGAATTCTTTTTTTTTTTTTCTTTTTGCCATGCGGCTAGCAGGATTTTAGTTCCCTGGCCAGAGATTGAACCTGAGCCACAGCAGCGAAAGCACTGAGTCCTAACCACTGGACCGCCAGGGAACTCCCTTGAATTCATCTTATACCTTTTAGTCAAGTCACATCTACGAGCTGCCAGTGAATTTCGTACAGTTGCTTTTCCCAAGTGCCTTTCTTCTCTCAGTGTTCAAGTTTTCTCCCAAGAGGCTCTCCTGGCTGGACCCCAGGGGCAAGTTAGCCTTACAGCTTTATTGCTAGAATCCTTCCAGATAACACTAGAATCCGTACGGTATGGTAGCCATTATGGAAATATGGTCACAAGGAGCCAAAAAAGAGATTAAAGTAGTTTAATTTAAATGCTTTCATTTATTTTCTTGGGTGAACACACAATAGTGTTGTTGACACAAGTCACTAAAGAAAAATCTTCCTAATAAAAAGCAGGCATCTGAAAACTTAGTCAAGATAACCACAGAGATTCTGCAGATGCTGGACTTCAAATTACATTTCAAAATGGATCCCTCAAAGCCAACTAGAATTCCTAGAAGCCCTATAGAACACAGGATTAAAGCTCATGCAGCAGTGACCATGCGGCAGTGACCCAGAGGTAGCTCCTGGGCTCCAGTCTTGATTAAGTCCGGCACCACCCCTGGCCTCATTTTAGCTGAAGCTTTGGTCAATCCACGTTAAAGCCACAAGAAAACCCACTTCAGTCCCCTGTGCCAAACACAGATTTTCGCATGCACACTTTCTTTTCAGAGTGAAGTAATAGACAATCTGAGCCAGAAGAGAGGCACTTCAATCATATCTGAAGCAATGTAATAGATAACAGACTTTCAAAACTAGAGTACGGGGTCCAAACACCTCAGGATTCCTTTCTCTGGTGCTGTTCACTCAGTTTGCAGGTCGTTATGAAGCAGATTTAATTTTAATAGGAATGATTTCCTTTGTACCTGTTGTAAAGGCCATTCTAATTACATAGTACCTTTGAAGCATGCTTTTCCTGACATTCTGTGTGGCGAAGAAGTACAAGGCAAATTTTTGAGACGTGAAATGTCTTTGAGCATTTCTGCAAAGGGCTCATTACCATGGTGACAAGTGGGATTAAATTAGATTTGATCTAGCTGATAAGGCAGCCCCCAGCTAAAGAACAGGTTGTATTTCAAATGGTGCCTTTGAGATTCGTTATTTGAAACTGATAACTGATTTAATAAGTGTTAGTCAGTTCCCAGGCTAGACGGCAAAAGCATATTTATATATATATATATATGTTTTTTATAAATTTATTTTTATTTACTTATTTTATTTTTGGCCGCGTTGGGTCTTTGTTGCTGCGCGCGGGCTTTCTCTACTTGCGGCGAGCGGGGGCTACTCTTCGCTGCGGTGTGCGGACTTCTCCTCGCAGGGGCTTCTCTTGTTGCGGAGCACGGGCTCTAGGCACACGGGCTTCAGCAGTTTTGGCACGTGGGCTCAGTAGTTGTGGCTCGCGGGCTCCAGAGCGCAGGCTCCGTAGTTGTGGTACGCGGGCTTAGTTGCTCCACGGCACGTGGGATCTTCCCGGACCGGGGCTCGAACCCGTGTCCCCTGCATCGGCAGGCGGACTCTTAACCACTGCGCCACCAGGGAAGCCCCGACAAAAGCATATTTAATTGGTAATGTGGTTGAACTAAAATTTTCCACGTAGTGTACCAGTTATTGTGCTCATTTCCCCCAATGCTTTGTATGTGGAATTGTGTTTAGTCTTCATCTCCTTTCCCTGGACGGATAGAAATAATTTATGTATCTATGTATCCTGTTTAATATTCTATAATCCCCAAGGCACAGGCTGTTAACTATGTTAACACCACGTGAAGATGAGTGTTATCGGCAAAAGACATCCTTAGACCACCTCTGTCTCTTGGTCACTAAATTATCAGTATGATTATTGAAAAGAATGGTATTCTCTTGACTATGGCGTTTCTCATTCAAGACAGTAACCGACGCAATTTCTTTTCCTTTGAGGAGAAAACTTAGATAATCAGACAGTCATCTTTGAAAACTTGAGATGCTGATATTTAAAAATGACCACTTGGAGGTTTAATAACGGGACTTAGAAGGGAAAATTCCTGCTCTTTAGAAATGGCTAGCCTGTCAGTAGCAGGATCCAGTGGAGATGAGGCAGTTTCCAACTTCCAAGGTCACTGCCTCCAAATCGCCGCATTTCTTCTTAGACTTGTCTCCTCCAGGTGTGGAGTGCACAGACATTTAGTGATTTCTCTTGCCAGTGGGCCCGGTAGCTTCACTATTCTTTCCCCTTCTCACTCCGCATGGTTTTATAGCATTACTCATGTGATTCCAGTGTGTACTTTTTAAAAAGCCACACAGGAATTTTATCAGTAAGTATTAACATGTTTTTTTTAAAAAGGACAGAAAGGGGCTTCCCTGGTGGCGCAGTGCTTAAGAACCTACCTGCCAATGCAGGGGACACGGGTTCGAGCCCTGGTCCGGGAAGATCCCACATGCCGCGGAGCAACGAAGCCCGTGCACCGCAACTACTGAAGCCCGTGCACCTAGAGCCCGTGCTCCGCAACCAAGAGTAGCCCCCGCTCGCAACAGCTAGAGAAAGCCCGCATGCAGCAAAGAAGACCCAGTGCAGCCAAAAAATAAAATTAAAAAAAAAAAAAGAACAAAAAGTTTCTCTTGCCCTTCCCTACCAGCCTTCACCTTCAATAAATGTGTTTAACGCTGTTTCTTTATCAGTTTCAAAACTGCCCGGAAAAAGTAATGGTAGGGAGCATAGATTTAAATTTTTTTTAAGGAGTTGTAGCCTAAATGTGTTTGGCCTGGAGATCAGAACAGAGCTGGGATACTTTGCATATTTCCTCCAAGCTAGGCTTTCTGAGACAATTAACTGCTTTTATATGGTAAAATCTCAGTTGATTGGTATCCAACAAACTGTAATCCTCAAGTGGGTGCTGCATTTATTGATTGATTTTTAAGGTTGGCAGTTATGACCTGCCAGTATTCCACAAGGCCTGAAGACGATGTTGAGTGAAATTGTACAGGGGCTGTGGTGACTCAGAAAATTCAAGGGTGGAGTGCTTTGGTCAAAGAATTGTCTAAGCTTTTATAAAAGCCAAACCCTGGGCTATGGATGTGAATGGAAGGTAGGGAGTTAGGCAGAGGACCAAGATGGCGACTGCAGAACCAGAATGGGGCAGCAAGGTGGCATCAGGAAGGCTGGGGATAAGTACTGAGGAAATAGCAAAGGACACATGGGAACATAGGAGGTCAAAGTACTTCAGAGGAGCATCTTTTGCCATCTCCAAGCTTACAGTGTAACTTCGAAGTGGTGATCCTGAGCTCAGGCAACTTCATCTGTCATCACAACTTCAGTCATGGGCTTCCCTGGTGGCGCGGTGGTTGGGAGTCCGCCTGCCGATGCAGGGGACGCGGGTTCGTGCCCCGGTCCGGGAAGATCCCACGTGCCGCGGAGCGGCCGGGCCCGTAAGCCACGGCCACTGCGCCTGCGCGTCCGGAGCCTGTGCTCCGCAACGGGAGAGGCCACAACAGTGAGAGGCCCGTGAACCGCAAAAAACAAACAAACAAACAACAACTTCAGTCATGTTTATGAGATACCGCTTCTTTCTAAGGCAGGAACAAAGTTTTTTGTGGTTTTTTTGTTTTTTTTAATAAACTTTCAAATAAAAATAAGATTTCGAGGCTTTTAGGGAATTAGCCTTCTTTTACCAGGAAGCATCGCATTATCATTCTGCGTCCATGAGCTCTGGTCAGTCTGAGCGCCAGTGCTGGCATTTTGGAGTCAGTCCACTTATCTCTAAGGTCCTCTTTTGTTCTACACATGTAACTTTCTATTGTTTGCACCTCTAAAGACACTATACAGTGTATAATCCAGTTTTTAAGTTGTAAACTCTGCGCACGTGTGCGTGTTTTCAGACCTGGCTGAAGTACAGAAGAACTTCCTTAGGCAGCACCTCCCCCCGCTCCCAATTCTCAGATTCCCCATATTTTAAACCTGCGCCTCTGAGTTTAAGGACTCACCTCTTTATTTTCTTACACGTTAATCTTCTTCATCTAATCTTTGACTTAGAATATTCCATACCAGAAATCAACTATCCTGGGCTAGAGACATAGGGTTCGAAAACTTTAATGACAGAGCTAGCTGCTCCCCCTCTTGGCCAGTTTTGGGAATTTGTCTCTTTTTTTTTTGAAGTAGAACTGCTAATTAACATAGCTGAATCAGTTGTCTCATGAATATGCTAATCAGATACTCCGTTCAGGGGGCTTTGAAAGAATTGCTTGGCAAAAGGAATAGAAACAATAGAAGTGCAGCATAATCCGTGTTTGGAGACCACAACATAAAGACCCGCCCCAAAATGTCGCATTTTGTGAGAGACTAGTTGTTTTCAAAAGAATCAGAGCAAAATCAAACAACCCAAAGAGATTAAGAAGATTAGAGCTGCCATGTTAAATGTATTTCTGAATTACATAGTAAAAATGATGTTAACAACTACAAAGATAGATTATTGCTTTCAAACTCCCCGGATCAAATTATTTGCCAGATGTTTTTGCATGTTACAAAAGAGATTTTAAGAAAATGGTGATGCTGTCTGATGCTAGGCCATTGGGGAGACTACTTTCATTTGCCATTGTAGGAGCAAATGTAGCAACTTTGCCCAGGAGGCAGAGCCCGCCTAGTGGTCAGCCTGTTTCTGCTGTGAACCCACTGCGACCTGGGGCAATTAACTGGTCTCAGTTTTCCCATCCATAAAACCAAGGGGTTGAGCTCGATGCTCTCTAAAGACCCTTTCAATTCTACAAATTCTGTGAATCTTCTCAACATGTGACTAGACCAGCTGCTTCAGTGAAAGGTCTTAGAAGATGTTAATTAGGCGTCTGCATGGTCCCCTCTATTTTCCTCCTATCATTTCTTAACCCTCCGCTACTTTCACTGGGTCTTTGAAAACCCTCCCATGAGCCTGAAGCTTGTTAACTCGAATAATAGTAGAAATGTTCTGAATTAGCTTAAAACGCACATAAAAGAAATAATTGTCCCATCTATCTGAAGAGTGCTTCACGTCCTGCCTTTGTGAAATGATAGAAAACAAGGGGGCTGGAGAGCTTAAGGGAATGGGTTGGCCACTCTTCCCATTGAGCCACATTTCTGTTTTAATCAGTGGCTAAAAGTTTTCCATGGTTCATCCTGGCCATTACGTCATTAGGCCAGTAGGCTCAGCAGTGTGGAGACTCAGCGAGTTGAAGGCATTTGAATTCCCATGACCATGAAAGACAAATATAGCCAACCAAGCTTCATGGCTGTTGGCTAAGCTGAAGTTTTTGGAATTTTCCTGACCCCTGACTGCAAGTATTTTTCAACTGCATGGTTTTCTCATTGTCCTTTGCACGGCCATACTGACTTCGTAAAGACCTCCCGGGTCTTTAGTTTGAGTCTTCGACATCCTCAAGATAAATGTGTCATAGAAATGTGTGACGTACATACAACATAAGGTGGTTTTTTTAGGTCCTTACCTCAGATTTCATTCATTAAGATGTCTTTTTAAAATTTGTTGCTTTTTTAAACCCCTGCTACAGTGCAGGGGGCAGGATGAGTAGCAATGAAAGTACAGAAAAACACATAAGGCCTCTAACCTTCCTGCAAACGCAGTGTTCCTTCCAGAGCATACTATGGGTGTTGGATTTGGTTGGAAAACACTGCTACTCTGTGCTTTACAATTCTATTTTCCTTTTTTTTTTCTTTCTTTCCATGCAACAGAGACTAAAACGCTGGGTAGTTTTGCTAATTCTTTGATAATATCTGTGAAGCGTGATGAGTGAGCCACTGCCAGCTTACTGGAATCAAATCGAGCTCAGATAAAACACACACTTTTCTGTATTGACAAAGGTTTTCTGCCGTTTGCGTTGTTATCTCAGGTGTGGCCAGTTGTGTCTGTAGCATCGGCCGTCTCATTGAAAATGCTTGTGCAGCTTCCAGGGAGCCCTGAGCACACTCTCTTTGGGCCTCTGCTATTAGCTGTGGCTTCTTCAAGAAGGCGTGGTGTCAGCAAGAAACAGCCGATCTGTTTGGAGGCGAGTAAATACGCAGAAGAGCTTCAGCCGAATTGCTTTTATCTATTTTTTGGTTCATTGTGCTTTGAGCCTGGGAGTTGAGAGCCTTGTTGATCGTCTCTGCTCACCCTTTTTCCATGCGTCTGTCTGTCCCAGCAAAGAAAAGGGCTTATTTGATCTAGCAGTGACTCTGACTGAGAGAATTCCCAAGCCAGTCAGGGCTTTCTTGTTCATTGTCCTGGCCCATCTCTATTGCAAACTCTTTGCGCGCTGTCGGTCTCTCTCTCTCTCTCTCTCTCTCTCTCTCTCTCTCTCTCTTTCTCTCTTCCCTCCCCCTCCCCCCATCCCTCAAGAATCTGAAGCTCTGCATAATACAGAGGACTGGAGCAGAGAATGCTACATGGGCATACCTCTTCTGGAGGTCAGTTTGGCAGCGTATCAGAGGTTTCAAGGAAAGAAAGATCTGCATACAGATTTATGTGCAAGAATGTTCATCACAGTATTACTTGTAATAGTGAAAAATAGGAAATTATCCTAAATGTCCCATAATGATTACATTATGATCTGTTCGTATGGCGTCATAGTATGCAGTTGTTAAAACTGATGTTTCTGAAGACTTTTTAATCACATCGGAACTGCTCACCATACGGTGTTACATGAGAACAGGGCATAAATACAGTATGACCTCAACCATGTGACAATACGTACCTTCACAGAAAAAGCAGGAAAGAAATTCAGTAAACCATTGTTGTTCTCTTAATGGTGGCATTATGGGAATTTTTGTTTTCTTCATACCTTGCCATATTTTTCGAATTGCTGCAATTTGAAAGGAATACTTTATAGGAAAAAATGGTATTTTTAAACAAAAAATGTAAGAACTGCTTTGGTGGTGTTTTGCCATGTTTGGGTTTTGTTTTGTTTTGTTTTGTTTTCAGTATTACAGTATTCACTGTAGACAGTTTGCAAGAAGTAGAAAAAAATGCATCGAAGCCTCCAGCATTTAAGTCGGATGAATAGAATAAAGGGAAATAAGTCATTTCTGAAAGCATGAGATACATTACTTTTCCTGTTGTGTCACTGCAAAACTGGGGTGAACTAAAGTGAGAAACATTGCAAAGAATCACGCCGATTTCCTAACACCCATCCAACACCACTGTATGCACCCCATATTTTGGGGGGTCAGGTAGACAATGTATATATATACATACAAATCAGAATCATAACCGATTGTGCTATTTTGCATCCTGATTTTTCTCTTGATATTAGATCATTAGCAGATAGACTGTATTATGAGGTTTGTGTATGAGGTCATATAACAGGTCCACGTGGAGGTTAGTATGTGGAGCGCTTGGAACGCTGCCTTAGCCTTGGAGCATTCTTGCCTTCATCTTGTCTGGCTGGCCACACGGCATGTGGGATCTTAGTTCCCTGATCAGGGATCGAACCCGTGCCCCCTGAGGTGGAAGCGTGGACTCTTAACCACTGGACCACCAGGAAGGTCCCCGCAGAGCTTTCTTTTTTTTTTTTTTTTAACATCTTTATTGGAGTATCATTGCTTTACAATGGTGTGTTAGTTTCTGCTTTACAACAAAGTGACTCCGTTATACATATACATATGTTCCCATATCTCTTCCCTCTTGCGTCACCCTCCCTCCCACCCTCTCCCTATCCCACCCCTCTAGGTGGTCACAGAGCACAGAGGTGAACTCCCTGTGTTTCTTAAGCATGCCCTCGTGGACCCTTCTCAGTGAGAAGGAATCCGGCTGTGCTAAAGAGACTTGGCTAGCTGGTGCCGGCAGTACCACTGCTAGAAATGGAATGGGGTCCAGGGGAAGGGACCTTACCTTACTGACTGAGTGTCCCTGGCCACGTTAGCCCAGAGAGAGAATTGGCATTCAAAATGCATTAACTACTAAAAGTAACCTTGGCAAGAAAGGGCTGCTCCTACAGTGGCAGGGTCCCCCAGCCCCCTTTCATATGCTAACAGCCCCTAATAAGGGCCTCAGCTGGCAGTGGCCTCTCCTCCTGGAAAGTGCCTGTTAGAAACTTAACACAGACTTGACTGAAAAAGCAAGACCCAGAGGAGGAGATAGTCTTTGGTTTCAGTCAGTAAAATGCTTGCATAATTTCCTTTTTCTTCCCGGCTTCCATTTGTAGGTGCTTCTGTTAGCTGTTCTTCATCAAGTACTTGATCTTGGGTGAAAGAATGGATGGCTATAACTGAGTTTTCTTAACAGTGTGAGAAGTATGATTTGTAGCATGTAGCAGGAGACTTCTTTCTCGGGAACTTTGTGGATGTGGTAACTTACCGTTTGCACGCCACACCAGGGCTGTGAAATACAGACTTTACATTCAAGAAGAAATTAATCCCTCTATGTAAAAGGCAGCTTCCTAATAATATACATACAAGGGGGTAACTTATAGCACCAAGCAAATGGATTGACTAGAAAGGCCTTCCAGTCTCTTCAGATCACAGGTTAATTCTAGAATGCATTCTAGCACATTAATCAATAGCCAGTCGATTATTTATCAAGTGGTAGCTAATGGCATTTAATAGTAGAACTGAGGGTCTTTTGACCTGTTTCAAGAATTTTGAATGTTTATTTGAAGCAAGACAAGTGGCGGGGGATAGAAGTTCCAGAAGTACATGATGTTCTTCTTTTTGTAAAAGACAGGATATTTACATATATGGAAAGGTTTTGCCTTTTCTCTCTAGTAGTTTTTCCCATGTTGAATTGGTACTACTGACAGTAAGAATAATCAGATGTTAGAGCCGGAAAACACTCCCAGTCTCCTAGCTCAACCCCTGCATTGAGGTGCTTCTGGTAGGATGCAGATGAAATAAATACATGGGGAGGGTGGGACATTGACCTGCTGCTTAATTCTCAATTTTCCTTTCCCTGATTCTTTGCCTCGATCTTTTTGTGTCTATGCGTGCTGTGTATGGTACTCTGTGTTTTAATATCATGTAAAATCTCTTCCCTGGATTTCTTCATCCTGTGTTTCTCACTCAGGAGTTGCTCCACCCTCGTAGATGTCTGGGACGTTTCACAGAATTGGAAGGTAGAGCCATTAAGCATTACCTTTGGCTGAATTGCTCCCAGTTTTATAAGGCCTTGGGTCTTCTTAACCATTCTCCAGCAGCATTGGCTTAATGTATATTCCCCCCAGATGGATAATATTTGACTCTGCCAAGAAAGATAAAAACCAGCCTTGAAAGGTTTTTTTTTTTTTCTTTTTCAATAATTGTAGATATAAAGAAACTCTGAAGGTGACAGTAACATTATTTCACGTATTATGAATAGTGTCCATTCATTGAGCAGCCATTGTGTGCTAGCCATTATTCATATGAGGTGAGCAGTAATAGCCCCATTTTATGGAAGAAGAAGTAACAGAGGCTCAGAGAGTTTAGATCTTCTGTCCCGTCAAGGTCACACAGCTCGTAAATGAAAGGGCCCATGCTTTGCCCACCGTGTCATGCTGCTTTAGATCCTAGCACATTAAAGTGTTTATTTCCTTTCCTATGTCGTGGTCATTCATGAGCCCTAGGCGCAGCAGTTGCTTCATCCTTGGAACATAAATCCTTAAGCCCCCGAACTGAAAATTGAAGGAGAAATAAACCCTGCTCACAGACACCATATTTAAAATGCTTATAAACTGTCTCCTCTCTCACTCTTCTTTCAGCCTCTCTGAGCAGCATTTTTCATGAATAGAAGCAGTTGCTGCGAGGGAGATCTGAATTCCAGTTAAGTCAGCTTCTGATCCTGGTGGCACTCTGGTTTACACTGCTCCTGGCTGGTTCTCTCTTAGCCACCAAGTGTCTTATAATTGGCTTCAGGCATAATGTTTACAATGGGATGATTGCTACCTGTCTCAGACCTGCACAGTTTTTCTTCAGCAGTTAAGATCTGATTCTGAGTTCTAAATAATGGGGAGGGGGCGGGGAGTGGAGATGAGCTTTGCAGAGATGAATGAAGTTGCTCTTGGTGGCTGGGGACCAGGTCCTGAATGTCTAATTTGTGTTCTATCCCCCATTGTAGAAGGAAATGTGGGAAGAAAGGTGGGGAGGTGGGGAGGTTAAGGAATCTACAAGAACATATGAGAGCGGCTAGTTTGATAGGAGAAATAGATGTAAAAGTTTTTCCCCCCTTTTTTCTTACAGCAAATTATTATGCTTTGATTGATATTGTACCTAATTGGTATGGATTTTCGAATTTAATTGGTATGGGTTTTAGAATTTAAATTACGTCTGCCATCCTTAAAAGATCTCTTTGAGACAAAAAGCATAGGTAGAATAGTCCCATTTACCAGGGCCAGTAAGAACACGTCTAAGGAGAAATGAGTTTGGGTCTTTTGGTTCACTTGACTTTTGTTCTGTTGACTTTGAAGGTGAAATAGATGAATATTTTAAAAAAACTTGCTGTATGAAATGAAAGATTAAGGATTTTATAGACGGTTTAAAGATCTCCGGTACCTCCATAAAACGATGCGTGGAAAGTGGTGGGTATAGTAAAGGTTAATGGGATGGAGAAAATTCATCTTTCTAGAAATTTTCATTATAGTCTGATTGGGCAGGAAGGTTAAAATGCATGGCAAAGCTGTGTGCTTTGATTTGAGCCTATACCAACCACTTAGTACATACTTGTCAAATTACATAGCTATTTGGAGAGATCAAATTAGCAGATTTTAACTCCTTATATCAGTTTTGTAGAATTTCTATATATAATCCACTCAGTGGAATTATATTTGCAACTTATACGGCCACACTAAAGAATCTTTTAAAATGTGAAAGAAAGGTAATCAGTTTTCTGAATGATTAAATGAATTAGAGTTTATATGTATACAGCACCAAACTAAACTCTGAAAATATAAGCTAACATCACACACACACACACACACACACACACACAACCTTCCTAGCAGAATTTGAGTCCCAGGAAATAAAGTAAGGTCCATTGTGATATTGGACAGACGAGGGCATGCTGGGTTAAAATCAGTCCTGTTCTTCATTGGATCATTGCTCTTGTACTTTGAAGTAGCTGTATTATATTTAACTACACCGACCCATAGGCTGTTGACCTGAATGAGGATCTCTAAGAATGTTTTATTTTTTCCATAAAATGTTCAGTGTCTTAGCATTTCTTTGACCTGGAACACTTTTAAGCCTAAAAAAATAGTGACATTTCATAGTGTTTTTCAGTTAAAACTGAGCTCGACATGCCACGCTGCCCCAACCCTTAAAACCAGCATTCATTAGAAATGCGAGTGAGTATTCAGAATTACTTATTTAATGAGTCATGAAAGCACAAGTCAAATAATTCTCAACATCCTGTTTCTACACTAAATGATGTGTGCCAATTTTATGAGCAATATAGTAAAAATCCAATCTAAGGAAGGACCTATGGTTGCCTTTGGAATGTGCTCTTCTGGATGGTGAAATATTAGCACTGGATTGACACAAGGCTTCCATACTGATCTCAATAACAAGGCTTTATTTTTCTAGTATGTGAAAGCCAGCACCATTTGGCAAGGACGGTACAGGAAGTGGACCAGATGACATTTAAGGTCTTTTCTCACCCTAAGATTCCACAACTTTGAAGTCTAGAAAAGTGCTGCCTGCATCTCGACTCTTAGTTGAGAGATACTTCCACACAAGAAAATTCATCCCCAAAACCTCTTTAAGAAATGACACTGGGCTTCCCTGGCGGCGCAGCGGTTGTAAGTCCGCCTGCCGATGCAGGGGACGCGGGTTCGTGCCCCGGTCCGGGAAGATCCCACGTGCCGCGGAGCGGCCGGGCCCGTGAGCCACGGCCGCTGCGCCTGCGTGTCCGGAGCCCGTGCTCCGCAGCAGGAGAGGCCGCAACGGTGAGAGGCCCGCGTAACGCCAAAAAAAGAAAAAAAAGAAAAAAGAAAGAGAAAAAAAAAGAAATGACACCCAAGAATGCAACAAAAAACTTTAAACCCAATTTATTGGAAATACATTTTCCTCTAATTAAAACATTAACCTTTACCCTGAATGCTTCACGTTCAGCACAGTTCCCGGGTTGGTGCTGATTGCTGGTGAGAGGCAAAATGGGAGAAGTTTCATTGGCTTGAGTCTTGCTTCTCAAACTTTGGGGTATAGCAGAGTGCCAGATGGCTGGGTCCCGCCCTCCAGAGTTTCTGATCCAGTAGGTTTAAGGTGGGGTCCAAGAACCTGTGTCCCAGTGGTGATGGTGTATGCCCATGGAAGCACACTCGAGAACCACTTGGGCTTTGGAGAGAATCGGAGGCCTTCCCGGCTACCTGCTTTGAGTAACTCTTTTCATTATCATTCCCCTAGCTCCTTATGTACTTTCTGGCCTCCTTCCAGGGAGAGAACTTTGGTAAAAATGCCAGGCTGTGCAGTTGTAATGGGGATTTCCCTTTCTCTCACTGAAGAAAACCCAGAAAATAAAAGGCAAACGGTAGAGAATGGTTTTGTAGCGCTATTGCATTTTGAGAAGATCACTAATGTTCTTTTGGCTTTTTTTTTTTTTTTTTTTTTTTGCGGTATGCGGGCCTCTCACTGTTGTGGCCTCTCCCGTTGCGGAGCACAGGCTCCGGACGCGCAGGCTCAGCGGCCACGGCTCACAGGCTTAGTTGCTCCGCGGCACGTGGGATCTTCCCGGACCAGGGCACGAACCCGCGTCTCCTGCATCGGCAGGCGGATTCTCAACCACTGCGCCACCAGGGAAGCCCCCTTTTTTTGTTTGTTTGTTTGTTTGTTTGTTTTTGTTTTTGGTTCTTTTGGCTTTGAAGGAGTTGTCTTATTTTCCTTTCTGTTCCATGTTCACTTGGAGGCAGCTTCTTTCTTGATGTGGTCCTTATATTTTGCTTTGGTATTTATTACATTTCCCGCTTATAAACTTGATACCATGAGGTGTTTATTTTTATACCAGATAGAGAGTCTTTAAGAATGATTAATGTTACAGATAGACTGTTAGCTCCTCTCTTCTGGGAACTTCCTGAGAAAAGCTTCAGGAGAAATTAATTTGACATTTGTATTTAAAAGATTAAAGTCTTTAACATTTAGGCTGTGTGGGTATGCGGTGCCCAAAAAGTAAATCTGAAAAAACCCCAAAAACACAGGTATTCTTTTTTTTTTTTCCCAGTTATCTTTCCATGTTATCTTAATCTCATGGTTTTACTGTATGAATCCTTTAGGAACCCGAGATCACCTTGGATATCCCAGTTTATACTAATGTCACAAGGAACACCTGAGAAGTTCTTTTCCTGCTTATGTGGGGTGTTTCATTCTGTTCCTTGGCTTCAAGCATTTCCCAGGCAGTTTTCTTATATGTCATGTAGATGTAAGGAGGAGAAAAGGGGAAAAAAAAAATCGTGTCTAAGTAAACAGCATGTCTTGAAAATACCTGTCCTGGTGTCAGATTACAATGAGGAGGCATTAATCCACTTTGGTTTAGATTCTTACCGTAAAAGGTTCTGGGAAACCTCATGTTTTAGACTTTATGTATCCATTTATATCCAGTTCTTTATTTACCTTGTGACTAAATGAGAAAAGGAGGGAGGGAGGGAGTCCTGAGAAGTTGTCGGTTTAAAGTTTCCTTTTTTTCTGTCTCTTAGACATAGACACACGTGACTTTGTGACATAGGTTTCCTTTCATTGACAAACGATCAGAGATAACAAATTCCCCCAAAGAAATCCACCCTATACACAAGCATGTTTTCCAATTTAATTTCAGGGTTTTTTTTCCAGTTTTCAGATTTACCTGAAAAGCAAGCACTCTTATTTAATTACTGAGAACCCTTTCTTTTTTCCTTTCTTTTTTGGTTTTATTTTTAGAATTCTTCAAAGAACTACTTGAAAATGCGGAGAAATCCCTGAATGACATGTTTGTGAAGACATATGGTCACTTGTACATGCAAAATTCCGAGCTATTTAAAGATCTCTTCGAAGAGTTGAAGCGCTACTATGTGGCGGGAAATGTGAACCTGGAAGAAATGCTGAATGACTTCTGGGCCCGCCTCCTGGAGCGGATGTTCCGCCTGGTGAACTCCCAGTACCACTTCACGGACGACTATCTGGAGTGCGTGAGCAAGTACACGGAGCAGCTGAAGCCCTTTGGAGATGTCCCTCGGAAACTGAAGCTCCAGGTCACTCGTGCATTTGTAGCAGCCCGCACTTTTGCTCAGGGCTTAGCAGTTGCAAGAGATGTAGTGAGCAAAGTCTCGGTGGTAAGCACTGTTGCCTTCTGTGTTATTGTTTTCTTTCGTTTCATGTTAAAAGAAAGTTTGGGAGATGTGGAAAAATAAGTCAGTAGAATTCCATCATCTCAATAGTAATCGTCTTTTTCTTCTGTTCTTTTCTCATCTTTCTCTCCCCTCTTCTCTCCTACACTTCGTCCTGATACATGTGTATCATGTGGCTATAAACAATACAGTGATGAACATCTTTACGTATCAACATCATTCTTTCCTGTGGTTTCTCTGGTAGCTATTCTTAGAAGCAGGATACGTGTTCACTTTGGAACCTTAATTTTTAAAATGGATTTAGGGACTTCCCTGGCCGTCCAGTGGTTAAGACTCCATGCTTCCTCTGCAGGGGGCGAGGGTTCGGTCCCTGGTTGGGGAACTAAGATCCCATATGCCGTGCAGCCGCAAAAACAAACAAAAAAACGTTCAAAAAATGGATTTAATACCTCCACATTCTTTTCAGCTCCTATTCTGCTTCTCCTTCAGAGAAAGAAACATATACAGATAGACTCCACATATGGTTGTTTTGAGTGACTATGTTTGAGCCTGCTAGTTACAGTCTAGAAAAGAATTTCACATCCATGCCTATATGTTTCCTTGTTATAAGGTATACTCGGAGCCCTTTAGAAGATAGACCTTTCTATGACAATTAATGTGGACCACCTGCTCTTGACTTAATGGCTTTGTTTACAGAATTACCAGGAAAGGGAATGGAATTGTATTAGCAGGAAAGAGCAAATGAAATGAGCCACATTTTCCTTATTTGTAAATTAGAGGAATTGGACCAGACCAATATTTTTCAGACTGTTCTTTGGAGCCAGCTAAGGCCCTCAGGGGCCTCCTTGAGGAGAGACAAGGGAGACACAGGGGTTCTTCTAGTGGGCGAGACTCTGCATCTGTGCCTTTATCTCCTGGCTGCACCAGGGAAGCTTTGCTTTCCTCAGTCGTATGTAGTAGGGTTTTGACCATGATTTCAAGGGGGAAAAGATTCTATGGCTCCTTCACTCCCCCCACCCTCCAAAAAAGATGAAATCTGAAAACCTTTTGAAAGCCTTTCCACCTCTACCCTCTGTGACTCAATGCCAGTGAAGAAATAGAATAGGACTGATCTTAGTGTTGTTACCTTTAGGCCCTCAAAGGAAAAGCCAAATTTTAGCCCATTTGGTTGTTTTGAGGACTGGAGGAGGGGTCAAACTACAAACTAGACAGTGATACTAACAGTAAAATATAAATCCAGTGGCTTCTTAGAGAGTTCATTCAGATTTAGGGTAGCCGTATAATTTATTGTCCAAACCAGGAGGTGCTTAAAAACAATTATACCCAGATAACATGGGCAGACCAGGATTCGTGGTGCCCCTAGCGAGGAACCTTACATTTACCAGAGTGAAGGTAAAGAATTGTGTATTTTAAAAATTAGATGCTTATTGGCTGTTTCATGTTAGCACTGGGGGATGTTAGTATTAGTTTGTTGGTTGCATTCCATTATTATAGTTGTGTGTGTGTTCCCATTTCCCAGCCATAAGCCATCAGGAAACAATTCCTTGCAGTACGTTATTGTTCGTTCCTTTTCCTCCTGATATTTTCATCATAAATTGCAAAAACAAAAAATTGTTGGGGCATATGAGGGTTGGGTGGGAGGAGGTAGGAAGATGATGGGTGTAATTAAAGGAATAGTCTGAATCGTGAACTGCTGCTCCCACCTCTGCAACCATTATTAATCTTGGAGGTGTCAGAGTCCCTAAACAATGCACAGTTAATCCAGATCAAAGTTAATTACATCGTAGTTCCCCTAACACATCTGCCCTACTTCAGCAATTCCTCGCATTTATCCTAAGCTGAATAGGGAGAAAGGTGCTGCTGTGTTTTTTGTTTTTGGTGGGGGGGGGGGCTGCGTTGGGTCTTTGTTACTGTGCGCGGGCTTTCTCTACCTGCGACGAGCAGGGGCTACCCTTCGTTGTGGTGCACGGGCTTCTCATTGTGGTGGCTTCTCTTGTTGCGGAGCTCGGGCTCTAGGCACACATGCTTCAGTAGTTGTGGCATGAGGGCTCAGTAGTTGTGGCTTGAGAGCTCTAGAGCGCAGGCTCAGTAGTTAAGGCACAAGGGCTTAGTTGCTCCGCAGCATGTGAGATCTTCCCGGACCAGGGCTCGAACCCACGTCCCCTGCATTGGCAGGCAGATTCTCAACCACTGTGCCACCAGGGAAGTCCATGCATGCCGTGTGGTTTTGAACGTCTGTGTGTGCGTGTGTGTGCCAAAGAGAAAAGCAAGGACTAGAACACCCTTTGCAAGTGTCTGAAAGTGGTTTCTTTACTTTAACCATCCCCCCCTCTGAGTTGATTCCTGGGAAAAAGGACCAGGCTGACACAAGCCTGCCATGGTGTTAGCCTCCCTTAGCCCCGTTGAGGCCCCTTTAGAGAACTGAGATTCCAGAACCCCTAACTTGAGGGCGAAGGTGGTGGTCGAACCAAGGAAGCAGGTCAAAAGGTTGAGGGCTAGAAGTCTAGGCCATGTCATGCCACCTCCCAGGGTAAACAAACACTTGAGGCTTCCCAGTATCGCATTCTTCTTGACATGGTTCCCAGAATTAACTGAGCACCAATAAGATTGGTTCACCACCGGTAAGATTGGTGGGACCTGTGCAATAAAGAGTATGTGACCCAAAAGGAAATAATCGCAATTTCCAATTTTGCCTTTGGTATGAATTTTTTTAAAGCAAGAAAGAAATTTCTGTGTACCTTAGTTTTGTCAAGTTGTTCGAGAAAGTTAATTTCCAAATATGACCCTAAATTTTTGGAGAATTGATCCCTATTCTATATTCATTGTATTCTCATGTCTGCCTAAGAGATGTTTGCGTCATTATATGAGAATACAATGAATACAAGCTATAGGGCTCAATTTACTTTCAGTAAAACATTATTTGCCAATTGTTGAGTGGAAAATACTGTTACGACTTAAAAAATTTTTATTATAGTTGATTTACAATGTTGTTAGTTTCTCGTGTACAGTTTCTCGTTACATACACACACCACACACACGTACACACACACTTTCATATTCTTTTCCATTATGGTTTATTACAGGATTTGAATATAGTTCCCTGTGCTGTACAGTAGGACCTTGTTATTTATCTATATTACATATAGTAATGTGTATCTTGTAATCCCAAACTCCTCATTTATCCGTCCCCCACCCCATTCCCCTTTGGTAACCATAATTTTGTTTTCTATGTCTGTGAGTCTGTTTTGTTTTGTAAACAAGTTCATTTGTGTCATCTTTTACATATAAAAGTGCTATCTTATGTTATTTGTCTTTCTCTGTCTGACATACTTGACTTAATATGATAATCTCTAGGTCCATCCATGTTGCTGTAAATGGCATTATTTCATTCTCTTTTTATGGCTGAGTAGTGTTCCATTGTATATACGTACGTACCACGTGTTCTTAAGCCATTTGTCTGTTGATGGACGTTTAGGTTGCTTCCATGTCCTGACTATTGTAAATAGTGCTGCTATGAACATTGGGGTTCCTGTATTTTTTCGAATTAGAGTGTTTTTCTGGATATATGCCCAGGAGTGGGATTGCTGTATCATATGGTAACTCTGTTTTTAGGTTGTGGGGTTTTTTTTGTTTTTTTTTTTTTACAAACCTCCATACTGTTTTCCACAGTGGCTGCACCAATTTGCATTCCCACCAACAGTGTAGGAGGATTCCCTTTTTTCCACACCCCCTCCAGCATTTTTTATTTGTAGACTTTCTAATGATGGCCATTCCGACTTGTGTGAGGTGATGCCTCATTGTAGTTTTGATTTGCATTTCTCCAGCAATTAGTCAAGGTGAGCATCTTTTCATGTGCCTATTGGCCATCTGTATATCGTTTTTGGAGAAATATGACTATTTTAAATGTTGTTTGTAATTGGAAACTTTAAAAAATAATGCTTTGCTTTACTTCTGAGCATCTTCTTGACTTAAGGACTGACTTGAAATCAAACCCGTCAACTAAGTTGAGTTATATCTAAATTACATAATAATAAGACACTCAAGCATCAAATCAGTTTCTAAAGATGCCAAAACACAAATTATGTAAAAATCTGTCATCAGTGTAATGTTTCTTTTTAGAAGGCTGGAAAGGAATACGTGCACATTTGAAAAAATATTCATTACATTCGTTTTTGGAGTATGAGTACCAGCTCAACAGAGGTTTTAATTTAAGGTGTAGTGGTATATGGGGAAGACAGTAAATGATCTGGCTATGAAAAAACATATTTCAAATTGAACATGTTGAAAATAATCTACTTTTTTTTTTTTTTTTTTTTGCGGTACGTGGGCTTCTCACTGTTGTGGCCTCTCCCGTTGCGGAGCACAGGCTCCGGACGCGCAGGCTCAGCGGCCATGGCTCATGGGCCCAGCCACTCCGCGGCACGTGGGACCCTCCCGGACCGGGGCACGAACCCGTGTCCCCTGCATCGGCAGGCGGACTCTCAACCACTGTGCCACCAGGGAAGCCCCAATAATCTACATTTGATTGAGAAAAATTAGTAAGCTCGAACAGTGTGGGGACCCAAGCAGTGTGTTTTCATGTACGAACTGTTGCCCAAATGTAGTTGACGGGTGGAACTGGACCAACCCAATAAATACATTCCTTCTTTTGGTGTCCAGTAGAATTAATTACCTTGGGCCTGAAAAAGACCCTTCAGGGTGGAGAACCTCACCCACTTCATCTAGAAAGAAGTCTTTAAAGTCAACTATGAAAACCATTGTGGCCTTGGGACTAGTTATGCATACTTAACTCAGAGATGTTCACACTTTCTTTTCATGAGCAGATGCCCTGCTTCTCCAGTTTACTTTTTTTTAACATCTTTATTGGAGTATAATTGCTTTACAATGGTGTGTTAGTTTCTGCTTTATAACAAAGTGAATCAGTTATACATATACATATGTTCCCGTATCTCCCTCCCTCCCACCCTCCCTATCCCACTTTAAAGGCTATTAGCACCAGGAAGCTTAACTGACTTCAGGAGAAACTCACTTCTTACTTGAAGTATACTTGCCTTGCTTCAGTGTTTCTGGGCAAAGACATCCAGTGATTTCAGCTTACTCCATTGAGCTTTGCAATTCAAACTTCAGAAAAGTCCCTTTAATTAGGAACAGATGGTTCACGAATACCCTGGTGCTACACATCTTTGTATTACTTATTCCATCTTTACTTGTCACGGTTCATGATACATTTCTTATTTACCTGCTAGCAGCAGCAGTTTTGCCTGGAAGGGTGAAGTCTGTTGTGGTCTTTCAAAAATGCACAAGTGGTTACATGCACCGTGAAAATTAATAGCTCCTATGCCAAAGAGAGTTGCATTCTCATGGTTTCAATTAACACTGACATAATGGGGCTGTGTCTGTACCCCAACCCCAAACTCTGGGGACTGTAATTAGAAATCAGTGCCTTAGCCTTGTGATGTCTAAATGACTGTCCTGCCTTGAAAACGATTTCCATCGATCCCCCTTCATTGTTGTCTATTTGCAATGCCCTGACACCTACAAGAGTACTACACAAATTAGCTTGCCATCTCCCCAAATCATGTCTAGTTTAAAAAATGAGCAATACAAAAAGCTTTTAAGTGTAGATATATATTCAACATTGAATATTCTTTTTCACACACAACCTTAAAGACCAGAATTGCAAAGAGGAAGGTGGGATATATATATATATATAGTCTATACACTATAATATATACAGGGCTGGACATGGGGAAGGTAGGGGTGTGGGAAGTGTTAAGGACTGAATACTCTCAAAACAATAATAGAGCCCTCTACAAGGGGGCAGATACAATGATGCTTCAACTTATCATAACTGAGTCTAATTTAAAACACAACAAGACTTATTTTCAAGCATTTATGCAGTTTCAGTTTTACCTACAGTGTGGCTCCAAATATTCCTGAATGAATCCTAGCTTATTTTATATCTTTTGTTATGTGTTTAAAATCCTATTATCAGGGACATAGGAGAATCTCCACCTTCTTTCTTTGCAGGTTTGTGTATTGAAATCAAACCCAAGTTGGGAAGTTGTTGAATAAACCCTTCACATCTCACAGCGTGTTTGAGTTCCCTATCTCTTTCTTTCTTTTTTTCTTTTCTAAATTTTCTTTTATTTCTGGCTGCGTTGCGTCTTCATTGCTGCGCGCAGGCTTTCTCCAGTTGCGTTGGGCGGTGGCCTCTCTTGTCGAAGAGCTCGGGCTCTAGGCTCATGGGTTTCAGTAGTTGTGGCACACGGGCTCACTAGTTGTGGCTCACGGGCTCTAGAGCTCAGGCTCAGTAGTTGTGGTGCACGGGCTTAGCTGCTCCGCGGCATGTGGGATCTTCCCAGACCAGGGATTGAACCTCTGTCCCCTGCATTGGCAGGCGGATTCTTAGCCACTGCACCACCAGAGAAGTTTCCTGTCTCTTTCTTTGATAGTTCCCCCTATCTCTTTCTTTGACCATAATTTGGGGAACGATTTCCTGTTATTTTTGTTGGGTGCTTATGTTGCCAAGAACAGATAAAAATCTAGACCCTTTCTGTTTGTTTGGTCCTATTGGCAGTGCAGGGGAAAAATGTTGCCGTGAATGTATGTTAGCAACTGGAAGAAACTAGAAGGAAATGTGTTTCTAACTTGAGTGCCGCACGTTGACTGCCATCGCTGTGTAATGTGGCTGAAGGCTCATTCTGAATTACTGAAATGAGATCCAGGCTGTGTGAAGAGTTCTGTTCCAGGATTTCTCTTTTTTCAGGCGGCTTGCAGTAGTTTTTAATGTGGTGTGTGGAAAATGCAGGTTATTTGGTAGAAAGTCCCAATCTATATCAAGAGAGTCTTTGCAGAGAAAAGGACTTTTCTGCAAAGGCATGTTATAGCAGAAATGGAGTGCAGATGTCATGTTAAATGTATATCCTGAGGAACACAGGAATGAGTATTTTTAAGAGTCTTAATAAGTTAAAAAGGAAATGAGGACCCCTCCCCCACCAGTGACTTTTTTACCATGAAACATAGACTAGCTCCTAAGATCTAAATTCTTTGTTACCTTACCATTTAGAAACACCTTAGTCAGTCTTGAAGGATTTCATAAGGCTTGGAAATTGGCTTTTAATGTATTGTCATTATGCTCAATAACTCAGATTGATTTTTAAATATATTTTATTTATTTATTTATTTACTTTTGGCTGTGTTGGGTCTTCGTTTCTGTGCGAGGGCTTTCTCTAGTTGTGGCAAGCGGGGGCCACTCTTCATCGCAGTGCATGTGCCTCTCACTATAGCAGCCTCTCATTGCAGAGCACAGGCTCCGGACGCGCAGGCTCAGCAGTTGTGGCTCACGGGCCCAGCCGCTCCGGCATGTGGGATCTTCCCGGACCGGGGCGCGAACCCGTGTCCCCTGCATCAGCAGGCAGATTCTCAACCACTGCGCCACCAGGGAAGCCCCCAGATTGATCTTGATTTGAGTTAATAAAGGAATATTGAGTCCAGACGATGTTCCTTTTCTATGATACTGATCCCCCAAAGTAAACAAATCAAGCCATCTCATTCTTCTGTAATTAATGTCAAAACCTTTTTCTTCTATAAATAATATGCCACGTTCTAGTGGAAGTTGATCATCTCTGCTACATTTAGCTGCAAGTTTTTCAAGATGTTAAAACTTTGGCCAAATATGTAGTTTCCTGTTTTGTTCCAGTAACCTCTTTTCTCTTTGTGTCCAGCAGTGTTTACTTGAGCTTTTGAGTTCTTTGTGTCTACCTCTGGAGAATATTTTTTTTCTCATCCCTGTAGCATCCTGAACCATTGTAAGGATGTAGCATTGAGCGCATAAGTCATTATTTAAAAATCTGTCATCTCATCCATAGTTGTCCAATCAGATATTGTTCCAGGTAGAACAGTTGAATCCTAACTTGCCCATCAACATAAAAACTGCTTCATTTGGTCAATAAATTTGAAACCTGCAAATTCTCACTAGAAAATATCCAACCCCAGAGCTGGGGTATTCACGGTGTGTGGATACCCTATGTTAGATCTGGGCGCTACACAGAAGGACCGACCTCACGAACTGCCCTCGAGGTTCCGCCAGTCTGGCACTCAAAAGATACACATCAAGGAAATTGAGTGTATCCACCTTAGGACAAAACTGCCCCAGTTCAAATCTTGGCCATCTACTGGAAGATGTTGTGTTTGTCCCTTAATCTCTTTGGGCCTCTGCTTCCTCATCTGTGAAACGAAATAATAATACTCATCTCCTATGATTATTTTGAAGCTTAAATGAGTTAATACATATAAAGTACTTAGAACAGAACCTAGCACATAGTAAGTACTGTATCAGATAAAGCAATAAAGTCCAATAAAAGCTATCAGTAGAAAATTAATTCTGACATCAAACAGAATATTTTTCTCTTCAGTATTAACATCATGACCTTCATGATCATGAAACCATAGAAACTGAATAAGCATATTCTGTCTGAGACCATTAACCCATTCTTTATGTCAGTGGTTCAAAGGAGGAAGGGAGGGGTGTACAGTTTTCCTTTTCCTGTTCTTTCTAAATATCATTTTGAGAAATAACTATTGAATTGCTAAGTGAGGTCCGAAAAATCTGACTTTTATAAAAGCAACCGTATTTAACCCCTACCTGACTCCTCCCCGAGCCCCAAGGATTCTGGAAGTCACATCTGGGCTCAACAGACCCTTCTAAATAAGAGGAAAACATATCAAATGTTAGTCAAGACCTGTGACCCAAAGGAATAATCAGATTGATCATTTTCAGTGGCACAGCATGCCTTAGAGAATCAGTACATAAGTGAGGATTAAAGGAAGATCTTAGAGTATGGTTACCCGTTGTGTTAATCCCCATGTGGCATGGGCTACTACTGAGTCTTGGGTCTTCTGGTGTAAATTATTGCAGTAAGTAAGTTATTTGGGGACTTGAGAGAAGTAATTGATTTTGAGTGTTACAAGGGAGTAGAATGTGAAGTTGAATTTATATTCAAAATTATTAAATCCCCAGAACACAGTATGACTTAGTCTACTATTATATCTGCTTTCGGGTGAAAGGTTTGCCCCTGGCATGGCGGAGAGACCATTGAGAGCTTGTAATGGAGCACCCTTGAGGGCCTGGTATATCATGACATGACAGCGAGAGCCATCACTGGATCAAGGAGATGCTAGATATTACCAGAAACTCCACAGGAGAATTTAAATTGAAGTACTGTATACTTTTAGGCTTTTTCTTCCCAGTGCAATTAGTATTCCTTTGGCTTGTTGACCAACCTACATTGCTTTTTACCGAGAAGCGATAGACGATTCCAAAAGAGAGACAGCCATTTTGTTCGTCCACTGGGGTAGTCCAGAGTCGGAAAAGAGAGCTGGTCCGTAGTACTCTGTGTTCACCATCCTGAACGTGGTCAGCTCAGTGCGAATGGGGACCCGAGACCTGGGGGGTAGTCTCATCACTTCTTCTGGGGGAGTGAGCATTGCACGGGACCCCTATTTCTTTAGTTCTCATGACTGTTTTGAAAACCTTTGTCTTTCTACTTTGTCCCACACAAGGGGTTTATTTCCCAAGTTCTGTATTCCCTTCATGTAAAAAACACTGCATGGAAGTCTGATTAGTCGTTGTGAGACGAAAGACAGATTTTCTCTAACTTTGGTATTTCATATGTACTTTCTCATCCCAGTTTTCTTACAACTTCCCCAGTTCTGGTATTATTTAGTGTTTCCATAGCATGTTATAGCTGAGTTCCTTGTGATCATTTTTAGTAGTTACACAACAAATCATGTGCAGAACATGAGCCAGTACTTAGCCAAAGAATGAAATGGAAAAACTCCGCCAAACCCAGCTTCATTATCTTCCTTTAATAAAGCTCTACTTTGGTAGAGTTTTTTTTTTTTCCTTTGGTTTGGTCTCTCTTTTAGAACTTGAGGCTCCACCAACCTATTTTAGGATACTCCTGTAGTGAACTTACAGTGAACCCCATCCTAGAGTTTAAAAAAGAGAAAGAAAGGGAAAGGACTTCTTTGGCCAAAAGTGTTTCTCGAGCACAATTGTGGAGTTTAAAATTTTTGCTTATTTCCAAAAGGTCTACACCATTTGGAAACTTCTTTGTGTTTTCTAGGACAGGTCTCATAGTCTAAAAAGTCCTACTTGCCTTGCTACCTAATCACAGATGCATTCCAGCATGATTCCTGGCACATAGTAGGTGCTCAGTAGCTTGTTGACAAGTTAACTTTTTGCATTGTTTTCTCGCACAAGTCCACTGTTTCCTGATAAGCATCATAATCCAAAAATGCCATGCACTAACCTGGTTTGCACAGGCATTTTCATAATAACTCTTTACCTCTCCAAACTCCAGCCATTTTGGCAGTCTCACCAATGTGGAACCTAATTTAAGATAAAGCAGAAAACTACCGACGCTGAAGATTCGAGTTTCATACATTCATTTGGAAGAGGCAGGGACACATGGTACATGTGGGAAATCGTTTCAGTGTTTGCTAAGGTGCAGTGTTACAATCATATGCAGTGAGGTAGCTGCCCACACGTCAGTTATGCTCTTTGGCTTTGGTTTTCTCATCTCTCAAATGTGAGAGCTGTACTCAGTGCTCTCTAGGGCCCCTTCCAACTTCTATGATTGTCTGGCCACCTCCTCTCTCCAGGCCTGTTTGTTCCTCTGTCCGGTGAAGGGGTGGGAAAGTATCAAAGTCCTAACTCTCTGTGACTTTAAAGGCATGCTCTTGTTGCTGTCCAGGAAACCTAGCTATCCAGATTGGCTATTCCTCCAGGGTATTGGTTAGCCAAGATTTTACTGTACATTAATACGTAGTTAAAAGGACTAATTTACTGCCTAGGAAAACATTTGGCACTGGTTAAAACTGTGGAAAAGTCCTAATTGTTCACAGGGAACCTTGACTTCGGTGTATACAACTACCGTCCTGTTGGATGTTCCTCCCCCTTTTAGGCTAGAATTCTATTTGAGATAAGAAGGTGTGTGTGTGTGTGTGTGTGTGTGTGTGTGTGTGTGTGTGTGTACATCAGATAGGAGCCTAACAGTGTGAAGTTTTTCTCCTGATGGTGCTAATCCCCCATTCCTGTTCCTAAGGCTACTGTTGATAAGTGGTATCCAAAGTTACGCTCCAGAGCAGGTGAAGTGCACTGCTGGACTGCCTTGCATCTCAGCATCTGTTCCCTGCGGTGGTATCTGCTTTCAGAAGTCTGTTTGCAGAGCTGGTTGGTACTGATAGAGAGGAATGCACTAATCCTCTGATATTGACTCCAAAAGGGGAGGGTGGGGCGGAGAGAATGAGAACACAGGAACTCTTGGGGAGCTGCCAGCTTGTGATCCTGGCCATGATCCTTTCTAAGCATTGATGGAAATGAATGACAGGATGGGATCGGCTCTTCTATGCCCAAGACAATCGCACCCTATAGAAGTGCAATTGAAAGGTGAAACAATTGAAGAAAGATGAAACCAAGTCTCATTTCTCTACAGAGGACGCCTAGCCCAATCCGTCTTCGGTGCCGCCTTCGTCCTTGCCTCTTCCCTTTCTCATGAACTTTCAGTAGCTCCCTGTGTCCTGCCATATGGTGTCTTGATTTCTGCCTGGTTTTCAATCCCCTTTACTGTCTGGCCACATATACAGCCCTTGCTATACTCAGCCAAGTTTATTTCCCATAATTCCTCAACCCTGTTCTAAGATTTCCACGGTCTGCTCAGTACCATGTGTGCTTTTGTTCATTTCATTCTTCCTAACTGTGATGTTCTCCCTTCATTTGATCATTGAAATCCAACCCCTTCTGACTAGCAGATGCAAACTATTATATGTAGGATGGATAAACAACAGGATCCTACTGTACAGCACAGGGAACCGTATTCAATGTCCTGTGATAAACCATAATGGAAAAGAATAGGAAAAAGAATATAAATATGAGTCACTTTGCTGTGCAGCAGAAATTTAACACAACATTGTAAATCAACTCTACTTCAATAAAAATTTTAAAAATAAATAAATAAATCCAACCCCTTCTTCAGAATTTAAGTGAAGTCCCATGTCTTCATCAAGTGTTCCCTGAGCACTCTATGCTATACCGCTCCCAAGCCTTGGGCGGCCTTCACAGAACCCCAGGTTCCAATTTATTCACATTCTTCCCTGTAGGATACATTAATTTTGTCTTCTGTGCAGCTATTGGCACAGAAGGGGAGTACACACGAGGTGTACCCTTCTAAACTTTGACTGGGGGCTTAGGTTTGAAAGGGCAGTCTTGTAGTCAATGTGTTTGAAGAGAAGATGTGCTTGAGTTCCAGTCTGGCAAGGCAAACCCAGGGATGGGAGAGGCCACAGCTGGCCATGGATGGCGGGCAGGTAAAGACCACCTCTACTACTGCATCTTCCGGCGATCCTGGACATTTATTCATAAAAGCACATTGAAATCATTGAGCCTTTTAAAATGAGTGCGAGTAGTTGAGTGTGTGTGATATGCAACTTTGGTGTGTAATTCAGTGTTCATCTCTACCCTCTGCCTTCTTCCCAGCATACCCCCTTTTCTTTATCTACTTTTGCTCTTCAGGAAGCAAGCCAGGCCTGCTAAATGTGACCCATCACGACTCATTCTTAAGGGAAGTTCACGGCCAAGGCTTCAAAGTCAACTTGATAGACTTGCAATTGCTGTGTCTATCTTTGCCCCACCGTTGTCTTTTTCTTCTCCCAATTAGGTAAATCCCACAGCCCAGTGTACCCATGCCCTGTTGAAGATGATCTACTGCCCCCACTGCCAAGGTCTCGTGACTGTGAAACCCTGTTACAACTACTGCTCCAACATCATGAGAGGTTGTTTGGCCAACCAAGGGGATCTTGATTTCGAGTGGAACAATTTCATAGGTGAGCAGGCGATTCATGTATTCCTGTTGCTATTGATTGCTAAGCTTCTGGACACAAGGAATGTTTTATTTATTTTAAAATTTTATTTATTTATTTATTTTTGGCCATGCCACACGGCTTGCGGGATCTTAGTTCCCTGACCAGGGGTTGAACCCAGGCCCTGGCAATGAAAGCGCAGAGTCCTAACCACCGGACAGCCAGGGAATTCCCCAAGGAATGTTTTAATTGTCAGCGATGAAATTTCTGTTTGTTATGTAGTGTCGCCAGAGTTCTAACTGCGCTCAAAGTTCACACCACTCTACAGGTAAATGTTCCCTTGAACTAATGGTGGCATTTCTGAAGACATTAGACAGACATTAGACACAGCGAATACCAAGTTTTAATAACAAGAAAGTGATTTTTTGACATTTTCTCCCTAAAGGTCAGTTTTAGTTCTGCATCATAGGCTGGTATCCATGTAAATGCTGGAGTACAGCCATCACTGAGCTGTGAAAGCGGCTTTTCAAATGTTATATCTGTTACATTGCAACCAAATCTTCTGCAAACGGCCAGATACCCGTTGGGTATTTGGATCAGGTGCAATCTGATTGTGGGAATTTAAGGGTTATGTTTCTGTAGGGATTTAACAATCACAGACTGCTCTGGTGAGAATGGAAGGACTTCTGTCCTGATAATTTTAGAGGTCAGTGTTCTCATCTACACCTAAAACTTAGAAAACCATTACTGGGAACCCAGACAGCAATGGAAGTAAAGTGGCCTGTTTCTAAGAACGTTAATTATGATTTGTGGGAAAGGACAAATTCTGGATGATTGAAATATCTAGTCATCGACTCCCTCGATGCCTGCTTAATGCATGTGGGAATCCCGGAACGTTAGTGGCCGTTGTTGAAGCTGCTAGTGGTGGGGCTTCACCCACATACTATCAGCACCCCAGAACAAACTCGGGTTTTTCCCCCATACCCAGTAACATTTAAATAATTGTAGAATTTGAGTGTCTTTGTAAGTACCTATTTTTCACTTATTTGTCCACATCGTGGGAACACGTATGCAATTTGCTGAGGGTTTTTGGGGGAGGGGAATGCGGGGATTGGAGCCCGGGAATGCTGCTTCGTCTGCATGAGAGCTGATTACCGTATTAACTGTGAAAGTGCATCAAGAAATTGGCTCCAACAGATTCTTTTTTTTTTTTTTTTTTTTTGTACGCGGGCCTCTCACCATTGTGGCCTCTCCCGTTGCGGAGCTCAGGCTCAGCGGCCATGGCTCACGGGCCCAGCCGCTCCACGGCACGTGGGATCCTCCCGGACCGGGGCGCGAACCCGCGTCCCCTGCATCGGCAGGCGGACTCGCAACCGCTGCGCCACCAGGGAAGCCCTCCAACAGATTCTTGAGAACAGTGACACAAGGGGGAAAAAAAGTTGTGACTATTAAACGCTTCAGCACAACTGTAGCCTAAATAGCTCAAAGCTAGAAGACCTGAAAAAAATCTTCCACACACAGAAAAGCAGAATCCCATGAAAGGGAAGGCATAAGACCAGCCAACATACACATGCACAAATGGCACATCATGCCCAGAAAGAAGCCATCGGAGAAATTGTTGCTGGAAAATATTTCCCATGGAAATAAAAGCCCATGGCATTTCTAGATCTAAAGTTGAAAGTTTTTTCTTTCTGTCTTTTTTAATCCCACTCTCACCCCCACCCCAAATGTCAAGTTTGCAGCTCACTTTTGCTAAATTCATTTTTATCAAACAAGATGATTTGCCGTTTCGCTTTCCCCGGTAACATCTAATGCACTAGTTCTCTGGGCAGAGCTGTAGCATTTGCTATACAGTAGCAAAAATGGTGACAATGATCTAGTTTGGGTAACTTTTCTACAGGCATGTAAGGAATGAAGTGCACTATTCTGTTCTTCTAATGTGTCTGACAGAAACTATAACTCAGAATCTCGTCTTAAAATACAAATTCTTCGGGCTTCCCTGGTGGCGCAGCGGTTGAGAATCCGCCTGCCGATGCAGGAGACACGGGTTCGTGCCCTGGTCCGGGAAGATCCCACATGCCGCGGAGCAACTAAGCCCGTGAGCCATGGCCACTGCGCCTGCGCGTCCGGAGCCTGTGCTCCGCAACGGGAGAGGCCACAACAGTGAGAGGCCCGCATACCGCCAAAAAAAAAAAAAAAAAAAAAAAAACCAAATTCTTCTACATATTTTTTCCAAGAGTCTGCAGGTCCATATGAAAACCATACTCTGGCTTGCTTAATTAACGTCTTCAACCAGGTACTCTAAATCAAGGAGGACTTCCCTTGCTGCCACCATTCTCGCTGTGTGTTTTACAGATTACCTTTGTTATCTTCGATGAAACAAAAATTCAACCCAAGTGGAAATTGGTAGGATTTCAGAATCAATTTTCTCAGTTATTTTAAATGATACTTTCTGGAGGGAGGAGGACTATAATTATATCTAAACTTCATTTTTAATGGGTATTTTATTATTTATTTCTAATAAGCAGATATAAAAGGCCAGGAGTAATAGACCTTGTTAATCTCCAGTGCTTTTTCGTGGGTTTTCGCAAGAGTTTAATTAATTTGCTCTGTGGTTATAGAATTCAGTCCCAATTTACATACCTTTGCCATAAGTTCTTTTTTTTCCCTTTGCAAGGAATTTTTTCCCCCCCTTAAACTGACTGCAGTTAATGAATGGGCGAGGGCTTTTTTTCCCCACTTCTTTAAATCAGATGTTGGGGTTAAGTTGGGAAACTGCCTTTTGTTCATCCATTCGGGTCGCGAGGTTGAAGATTGGGTTTCTGATTATCGGAGGCACAGTGCAAGAGGAATCGCTTTCCCTAGTGAGAAGGGGCGCTTTGTTGCCCAGGGGGTGGGGGGAGTGTTCTGAGCGCTAAAATCCTGCAGTTGGACTAGACCCTTTGAAGAGACTAAGGACGAGTTCTCCAACTCTGCCTTCTTGCTGCCGAGCCCTCCTGTCCCTCTCTTGAACTGTACCTATTAAACTGTCGTCCACCTTTATCAAGGTGGATCCGAATAGTCAAAACACCTTGGACTTGGCTTCATAAGAGGTTGGTTACAGGAAACCTTCTTTTTGAAAAATACTCCCACCACCACCACGGAAGTCAGTTTCTGGGGAATCATAAATTATGGGTAGGTGCAACTTGCTCTCCGTCGCATACTGCCGTCATGGTAACATTCATTTGACTTCTAGCCACCCTTATGAATGTCACATGTCTGCTGCCACTGGGAATTTAGTATGAGGGGGTCGGGATTGCCGGCTGGGACGTCAGCCAGTTCCTGGCAAGAGGCAGCAGCCGGTCAGGTACCCCGCAAAGGGAGACCTGCAGCCTCGATCCATCAGAAGCAACAACACCGGACCAGCCATCGTGGGACTCCTCTTGGGGCTTCTCATCAGGGCTGGCCGCTTCTATGGAGGCGCCCAGTGGCCCCTGGCCAGGCAGGACTCGCCCTGGGGCTGCAGCCTCCAGGCAGACTACAGCCTCACTCGCATTCTTCAGTCGCGGGACACGCAATGCCATGGCACCGGCGCGACAAGGGCCTGGCCCCTCTCCCTTCCCAGGCCCTTGTGCACGGCCGGCTGGCCTGGAGTTGACAAAGACACCAAGCAGCCAGAAGAATTGGGGTTTATGTTCCCATTCACAAACACACGAACACGTTCATGATCTGGCCTTTCCTTGCCACTAGGGGAATAAGCAGGGACGAGGTGCGCGGTTTCCTTCCTGTTGAAACCTCTGTGTTTGAGATGTTTATGGTCTGTCCCTTCATAATATTGTTCTCTGGAGCCAGCAACTCCTTCTCGGCTCCGAAGGCCTGTGCTGTCTGGACGTGGCAGCCCTGATGCTTCGACAATGATGAACACGTTTAGGTTTTGCTCCACTTGTTTACAAAAGTCCCCTTTTGCTAGCACACCAAACGCATTTTTCCTCTCCTCCAGCACAATGGTATATTCGCGCTGGCAGCCTTTCCTTAGAGGTTGGAAGTGTCAGTTTATTGGCGCTTACCACAGTGCATCCTGCAACTTCACTTGTTATGACTTTCCAAAAAAATTGCATTGCACGGACATCTATTCGTGGTTTGTGACATTGGAACTGTAGTTGAAAGAGATGAGCCCATGCTTTAAAATGTTGGGGTGCGTTTGTTCTCGGGGAAGGTGAAAGGTCGCTGACCAGATTTGGGTTCACTGATCTGCTGATGCCAGAACTCCTTTCCATCAGCGAGCTTAGGTAGAAGTTCAGCTGTGGCCTGCGCTTTGAGAGAGACCCGCCATCTTCTAGAAACTTGCCCTTCTTTCTGGCAGCTGTCTTTGGACCACCTGAAGGCTGTGGAGAATGTGAGCCTAACTCTCCTTTAAGGGGAAAGAACAAGTTTAAAGGTTCACTGCTTGTCATGAGTGAGGCATCCTTTTTCTCATTTGGAGATTACCTTTCCAGTTTCTTCTAATTTTACACAATAAGTATCCGGGAAAGATACTAAATCGGGGCTTCCCTGGTGGTGCAGTGGTTGAGAGTCCGCCTGCCGATGCAGGGGACACGGGTTCGTGCCCCGGTCCGGGGAGATCCCACATGCCGCGGAGCGGCTGGGCCCGTGAGCCATGGCCGCGGAGCCTGTGCTCCGCAACGGGAGAGGCCACTACAGTGAGAGGCCCGTATACCGCAAAAAAAAAAAAAAAAAAAAGATACTAAATCGCATAATCCCAAGAACCATGGATGAGAAGAAAACCCATAGAGCACTTTTCATTGAAGAGATTCAATGTGTCCTAAAAAATTCTAGACCCCTCCAAAATGTAAAAGTGATTTCCAGAGTAATTAGTGAAGACTCACATTGTGAACACATGGATTTTGTGCCCTATCTTGGGTTGTCTTTTCATTTGAATAAAAAGAGGTACAAGTTTTTGCTTTAAAATAACTCAAGGCCCTTGTATTTGAAACGGGAAGTTTATCTTAATTCAAAAATTGCATTTCTCGGGGCTTCCCTGGTGGCTCAGTGGTTGAGAGTCCGCCTGCCGATGCAGGGAGCACGGGTTCGTGCCCCGGTCAGGGAAGATCCCACGTGCCGCGGAGCCGCTGGGCCCGTGAGGCGTGGCCGCTGAGCCTGCATGTCCGGAGCCTGTGCTCCGCGACGGAGGAAGCCACAACAGTGAGAGGCCCGCGTACCACAAAAAAAAAAAAATTAAATTAAAAAATTGCATTTCTCAAAATGTCATTATTTGAAAGGTCATTAGAGTTCCTAGGAGCACTTTCATTTGTATTTTCTAACTGTGCACTCAAGGATCTGAAAGGGTTTCATTTAAAAAATGAAAGAAAAGGGCTTCCCTGGTGGCGCAGTGGTTGAGAGTCCGCCTGCCGATGCAGGGGTCACGGGTTCGTGCCCCGGTCCGGGAAGATCCCACATGCCGTGGAGCGGCTGGGCCCGTGGGCCATGGCCGCTGAGCCTGCGAGTCCGGAGCCTGTGCTCCGCAACGAGAGAGGCCACAGCGGTGAGAGGCCCGCGTACCACAGAAGAAAAAATAATAATAATAATGAAAGAAAAGAATTGGCATGCCAGGATTCGAACTGATTTATGTTTTTGACTCTTGTAAATGGAACATGAAATGAGAAGATCCGTGGAGGTCTCTGGGAGAACTGGCGTGTTATTCTGCTTCCAGCCTTCGGTTTGTCAGCTGGGAGCTAGCTCAGAGCCGTACAACAACAGCCAGTGACTCATGGAGAGATGAATGATCAGTGTGTTAGAAGGTTCCCGATTGGGTTTCCTTGCTGTGGAATAAAGCCTTCATCATCTGGTCACTTCACACTCTAGAGAGCTAGTGGTACATACTGACTGAATGAAGTTCTGTGTCATAGAAATAGATCTAAAAGCGTGAATTACTGATGATCATGCCTCTCCCTGTCCCCCACCGCCCCCCTCCAGCACCGCCCCCCCAAGGGAAACAAAGACAGCAAAATAATCAGACTGATCACCCAAGGCCAAGCTAATGATTTCCTTTGTATGCCGTGTTGTTCTGCCCCAAACCTCATGTTAGATGCTATGCTGATGGTGGCCGAGAGGTTAGAGGGTCCTTTCAATATTGAATCGGTCATGGATCCCATCGATGTGAAGATTTCGGATGCGATTATGAACATGCAAGAGAACAGCGTGCAGGTATCTCAGAAGGTAAGGAAGGCCGGGTCCTGGAAGGGAGAGGAAGGGGCCCGCCCCAGCCGGCGATGTCACTTCCATCATGTGACCACACTTATGCCAATACAGGTTTTCCAGGGATGTGGACCCCCTAAGCCTCTCCCAGCTGGTCGGATTTCCCGTTCCATCTCTGAAAGTGCCTTCAGTGCCCGCTTCAGACCCTTTCACCCCGAGGAGCGGCCAACCACAGCAGCTGGCACTAGTTTGGACCGACTGGTGAGCAGTTTGGCAGGAATGGCCGTGTTTAATGACAAAGAACTGAAAACATTTGCTCAAAATGCGTCTTTATTTGGGACGCTTCCAACTGTTGGGTCTTTTCAAGTGAAAGTTTTCCAGCAACTTGCACAGGGATGTCAGTGAATCTGCCTCTTTGATTCCCTAGCTCAGACATTTCATCTGTAGGCTAACAAATGGGGTGCGCTGAGGCATATCTGAACACCCGCCTTTCGTTTCACAGTGTGAGTTATAAAAGCCCGCGAGAAGAGACTGTGTCTTGTGAGTGTATCTCCGGGGTGTGAGACCCAGTCGGCCTCAAATGGCCCTTCTGACTACAGAGAGACTCTGGAGATGCTTTACAGTGATGAAAAAGGCACATGTGTAGGTGGTTTGGGGGTTTTACAGAGGTCTCTTTCTCTCTCCCTCTCTTAATGAGGTTACTGACGTCAAGGAGAAACTGAAACAGGCCAAGAAGTTCTGGTCCTCTCTTGCTAGTAACGTCTGCAACGATGAGAGGATGGCCGCGGGAAACGGCAATGAGGATGACTGCTGGAATGGAAAAGGCAAAAGCAGGTTAGCCTCCGTCGAACGGATGTGCGATCTCTCCCTTCCTAGATGCCCGGAGACCTTTCCGAGAAGGTTTGCTCAGTTGTTTAGTCGAGGCAGCGTGAAGCATTTCACAAGTAGGTGGCAACAACATGGAAGGCTTCTAGACATTCTTAGGAATTGGCTCTGCTGTAGAAGTGTCGGGAAGGCCCCCAGCTACTTGCAAAGAGTTCTGGGGCAAAGGGGCAAAGGTTGGTGACAATGGTTATAAGCTGGTGTTACAGCTGCAATGAGGGATTGAGCTGTTTAAATAGTGCCATCATTTTTAATGTTTTATACCTGTGGTCCTGTGCTCGATGGCCTGGCCTCATAAAGTACCAGTTCTCCAAAGGTCTCATTCTCTACTTGATGATGCTCTGTGTCCGTCCCCTACATACTCAGTAAGTGAGACAAGTACCCGCTTCGCTCGGACCCACCAACCTCCACGAAATGGGCAGTTTTCAAAAAGGTCACAGCCGGATTGGAGAAACATAATGTCTACCCAGGAAAAGGAGAGATTCGAGTTGTTCGAAAGGCAAGCACTTGCAGTTCATTGCCCTCGGTGGAAAATACTAGAACCTAGGCAGGAATCATTGACTATCTTCTGTAACTTTTTGTTTTACTGATCACGTGAATGGGGATCATTCCTCATTGCAGGTACCTGTTTGCAGTGACAGGAAACGGATTAGCCAACCAGGGCAATAATCCGGAGGTCCAGGTTGACACCAGCAAACCGGACATACTGATCCTTCGTCAAATCATGGCTCTTCGAGTCATGACCAGTAAAATGAAGAATGCTTATAATGGCAATGATGTGGACTTCTTTGATATCAGTAAGCATTTGTGCTTCTAAAGGCCAGATTGTTGTATACCTTGTGATGAGAAGCAGCAGAATGAAATCTCTATTCCATTGTGGTGTTTTTTTTTTTTTTCAAAAACAGGCGATGAGAGCAGTGGAGAAGGAAGTGGAAGTGGATGTGAGTATCAGCAGTGCCCTTCGGAGTTCGAGTATAACACCACTGAACACTCTGGGAAGAGTGTCAACGATAAAGCCAGCAGCGCTGGGGTCCCCGCTGGGGCCCGACCCTACTTCCTCACTGTCTTCTGCATCTTGTCACTGGTTATGCAGGGAGGATGGAGATAATTCCTAACCTTAGAGAAAACGTGTTCATCATCAAAAAGTTAAAAAGGCACCGGTTATCACTTTTATACCATCCTAGTGACTTTGCTTTTTAAAGGAATGGACAGCAATGTACAGTTTTTACTATGTGGCCACTGGTTGAAAAGATGCTGACTTTGTTTTTTCATTCAGTTTTGCGGGAAAAGGGGACTCGTACGTAAGTAAGGTCAGTCCTGCTCCCTCAGAATCATGTTAAATGTGGCTAACAGTGTAGGTACAGAACTGTAGTTAGTTGTGCATTTGTGATTTTTATCACTCTGTTTGTTTGTTTTTTTTTTTTGTTTTGTTTCGTTTTTTTGTGGGTTTTTTTTTTTTCTTCTTCTTCAGTACGGTCTCACCTTGTTTCTTACAAGAAAACCAGGGTCCTTTCTTGGCATGTAACATGTACGTACTTCTGAACCATTAAATAGCTGTACAGAAGCAGGTTTTATTTATCATGATATCTTATTAAAAGAAAAAGCCCAACAAGCAGTCAAATGGCCATTTATCCCTGTTGTTTTTAGTTGCCTTATCTGGAGAGAAGAGGAGGTCATGTTTCAAATTTTTTATTAAGTTAGGACAGAATGTGAAGGCGCAAGGGGGCTTCGGAGTCACTTGTTAGGTTGTGTTCAAAAACTGATGCAAGAAGAAGATACTACTTCATTTATAGCTGGTGACTGGAAGAGACTGCAGACTACCCATTTTGGTTGAGTTGGATTGTATGAACTAAGATCAGAGGTCTGTTTCTTGAAGCTGCTTATACTTAAAGTGTAGTCCATCTAGAAGATTCCTGATGCATTCTCCCTCGAAAGGTAAAAGGCATGCAGGATATCCTAGTTATCACCTGTTCACACTTAGTTTGGGGGTGGGTTCGGTTTGGTTTGGTTTTTTTATCCAGGCAAGTTAGCACACACACTGTGTGTGGGTCTTCGTGTCCACACTTGGCCCTCCTTGAATTGATATCCCAACAATCTCATTTGGTCCTTCTTGTTCCAGATTTCAACCCCTGTCATATAGAGGGAGCTGTCTGGGGGCTAGCCAGAACTGGGGTACAGCCTGGGCTCAGGGAGTAACTATCAACATTCAAGCAAAGTTTTCGTCCAAGCAGGTTTATTTGCGTTTAATTTTGGATCCCAGGTTTCTTGGTTTTTTTTTTTTTTTAAGAGATTTAAGGTGTCTTATTTGAGTCTTTTTCTCTCCCAGCCCCATCTGATCGGATAGGCAAGGGTCTTGCCATGCGTGGTTCACAGCTGTGTGCTACCCTATCAGCCAAGTAGCCCACTTGGGGAGACCTGAGTGTCCAGATTTGGCAAGGGGCGGGGAAGGAGTGGGAGTAGGTAGAGCTGAGAAGGCCACATCTTAGTGGTGACCTTTAGCCACTCGGGTGAACGGGCAAAGGCCATCATCTCTTGTCCCAGGCCAAAGACTAAGTGAGCACTGCCTCGGCCCCTTTGGAGCCCTTTCTTTCCTTGAGTCCTTACCAAGTGACAGCCCATAAAACTATGAGAATATAACAAAACCACGTTAAAAAGAGTTCCCAGACGTCTTCAGAAAGAATCACACTCTGCAAAGTCTCTTCCTGCTTTAGACAGCCATTAAGATCTCAACCAATTCCACGGAAGCTGAAACCCACAGAGAGGTTGTTTGTGTTATTGTTTAATCTTCAGTTGTAAGAGTAATTCTCTATTTTTATATTGAAACATAATTACTTGATAGCTCAGGGTCTACATTTCCTTCAACTTTTTACACCAAATTCTGTAGAATGGACAAAATGGAATATTGGGGGCTGTTGTCAACAGAGGCTTAATTTTATTAGAAGTAGCCAGTTGTTATTTATTAAAGCATGATGTTAATAAAATAGGCATATTCTGGCTGGTGTGTATAAGTGTTCTTTTATTTTTTAGACAAATCACAGAAGACATAAAATTGAAAAGGCGCTCCATTTATGTATGAGGAAAAATTGATTGTAAATAGCTAAGCTGCCTTGTGAGAACTTGGAAAATGTGCTGATACTTAGTAACTACCTCAGTTGTGAGGAATTTCCTTTTTAGCTTAGACTGCTATTATTTTTACTTGGTAGAAATGAATCTGGTCTCCAAAATGTGGCTCAAAGAGTTATCCCCATAGACCTTGTTAGATTGTTTTTTAATTTAAAACCTTGAACTCTGCCCAGCTGTTTTCTTTCAGTCAACTTCTCGAAACCAATATTTTCCGAATTAAATATTCTTGAAGGTTCTTCTGGAGTCTAACTGATTTGTTTTCTTTCTTTGCATTTTTTTCCTGTTACTCTGTTATTATTTAAATTGTCTCTTGCTTTTGAACTCGAATATGAAATAAACAAATACTAGACTTTTCCATTCAGGTCTGACTGGATAACTCTTGGCTTCTAACCAGCTGGCAGGCTCACACTCCCACACCCTCCCCAAAACAGGAATAAAGGCAACTTGAATATTTTAAAACCTAAGACTTCAGCATATGAGGTAGAAGAAAAGCTTTGTGAGGAGACCTTACTTTTCCAAAGCCTCAGTTAATAGCACGTGAAGGGTTCGTGCTTTACAAAGTCGTTTCTCATCTGTACCTTAAGAAACAACGTTTTACGACACTTAGATTTGTACTTTATTTCAAAAAGTCAGTAACTGGTACCTATGATTTTGATAAAGCCGTACAAACAATTGACTTAAATTTTTGAACTTTAGTTCCTGAGTGTTAGAAACCTAACAGTTTGCAGGTAATTTTTTACGAAAATTAATAGTTAAATTTTTGAAGTAAAATTTATCATGTGATGGCAGAACCACAGTAAAAATACGTATAGGTGGTGCTACACAAAATTCTACTTGCCCTTTTGTGTTGGCAGACTATGTCCATTTGCATAGCTAAAAGATAGTATGTTAATAACTGTATCTACTACAGGAAGCCTGTGTGTGTGTGTGTGTGTGTGTGTGTGTGTATGTGTACGCACTCAGTCAAGCAAATAGCAGACTACCAAAGACAACTTTCTTTTTTGAAATAAAAAAGCACTGAGAAGTTTCTTCCAACCTAAAGCTTAGTGGGAAAAATATAATTTGGCATTCCATGATACATTATACTTTAAAAATTCAGTTTCCACTTTTAAACTCCTAATTATTTTCTTCTAAAAATTCTTTTTATATATGTGAAAAATACCTGAAAGATAACCTGGTAATATAGGAGTTTCGAGTCCATCAGTAAGGCAAATGCCATATATTTGCTTGTCTAATTTAGTTTTTACGTAGGTAATATATAGACAGGGTTTAAAAACCAAAGCACATACTATAAAGGTGCAAAGTGCAAGTTTCTGTCCTGTTCCTGCATCCATCTGCCCAGTTACCTCCCACACGTTAGATAAACTTCTTAGTTGTTTAATATATCTTCTCTCAGAGTTCCTTTGGACAAATAGAAGCACATATGAATAGATTTTTTTCTTTTTTGCCTCTTTACGTGAAAGGTAGCATATTATACCCAATCATCTCATATTTTTTAGGTTAACTTTAAAAAGTATTGAGAGGAGGAGGAGGGAGTCCCTAAAGATAATGGATTCCTGTTCTAAAGGCATGGCTTCTCCGTGCTACCACAATTTGGATTGTTACTGCATTTTGGCCCAGATTAAGCTAGGTAATTTCTCCAGAAACAAACATGGAATTGACGAAGAGCAGTTTGGCGTTGTAGTGCTATCATCCTGGAGTGCACAATTAGGATGCTCTCTGATTTTTGGCGCTTTATATCCATATCATGACCAGTGAAGAAGACGTTGACAAAAGCTGGGAACTTCCTCTTAGAACACAGCACATGAATACCACTCTTAATGCTTGGAAATGGTTCCGAAATGAAATGAAATGTGCCCTGGAATCGACTCATATTTAATGGAATGAAGTACTCGTAATGTTTCCTCATGTCCAAATGCCTGGAAGCACCATCAACTGCCACACAGGATAGAGGTGAGGGTGTTAGGAAAATGTGTAACTAGATCGTCTGGGTTACTGCGTGATTTAGCTGTCCAGCGGTAGAGGAATCATTAGGATATGCAAATGTCCACATTCAGTTTTCACGTAAGATTAAGTTTTTACTCCTTAATGTTAGTAGTGACTTCTAAATTCGGAATTAATCAGTAAAAACTATAGAAATCCATTTCTCAGCATGAGTGTCCATGTGTGGAATTAAATGCCCATTTTACTCTACATTTGACATTTCTTTTTTTTTTTTTTTTTTTTTTGCGGTATGCGGGCCTCTCCCGTTGCGGAGCACAGGCTCTGGACGCGCAGGCGCAGCGGCCATGGCTCACAGGCTTAGTTGCTCCGCGGCATGTGGGATCTTCCCGGACCAGGGCACGAACCCGTGTCTCCTGCATCGGCAGGCGGATTCTCAACCACTGCGCCACCAGGGAAGCCCTTGACATTTCTTAAACGTTAGGAATTCTGAAAAAAAAATTCAGGATCATTGTAAAGAACAAGGTTTTCATGTGTCAATCCTGTCAGGGTAAAGCTGATGAAAGGTGACAGGTGTGGTTAAAGAATTGTAAAAAAAAAAAAAAAAAAGCACATGTGTGTTGACCCAACATGCTTTCCTAAAGGTCTTACGGACTTTGATCAAAGTTCTCTGCACTTGTGTTTCTTAGCAGAGTTGGAAGTCCTGTGTGTTTGTGTGTGTATACATACAATCATATCTACACACAGAGGTGTATTTGTGTATTTTCAAACACTTAATCCCAGTTAGACTCTACCCTGACACTTATGGGCTGCCCTGCTGGTAGTGGTGTGTGCTTGGGAAATGTACACTATTTTAATAATAGCCTAAGGGAAACATAATTCGGAAGGTAAGTCTCCTGCCAAGAAAAAAAAATATAAATACATGCACATATAAAATGCATTCCAGATAGAACTTCTTAGATTTACCACTGCCTGGGGTTTGCTTTTCTGCATCACCATCGACAGCCTCAAGCTGCCTATAACCCACTGTTCTTGGTGACTCACGGCATGGGCAGTTGGTGCCAGGTTGGCCAGAAAGAAATAATCATGGTCAGTCGGTGACTTTCTGAACACGCACTAGGATCCCACCTCTCTTATGCTACATTTGCCTTTAAAGGTCTTTAGTGCCCCTGCTCTCATGTCTCTTAGGTGCGAGGAAAAATTGTTGTTATTCTGTTGTTGGAGTTGTGAGTACTTTGGAACGAGCTCTGGCAGCAGCAAGGAACAGTTATTTGGGCATGTTTACCGTCAAAAGGAAAGTAGTTCCTTGCCGTTGATTCACCCGTAACTTCTCGACCGAGCAGCGAGGTGAGATGAACCTGTGTGCCTGGCACAAAAGCTGGGCCACGGCGATGATCTCACACGATCCGGCAGAGTAGAAATCCTTCCATTTTGCAGATGTGTCAAATGACTGGAAGAAGCTGGGTAACTTGTCCAAAAAGGGGTGACAGGTAAGAGATGCAGGAACCAGGTCTGGAACCGAGGTTGGTCTGCCACAAAAGCCCGTTTATCTCAAGTGGTATTTTTCCTCTGATTACCCTTTCCCCCTTATTCCACCTCCCTGAATCATCAGGAAGGGGGATGGGGCTTGTCAGGTTTGCTGCGCGTAGAGCTGTCCTGGTCCTGCGGAAGGGCCAGGGCAAGGGTCATGGCAGACGCCGGTCAACTTGGCTGACCCGAGTTCAGGGCAAGGGGAGTCCAAGACAACCTGGAGACAAATCTTGATGATGCCAAGGTTTTCTAACCGCAGTGGCACTGGCTCTTTTGCTCAGCTCGATTTCAAAGCAGAAAGAGCTCGGATGATAGTGCAAGGGGACCATGTGGTCTCTACTTGCTGCTTCTTGAAGAACTGGGACTAAGTGAACCTGTCGGTCCTCTGCCGGATAGCCTCACGTGACCCTGCGTGAATGGGCTCGGTGCGGGGGGAGGGGGGGTGCCCGGACAGCTGCCTTGATCTGTTGAGAAGAATACCATGGTTTATGTTGGGAAAATTCACACCTGCTTAAAAAAAATTCACACCTGCTTAATCAGCCAGGGCTTTGTGAGGATGGATGGGATAAATGGGGTGCAGTGAATAGTATCTGGGCTTCTTAAATAGCCCTTGACAAGATTCCACCTTGAAAGTTACACCTGGGTCAGAGATTGGACACAAAGACCCGAGATAACAGGGGCTGCTCTAGCCTGGGGAGTGTAACAATAGGTTCCTCCTGCTGGACTGGTCTTAGTGCATCTTAGAAGGGACAACATCTGAAGACAAAACGTGTGCTTTAGGGTCAAGAGATTTTGACTTGCCATTTCCTACCTCGGACAAGGGGGCAGAGGGGAGAGAACCCTGGAGCTTTTGTTGGTTGTTTCCTGAACCCATGTCCTAGCATTGCCCATCAGACAGTATGTTCTAGAAAAATGTGGAAAGGTCCTTGACTAGAGGTATTCGGACCTTGTTACAAGGTCCAGAGAGACGTAATTTAAGATCAGCAGGGACTGAGGACTCTGCCTCCAAATGAAAGGCAAGTGATGGCCTCACCAGTCCGAGGAGAGGCGCCGAGAGGCAATGAGAATCACACCTCTAGAATCGGGAGTTGTGGGAAGGGTGAATTTCTAGAACTAAAGTGTAGCAAACTGCCTTCTTCGAATGTGTAAATGGTCCATTTTGAACAAAGAGGGTTTCTTCCCTTACTCAATGAGTAGTGAGGTATGTAACTGGATAAACCAAAGATGCCGTACGCTGAACAAAATCCCTGGATCCAAGAGGTGGATCCGAGTGGTGTGGGGGAGGAAGGCAGCGTCCCAGGTGGCTGTGAGAGACTGGTGTTCTTCAACTTGCCCCTCGGGCCACTGGCCTCCACACAAGTCAGGGCTGGATGGATCGTTATGTGCCTTACCTTGTGTAATTTGTCTGCTAAGTTCCCTTTTGGAGAACCACGAGGAAACGAATTTGCAAGTCCTTGTCGTATTGAAACAGACTCCAAAGATGAAATACCTAGAGAGGCCAGCTGTTGGTGAGCAGAGGTCTCTAATGGCTCGGGATATGTGGGCCTCCACAATCACATGGGATTTGGGGCAGTAATCTGACCTATGACACGTCTGGCCTTGGTTTCTGCACGGGAGGACAAGAGGGAGGATATAAGTCGGATGGGGTCCTTATCGTCAGGAAGCCACTGGGGAGAAACGGGGATGTGGGACTAACTGGTCCGGGGATGGTAGCGTGACAGGTATGCGTAGTGATGCGGCAGAAAGGAAATGTGTGTAAAACGCAGACGCGATGCGTTTGCTAGCATGGGACTAGGGAAGTGGTGGGGGTGCGTCAATACGAAGCTCTCAAAAGCCAGGCAAGGCAATTGAAAATTCAACGGGGGCACGATCTAACGCAAATTATTGAATAGGACTTGACCCGGTGCCCAGGGTGTATAAAGAAGATGAACTAAGTCTGGGATCGTCCTTGGGCTTGACAACATGCTCAGCACTACTCTACAGCCTAAAGCACTCAGCTCCCTTCACAACCGCGTACACTCTAGCCTCTCCCAAACGATCTTGACTTGGAACTTACTGGTGAAGTCAACGCAGTTCCACCCAAGGAGTACTTTTTGGACGTCCAGACTCAGAATACAGTCAGACACATCGAAGGCGCTCCTCCCGGCCTCCCAGCCCATCACACCCTTGCATACCATCTTCTCCATTTCTTTGGGCGCTGCTTCCAGCTCACCTGCAAGCCTCTGCCCACACAGGCCCTCCAGAGCTCCAAGGCATCTTAGGCCACACCCTTCTGCTGTGGCCTCCTGGCTCTGCAGAGAAACACAGAGAAGGATCCTTGGAGTCTGGTTCCCCAGACACCGTCCTGCAGGGACCTGGGATTGCAAGGGAGTGGGGAAACCTCTCCAAGCATTAGACGGCCAGCTAGGGGGATGAACGGGCCAAATATCCATCAGGTTAAGGAGAAGGCCTGGCTGTTTGCCTCCTGCCGTCCCAGGTGGCTTGTGTCATTTTGCCCCTCGGGTGATCACAGTTTGAAAACTGTAAAGCTTGACTTCTTGTTGGGCTTTTCTCTTTTAGACTTCAGGAGCTGGGAAACAGGTTGGGGCCTGGACAGGAAGCAGCTCCAGCTGCAGGGACTCGAAGATCTTGGCCCCCATCTGCCCTCTTGGTGCCCCCTCTGTGGGCTGTGCACTGCCCACATTTAGAATGGAGCCAGCCTGGACGCCGACCATTGCCGAGTGATAGCAGGAAAGCTGCCTTTAGATCAAAGCCTTAGGCTGAGGTTTTCTAGAACATGAGCAGATGGGAGTGTGAAGCCTGCTTCTTGCTGGCAAGAAAATATTCGAACTCTCTAATGATGACATATTCTGATTTGAGGGTTCAAGACAGGAGAAGCTCCAAGGGGTCCCTTTCCCCCTCCACCCTGACCTTTCACTGTTCTCCATCCCTAAAATATACCTCTTTCTACTCTTCTCTACCAGAGCCCCTAGAGGAGACTTCCACACACTAAGCCTTTTACCCAGGACACTCAAGGTGAGCAACTCTCCAGCCTCTTGATTACCCATCCCCCCCCACCTCTCTCCACTGTTCTCCCCCATTTTCCCGCCAGACTCTGAGTTCCTGGGGAGTTGCCATCTCCTTTGTAAAGAAAGGTTTTTCTCTCCGGGTCACATAATGAAGCTGCACCAGCTCCTCTGATTCCAGAGTTGACGGGGAGAAAGGAGAAAGCTATGCAGAAGTGTTTCCCAAGATCAAATTACCACCTGTATCTCCCCAAAGATTCCAAAGTGGTCTTGGAAGACCAGTATTGGAGGAAACAGGTGATTCTGAGTAATCCCCTTGTCTGTCTTTCCTGTAATCTTCTGGCCCAGACCACAGGGATTAAAAGAGTGGTTTCGCCACATCTCTATAGGACATTGAGAGGACGAGATCCGATCGAAGACTGTGGTATTAGTTAAGACGCTCGTGGCTACAAGTAAGGATAAATCCAACTCAAAATGATTGAAACAACAAGGGATTTATCATCTCACATAAGACGCCGCGATGTAGGGAAGCTCCAGGGATGGTTACGTCTCAACATTATTATGAAGGATCCAGAGCCTTTCCATCCTTCAACTTTGCCAACTTCAGCATGTTGGATAGCTTTGCTCATGGTTGAAAGATGGTTGTAAAACTTCAATAAAGCTGAAAAAAAAGAGATGGCTGTCACAGTTGTAGTAATAATACATCTTCACACGCAACTTCCTGCTGATAGCAATGAGACTCTTTTTTTATTCTCAAGTCTCCTTTGAAGAGCTAATACCCTCGTCCAGCAGACATCCCCTCACGTCTCATTGCCTAGAATCAGCTCACATGCCCTGAGCTGTTGAGTATGAAGGCTAATCAAGATTCATGCCCTAGGCAAAGGCCAGTCTTACCTGAAAGACGTGGCTACAGGGAGGAGGATGAACATTACCTACTCTGAACAAATTAGGGGGTGATCAGCAAGGAAGAAGGGAGGAACATCTATTGGATATGGGGATATATGTATACGTATAGCTGATTCACTTTGTTACACAGCAGAAACTAACTCACCATTGTAAAGCAATTATACTCCAATAAAGATGATAAAAAAACCCAAAAAGTCAGCATCAGAAACCCACTCTGGGTTGACTACACCTGTGCACTACCAGAGGGCAATGCCAGTAGGCCTATAGGGCACTCTTGCTGCATCTGGGGTGGGGAAGTGCATTAGGCATCAGCAACTTTGGCAGGGATAGACAACTTCACTGAGCTTCAGGGATTCCAGAATGTAGAGCTACAAAGAAAGAAATTCATCACCTTCTAGACATACCAGCTCAACTCAATTCCCACGGTCTCTTCAAGGACATCCAGGTCAATCTCGAATCTCTAGCGATTGGTTGTCCTCTACAGTAGTCCCGCCAAATGGTTGCCCAAACACTGCTTGAACACCTCCAGTGGCAGGGATCTCACCACTTAACAAGCAATGTTATCTCTAGGGAGCTCTAAATATTAGAAAGCATTTTCTGCCGACTCCAAAGTGTCCACACATGTACTGTTTGCTCAGTGATTAGGTGACAGAGCCTTTGAAGTCGCTTGCTGTCAGTCTTTACTGGAAATGGAAGTTTTCAGATGTTTCTAACTAAAATTTCCTTGCAACTTTTTATGTGTTGCCAAGAGATACTTAAAAAAATAAACAACCGAATAACTGGGAAAATTTTGGCTTGTCTTCATTAAGATCTGTAAATATTTTTCATAATTCAAACCCATTTTGGGTTTGACTGGTTTAAATTTTAACAAGAGATTAGACCATAGCATAACCTAATAACTAACATTTTGGGGGGAAATGTTTTAAGGAAATGCATTGCCGTATTAGCTTTGAAAGTAGTCATTGTATGTGAGTCCCACACTGCTCCTTCCCCAGTTAGACTGGAGAAGCCTAGCTGAACTCCTGGTTGTCCCTGTGGGAAGAGGAGATCATTTCCCTTGGTGCCACCTCCACACAGTGTAGGATGGTGTATTTGCTGTGTTCACATGAATCCAGATGAATGGGGAATAACAATGGCTCCCGCCTTGGCCATGACTGTTCAAGGGCTTGATAGCATTGATTGCTGTGCTGCTGTGGGTAGGGCTTGGGGACAATGTCCCAGGGAGAGTCTAGGCTAGAGATGAAGGGACATTTTGTCCCCCAGTGACTGTTCTTCTCTGACTACATGGATCACCACTGCCTAACCAGACCAAAAGTAGTTGTCCAGGCTCACCAGAATAATGGATTCTAGTCAATTGTTCTCAAATCTCAGTATGATGCTATGGAAAGATTTTCTCTATGTCCAGCTGGGAAGACTGCCCATAAATATGCTTGCATTGTCAGAGACATGATATCACCTTTTTTTGAACTGAAGTATAGTTGATGTACTGTAATATTATGTTACAGGTGTACAGTATAGTGGTTTACAATTTTTTTAAGTTATACTCCATTTATAGTCATTATAAAATATTGGCTATATTCCCCATGTTGCACAATATATACTTGCAGCTTATTTTATCCCTAATAGTTTGTACCTCTTTATCCCCTACTCGTTTTTTGCCCCTCCCCCCTTCCTCACCCCACTGGTCACCCCTAGTTTGTTCTCTATATCTGTGAGTCTTCTTTTTTATTATATTCACTAGTTTGTGGTATTTTTCAGATCTCACATATAAGTGACATCATACAGCATTTGTCTTTCTCTGTCTGACTTATTTCACCTAGCATAATGCCCTCCCATTCCGTCCATGTTGTTGCAAATGGCAAAATTTCATTCTTTTTCATGGCTGAGTAGTATTCCGGTGTGTGTGTGTGTGTGTGTGTGTGTGTGTGTGTGTGTGTGTGTGTGTGTACCACATCTTCTTTATCCAGTCATCTGTTGATGGACACTTAGGTTGTTTCCATGTCTTGACTACTGTAAGTAATGCTGCTATGAACATTGGGGTGCATGTATCTTTTCAAATTAGAGTTGATTCCATCAGAAAATTGTTCCCAATTCCCAATAGTCATACTTGGCCATTCTTCTCCTTTAACAGACGTGCCCTCATTTTTCCAGTGGTGTCTCTTTAGGCTGTTCCCTCAAGAGGTTAGCTACTCACTGCTCCTGTGACTCAGTAGGGAGTGTCGTCCCAGCCTGTGGCACACTTGGAGTCCCCCCCACTTTGGGGCACATCTCCTGACTCTCATGATGGATATCATTTTTTTAATAGCCAGAAGTTAGTAAAGGCCAAGTCTGGTGCACTGGACACAGCGTTCTGTCACTAACCAGATCCTTCCGCATATTATATAGATGCCAAGGAAGCCAGGTTCTCGTGCGGTGCCCTCAGTCTCAAGGTAAGTAAATTTGCTCGAAAACGAGATGTGATTATGAAAGAAGGAGAGAGATTTTCTCACTCGACTCAGAAGTGGGTTCCGAAGGCAGGTCACGTGAACAGTGCTTCAAATCTGTACTCGGGAGGAGGAGCCAGCATGCTTGGAAGTGCAAGTCCTGCTCTTTTGTTAAAAGTCACCAATTTCCTGACTGCGTGGACTCATGGTGGGCTGGTGTGAGGCTGCGTCAAGAGGTCCTATCAGCCTGGTGGTCTTATCCAGCTTCCTTCAACATTGGCCTTTGGCATCTTGTCACCCGTGACCTGCTTCTCCAGCAGCCATCACTGGCGTGATCAGTGCTCAGACCCATCGGAACCTCACTCTCTCACAGACAAGTTCTGAAACTGGAAAGAAAGCTGAGCAAAGCCAGGTCTGTCCCGGGCCCCCTCAGCCTCCCAGGTATCAGTCTCTTCCTACCCTAGAGGCCTGGCTGGTCTGCTTTTCCTCCTGGAGCATCTGCATTTTGACAGGCAGCAACGTCTTCGGCCGAAGCAATGACATCGTCCTTGAGGGATCTGAGGAGAGGGCGGCGAGGAAGGGCAGGGCGTGGGAGGCTGCCTCCAAGTTTCCCAAATCACTCATTAGCTCCGAAAAACACCAGCCACTGGACTGTTTCACATCCTCAAGAGAACGTGCCACCAAGATGGTCTCCAGAACCTTGTTTCCATTTAGTCTATACTTTCGGCTGCTTCCCCGAGGGAAGGCCTGGCCCATCCTACTCACTGTTTTTATAACAGGCAGGAGCCGGTCCGGCGATGCGGCCAGACTTGTCGGGTGGCTACATGGATTGCAGATAAGCCGAGTGAGGACTCAGGGTGGAAGGCACCATGAGTGGATGCCAGCCAGACCACCATGGCGCAGGCAGGCTGATTATACAGGCGGATCCCTGCTCTGGAGAGGGCTGGGCTGTTGGAGAGCTGGAGGCTGGTTCAGCAGTCCACCTAATTTGAGACCGAAGTAAAAATGTGTGTTTGGTAATGGAGACGCTCATATTGAAAACAGGTGGTGTTTTGGGTTTTGCCTACTCTCGAAAATGGCTTGTCTGAGGCCCACAGTGCTTTTCTGGCTCCAAAGTCTCAGCCCGTTGTGGGTTTGGAGCTCCACTAAGGATGAGGCCTGCTGGAGCCTCTGTTCTGAAGGGGGCTCCTTGAAGGTCAACAAGGATATGGGGTTGTCGTTGAGTTGCAGACCTTGCCTCACAATGAAGAGCAGGGGAAAAAAAAATGAAGGCTGCTGGTCCAAGCAGCAGGCATCTTGTAAGCACATGGGAGAGAGAAAGCTGCAGCTGACATGCTAATACAAGGCATAACATATACAGAAAATGACAAAAATGGAAGGTAACGCAACTGCCAACCAAGCAGTACGGACTAGGGTTTTCCAGACTGTTCTCTCAAAGCTTACTATAGTGCATTGGAGGTATTTCATAAGTAGGGTTGATTCATTGGTGCATTCCTTGATGCATTTATTTATTCATTCCATAAACTCTTCTTCCATGGAGAGAGAGGTCAGTCACATAAGAGTGTGTGTGTGTGTGTGTGTGTGTGTGTGTGTGTGTGTGTGTGTGTGTAAGTGAGGGCTCCTGGTTATTATTGAAATAATGCATTTCCTTTCTTTGCTCTCGGCAAACCATACCCTCATCTTCATCCTGTAGTGTGCTTATTTTCAAGTGCAGTCAAGAATAAGTCAGAATCTGTCCAAGTGTTGCTACCTAGAAACAGAAAGTTTATTCCATCTGTATGCCCAGCCATCCATAATAGCCTCTACTGCATGTCATCTCATTTTTAGTAGTTTATCATTTTTTTTAAAGAGAAACAACACCCACCATTGTATATTGGTTACAACCGGTCAGTGTAGGGCTTAACTGGAGTTTTTGTGGGTTGGCGCAGTTGGTGTGCTGGTCCCATGTATTGTGGACGTAGAGCTCAGACAGGTTGAAAGGGGGGCATAGTGGGATGCCCGCCACCACCAACCCACTCTGCAAACTGTCTTTGGATCAGAAGGACCGCTATGAGTAGGTAATGCTTGGGTGTTTGAATGGGACTTCTAAAGTTTCTACCTGCTCTACAGGTCAGTGTTGTAAAGAAAACTCAATGGATTACATTAGTTCTACACAGTTGGGAAAGGGTAGCCAAGGGCTTGAGCGTGGTCCTTATTGTTAACGTCACTTTTGATTGTGGCTTGTATTAAAAGACTATGAATACCCCCCCAAAAAAGAAAAGAAAAAACTACAAATACAATGAATAAATTTATTGTGAGATTTTCAATATGTTGGGCCACATTTGGCCATCTGTGGAATTACTGGGAAAATTACCTGCAAGATTTTACAAATACTTACTGCAATGCAACAAATACAGAATCATCGACATATGCAAATCCTGACGAATTTGCAGGTGGGTATCTGCTGGGTGTTCAGCAGTGAGCTAGGTGATTCTCTGAATTCAGTTCCCAAACTGGGAAGTTCAACCTTAGTGCTTTGTTTCATGTGCAAATATGGGCAAACTTGGTGTGGCTTTCTGGTTGCCATAGAAATGCCCTGGAGAACACTGTTGCACTGTTGGTGGGAATGTAAATTGATAAGGCCACTATGGAGAACAGTATGGAGGTTCCTTAAAAAACTAAAAATAGAGCTGCCATACGACCCAGCAATCCCACTACTGGGCATATACCCTGAGAAAACCATAATTCAAAAAGAATCGTGTACTAAAATGTTCATTGCAGCTCTATTTACAATAGCCAGGACATGGAAGCAACCTAAGTGTCCATCAACAGATGAATGGATAAAGAAGATGTGGCACATATATACAATGGAATATTACTCAGCCATAAAAAGAAACGAAATTGAATTATTTGTAGTGAGGTGCATGGACCTAGAGTCTGTCATACAGAGTGAAGTAAGTCAGAAAGAGAAAAACAAATACCGTACGCTAACACATATATATGGAACCTAAGGGGAAAAAAAAGGTCATGAAGAACCTAGTGGCAGGACAGGAATAAAAACACAGACCTATTAGAGAATGGACTTGAGGATATGGGGAGTGGGTAGGGTAAGCTGGGACAAAGTGAGAGTGGCATGGACATATATACACTACCAAACGGAAAATAGTTAGTGGGAAGCAGCTGCATAGCACAGGGAGATCAGCTCGGTGCTTTGTGACCACCTAGAGGGGTGGGATAGGGAGGGTGGGAGGGAGGGAGACGCAAAAGGGAGGAGATATGGGAACATATGTATATGTATAGCTGATTCACTTTGTTATAAAGCAGAAACTAACACACCATTGTAAAGCAATTATACTCCAATAAAGATGTTAAAAAATAAAATTAAAATAAAATAAAATAAAATAAATGCCCTGGGGCTTCCCTGGTGGCACAGCGGTTGAGAGTCCGCCCGCCGATGCAGGGGACTCGGGTTCGTGCCCCGGTCCGGGAGGATCCCACGTGCCGCGGAGCGGCTGGGCCCGTCAGCCACGACCGCTGAGCCTGCGCGTCCGGAGCCTGTGCTCCGCAACGGGAGAGGCCACAGCGGTGAGAGGCCCGCGTACTGCAAAAAAAAAAAAAAAAAAAAAAGAAATGCCCTGGAGTCTTTCTGCCTCTCTGCAGTCTGTGGGTCTGAGCCTCAAGTTGGACAACATGGCAGTGTAGCCAAAGGGGATCTGAGATTGGAGGCCATTTGGTTTATGACCATTTGGGCGTCTTAAACCCTCATGAAACTGAATGGGTCTTTTGAATTTTGTTGCTGGGTTAGTGGGGTAATTGCTTCCAATTCCATTTTGTTCTGGCTGGGGCCTCATGCTCTTGTTTTTGTTTCTTGAGGACTGTACTTGATTTTCTCACTTGAACACTATAAATGTGCTGTCCGCAGTGCCCCTCGGGGGCCCCTTCTTTGGCCATGTTCTCTGATAACTGGTGAACAAGTAAACAGTCCTCCTCCTCTTCAGTGACTGAATGGAGAGGGAGTGGAGAATTTTGATCTCCGTCATGAATCTTTCAAGGGACTCTCCTGTGAAGCCTACCCAAACTGGTTCCTGGAGGACACCTCCTTGTTAAGGAGACACCACAGATCTGAAGGTAGTGTGCCCTGGATGTGGCCAGAGGGAGGAAAAATGGGTGGGAGGTGCTTCATATATACCCTTTGGGAAGATTCCTCTCTGCATATATGTGTGTGTATAAACATGCATTGTGATTTTGCTTTCTCTAGCATGACATGAACTCACCAAAGTTAACCTAATTAATGAACTTGGAGAGCATTCGAAACCTTTTCTGGTTTCTTTATGCTATGCTGAAATCCACGTATAATTAGCCATTCATTTTTTTTTTTTAACATCTTTATTTGAGTATAACTGTTTTACAATAGTGTGTTAGTTTCTCCTTTACAACAAAGTGAATCAGTTATACATATACATATGTCCCCATATCTCTTCCCTCTTGCGTCACCCTCCCTCCCACCCTCCCTATCCCACCCCTCTAGGTGGTCACAAAGCACAGAGGTGATCTCCCTGTGCTATGCGGCTGCTTCCCACTAGCTATCTATTTTACATTTGGTAGTGTGTATATGTCCCTGCCACTCTCTCACTTCGTCCCAGCTTACCCTTCCCCCTCCCCATATCCTCAAGTCCATGCTCTAGTAGGTCTGTGTTTTATTCCCATCCTACCACTAATCTCTTCATGACCTTTTTTTTTTTTTTTAGATTCCATATATATGTGTTAGCATATGGTATTTGTTTTTCTCCTTCTGACTTACTTCACTCTGTATGACAGATTCTAGGTCCATCCACCTCATTACAAATAACTCAGTTTCGTTTCTTTTTTTTTTTTTTTATTTTTTTTATTTTTTTTTAACATCTTTATTGGAGTATAATTGTTTTACAATAGTGTGTTAGTTTTCCCTCTACAACAAACTAAATCAGTTATACATACACACATGCTCCCACATCTCCTCCCTCTTGCATCACCCTCTCTCCCACCCTCCCTATCCCACCCCCCCAGGCGGTCACAAAGCACAGAGGTGATCTCCCTGTGCTATGCAGCAGCTTCCCACCAGCTATCTAATTTACATTTGATAGTGTATATATGTCCCTGCCACTCCCCCACTTCGTCACAGCCCACCCCTCCCCCTCCCCATATCCTCAAGTCCATGCTCGAGTAAGTCTGTGTTTTATTCCCGTCCTACCACTAACCTCTTCATGACATTTTTTTCCCTTAGAGTCCATATATATGTGTTAGCATACGGTATTTGTTTTTCTCCTTCTGACTTACTTCACTCTGTATGACAGACTCCAGGTCCATCCACCTCATTATAAATAGTTTCGTTTCTTTTCATGCCTGAGTAATATTCCATTGTATATATGTGCCTCATCTTCTTTATCCATTCATCTGTTGATGGACACTTAGGTTGCTTTCATGTCCTGGCTATCGTAAATAGAGCTGCAATAAACATTTTGGTACATGACTCTTTTTGAATTATGGTTTTCTCAGGGTATATGCCCAGTAGTGGGATTGCTGGGTCATATGGTAGTTCTATTTGTAGTTTTTTAAGGAGCCTCCCTACTGTTCTCCATAGTGGCTGTATCAATTTACATTCCCACCAGCAGTGCAAGAGGCTTCCCTTTTCTCCACACGCTCTCCAGCATTTATTGTTTCTAGAGTTTTTGATGATTAGCCATTCATTTTTAAATCCAGGAGATACTAGTCATATTTGTAGGTGAAAATGTTGAGGAATAAAGAGGAAAGGGAGAGGGTAGAAAAAGATCATGTACAGGCACAGTACATGTGTTTCAAATTTTTTTTTTCCCTGAGACTCTGAAAAGAGAAATGAAGTTTTGCATTTACCAAGTCTATTAGGTTTTCTTATTTCAGAACAGGATAAACTGGGTTTTTCCTTCCCAGTTGTAAGCTAGAATTGAAATTGAGTCCCACTTTGTCTTCTTGGACTTAGAAAGTGTTTTCCAGGCAGAGTATATGAAGGCACAACTTTTCTCGTAACTGATCAGTATATACACAAATGTTTGAACAAATGCCTTCTTCATTCCATGGAAAATAAGGTGCTGATAAGATACAGGAATAAAAATATAACCACCTGTTCAAAAAAGAGTTCCACTGGGGAGAGAGAGGGGAGGAGAACCTGTGTGTTCCTGTGTCCTCAGCCCAAGGACTTTCCTAGTCCGAATGACCTAAGTTACTAAAAGAAAAGTGGGTGAGTCCCAACCAATATATTCATAAAGTTTGCTGCTTTCTTAGAAGTTGCAACCAAGCGTCAGGCAATGCTCCTTGGGCATTTTTCATGGGCGAGTTGGCGAAAGTCAAGTGAAGGAATTGTTTGAATCTTCTTTGACAAGTGCTGTGTGGGCCAAAGCTTCAAGGAGATTTATCAAAGTCATTGAAGTAGTTTCTACAACAAAGGAGGGATGTAATATCTAAGATGTGTAAACCTAGGCCATTCGGGCTGGGAGGCAGCTGAAGGTGAGGCTGTTTTAGCGGAGCCAGCATTTTGAATTCACTCTTCCCTTGTCCTCCTTGGCCTACCTTTTCAGTAATGGATTTGTCAGTGACAGGATTGACCTAACCAATTTCTGACAGCAACGCCTTGTTGTCGAGCAAACAATTATAGTAAGAATGTTGAGATTTGTGCTCAAATTGTATTTTGTTACACCGACTTCCTTCAGACCTCAAGTGAGTATGGTATGGAGAGCTTTAACATGAAATGATCTCTATGAAGAATTTCATTTTCCCAGGATCTTTGAATGAAATGGATACTGATCCGCTATTGTTTTCTCCCAGGGCTTACCTGGAGGGAGAACAGAGGGGCTATAGAAATGTGTGCTCCTCTCTTTCTTTGGGGGAGAGATCAAGCAGATAAGAGCGAGGGATCTTCAACCAGCAGGGACTCCCCTTCAGAAGCAGGAATGTGAACAGGTCAATTCTTCCAACTCTTGATGGGTTTGGATTAGGAGTTTGTGTGTATTTACATGTATAGAATTGGACACACTAGCCCTGTCAGCTTGGGCTCATAAACAAATATGATCAAGGGACTCTCTTTACTTGATCTTTCCTTGACAAAGAATGTACATCCGTGCAGGGCTGGAGGGTCCCACTCTTCCCTGCAGCCCGAAGCCTCCATCAATCGATTCCCTGCGTAGAGGTAATGTACCAGGTGCAAACCTCCTTAAATGTTATCATCCAGACCACATTTCACCATTTTGTTGATGAGACTATCATGGAAGACAATACAGTTTAGAACACACAGAGGATCAGTAGAGCTTAGAACGTGCACGTAAGGAAGAGTACTTATTGGACCAGAAAATCTGGAGCAGGGGCTTTCACTGTTTTGTAAGTGAGGAAGGAATTAAAAGTCAGCATCAGGTGCTGGCTTCCAATATACTAAAATTGGAACGATATAGAGAAGATTAGCATGGCCCCTGTGCAAGGATGACACCCAAATTCGTGAAGTGTTCCATATTTTTGAATGGACTTGAGGACGGGGGGAGGGGGAAGGGTACGCTGGGACGAAGTGAGAGAGTGGCATGGACATATATGCACTACCAAATGTAGAATAGTGGGAAGCAGCCGCATAGCACAGGGAGATCAGCTCGGTGCTCTGTGACCACCTAGAGGGGTGGGATAGGGAGGGTGGGAGGGAGACGCAAGAGGGAGGAGATATGGGGATATATGTATACGTATAGCTGATTCACTTTGTTACACAGCAGAAACTAGCACAGCATTGTAAAGTAATTATTATACTCCAATAAAGATGATAAAAAAAAAAACCCAAAAAGTCAGCATCAGAAACGCACTCTAAGCTATTCTAGGTTGCTGATTTTATTTTTGTTTGAGAACACTGTTTCAAAATATAACCCATGCTGTAGGTTCAGTCATTCTCGGTACCTTCCCCGATCTTCGTGATGTCCTGTATTTAACACCTCCTGCAGGTGTTGTTATAGAGGCGGGAGCCCTATGGCCTTCCTGCTTCTCGTCATCAAACATCGCTCTTTGACTGGAGCTGCTCAGAGCTTTCCTCTTTAACATTTTCAAGCCCAATAGTGTGTGGGTTTCACATTCTTTTCTAAATATGCAAAAGCCACCTGTTTGAGAATGTGGTCCAGAATACTGCTGGGGCTCAGTGTCAGGCTCACTGCTTTGCAGTTTCCGGAATCCACCCATATGTGTGTCTATATTTAGCAGCCACCATCAACATTTTCCATCTCTTACATGTTTAGCCAACTTTTGTGTGGGCTGTTGCTTTGACCTTGCAGCGAAGTTCTAAGCATGTATGGGACCAAAATAAATAATTAAAAGATCATCTGTTCACCGCAGCCAGCAACCTCCTCAACCTATTTCATTTCAGCTATGGTTGGGACCTGAGCCAGGCATACTAGAGAGACCAACAGCTCCTCTCAATGGCTTTGGGTGGCTGAGCGTCTTGTACCTGCAACTTGGGTTTTTGCCCCTCGGCAGAAACGCTCCGTCACAGATGCACGGCAGGGCCCCCTCCACTCTGGGAGGGGTGCAGGCGACGTGATGGGGACTGGTCATAGATGCCTGGACCGCAGCATTCTAGAAAAAACCCAACCTTCTACCTGCTTGAGTCGGACAGAGACTGTCAACAGAGCCTATTTCTGGGAGATTCAGAAGGGGAAGGAAATCACATGGCGTAGATTGTTCTTGTTTAATAATTTCCTCCATAAAACCTGCTTCAAATGAACAGCCAGGACAGGTTAGCGAGGAGATGTGACAAAAGTTGAGCCTTTGAGGGCAGGGATTATGCTGAGAAGGGACTGAGGAAAACCCCATGACGACGCAATTCTCAGCTTATTTCCTTTGCTCTGCACAGGGATGGTCATATGTCAGCATCCGGTGCAATATCCCCTGTTAAAGGAGCAGAGTGGGAAAGCGTGTCATAGAGCAAGCCCTGGATGGTCAAGTCCACGAGGGAGGGGCCCAGGTCTGTCTCGTTCAGGCACTTATTCCAGAACAACGCCTAGAACAATGCCTGACATGGAGTAGGAGATCAAGAATTTTTCGTTTAAATCCGTGACAGTACATAGTATCATAATGTAGTTTAAAGAACAAAACAAGAACAAAAAATTAATAAATTCATTGGTCCCCTTTGAGGATGTTAGGTAACTAAATCATCTGAAAAGTGGTGAATAGAAAGAAAGAATCAAGCATTTATCTTCCTTTCCTACGTAAACCATACCCCAGGGGAACCAAATGTATTATGAGGCAAAGATTCATTTTACTGAAAGCATTCCAGCTAATAAATGAAGAGAGGCTGACAGAACTGGGGTGTCTAGATTTTGCATCCACTAATAAATCAATGAGTCCAGGCCTTGATCACTGGTCACATTAACATCATGAGAAGGGTGACCAGCAGACAATGCGTGCTTCCTGATGACCTACACACCACCATTTATGAAGGAACAGGCCAAAAGAATCAAACCTGAACCTGATCAAGCTTCTAATTCTAACTTCCAATTGACAGGAGATCTAAGGAACAAAGCAGTACGTTGCCATGAGTAAAATCCAGACCGTGGGAAACTGGAAAAGACAAACGCTAAAGGAAAAAAGGACAGAAAGAGAGCGGAAAGGGGGACCTGAGAGATTTTAAAAGGCTTAAGAAATGTATTGATTCGGGGCTTCCCTGGTGGCGCAGTGGCTGAGAGTCCGCCTGCCGATGCAGGGGACACGGGTTCGTGCCCCGGTCCGGGAGGATCCCACGTGCCGCGGAGCGGCTGGGCCAATAAGCCGTGGCCGCTGAGCCCGCGCGTCCGGAGCCTGTGCTCCGCAACGGGAGAGGCCGCGACAGCGAGAGGCCCGTGTACCCCCCCCCCAAAAAAAGAAATGTATTGATTAATTGCAATGAATGAATTAAAGGTTGATCCTGATTTGAACAAATAAATTGTTTCAAAATGTTTTTAAGGGAATTCCCTGGCAGTCCAGTGGTTAGGACTCGGCGCTTTCACTGCTGAGGGCTCGGGTTCGATCCCTGGTCAGGAAACTAAGATCCTACAAGCCGGGTGGCACGGCCAGAAAGAAAGAAATAAAGAAAAAGAAAAGAAAATATAAATCGAATGTTTCTTAAAAGAGAGAAATATTTGTTGATGGATGAACGGTGGCAAGTTGAAGGGGAAGGCTGCAGCTTGACAAGCTCGTCTGTGCTCAGTGACTAGCCCAAGCCACGGGGCAGTGGGCCTAATTTTAGTTCCCACCTGCTGGTGGAAACAGGGCTCTGAAGATTCTGCCAGGCTTGATTGGAATTATGCTCCATTTCAAAGCTGTAAAAAATAGATGCGAAGCTTCGAGCAAGCAGAGACCACGTCTACCTTGTTCAGTGTCTTCCAAGTACCTAGGAGCCACGCGAGGCACACAGTAAGTGCTCTGATGTGTTTGCTGACCTCCGAGAGCTGAATTCACATCCCGCCTGTGCCACTAACTTGCTGTGAGACAGCTAGGCAAATGATTGCACCTTCTCTGGGCTTCTGTTTCTTCACACGTACAGAGGAGGAACTGGGCTTATTGCTAGCGAAGAGCCCTTCCACTTCACATATTCTGTGATTAGAGAAGAAGCACTTCATTTCCCAGAAATGTGACCGAGCTTAGCCCTAGATCAATCCGTGGGAATTATTTCAGTGCCACGAACACCGTGACACTTCCTGCGTTACCCCAGCAAACGTCCTCCTTGACCACAGGAGAAAGACCACTGCTTTCGTCCAATGGTTGTGCACTCATGGGACTTGGGTTTTCTTGTGAGTTTCCAGTTTGCTTTATGTTCACAGGAAACGGGCCATGCTGACCCAGAAGCGTTGCAGTTGGTCTCCCCCCAGGGAGCCAACTGAGTGAAGGTCAAAAGCCCACCTTCCCCGGGTGGTGTGAGCTGTCTAGAGCTTATTAAACCAAAGGGCAGCCCTTCAGAGTTTCTAGAACTGCCGAACAGCTGAGCGGGCTCTTTCTGACCCACGGAGCATGCTCACACAGGTTTCCTTCTGTGAGCCTGAAGGTAAGTCCGACTCTGTACCCAGAAGCAGCTCCCTGGCTCTCCAAGCACAGGAACTCCCAAGGAAGAGTAAGGACCACAAAGGCCTGAATGGAGGGCTGGAAACAACTTCAATTCCTCCCCCACCTCACCCCCCAACCGGGCCCCAGCCCCCAGCTCCTGTTTATTCATGGCTTGAGAGCTGGGGGGAGGGCCAGTGATCTGAGCACTCTCCTCTAGGGAATAAAGCCACCCTTCCGTGATGGTGGTTTAACTGCAACCCACGCGGAGGCTTATTCAAGGATCGGAGGCATATTCAAGGCCAGTTATCAAATCAACCAGATAAAAACGTTTGTAACTTGCAGGGGTTCTGTTCCAGGATGTGTAGTGTTGTGGGACCCTCTGCACTGAGGCTTGCAAAGGCTGCAGCCTGGTGAGTGGCTCAGAGTTGGACACTGTTGGCAGTTAGAATTGTTAGTGTAAAAGGGAATATTAAGGTGGAAAAAGGTGTCAGCAAGAGGCAGCCAATACTAGAGCATGGACTTGAGGACGTGGGGAGGGGGAAGGGTAAGCTGGGACGAAGTGAGAGGGTGGCATGGACATATCTACACTACCAAACGTAAATTAGACAGCTAGTGGGAAGCAGCCGAGTGGCACAGGGGATAAAAGCTCGGTGCTTTGTGACCACCTAGAGGGGTGGGATAGGGAGGGTGGGAGGGAGGGAGATGCAAGAGGGAGGAGATATGGGGATATATGTATATGGATAACTGATTCACTTTGTTATAAAGCAGAAACTAACACACCATTGTAAAGCAGTTATACTCCAATAAAGATGTTCAAAAAAAAAAAAAAAAGAGGCAGCCAAGTTCATTGGAGACCTCATCCAGGGTGAGGAGAGCGAAAATGTGAAATTCGCTCATAAGCGATCCATCCCGACTTGCTCCACTGATGGAGGTATAACTTCGATAAGGGTTACCGTCTAGTTTGGCGATGGAGCATCCCATGATTTTCTGAATTGTGCTGGTTCCAGATTGATTTCTTACCTCACTTGCTTATTTATCATTTGGTTTCTACCCCCATCCACTTCCCTTGGAGGATTGCAGGCAGCTTTCTTCCCTAGTGAATTTTCAAAGACCTTTTTACACTGCTAGCTGCGGCGGGCTGCAGGGGGCAGGCCGGCCCCCAGTTCTGGTTACTGAACCATTCAATACGCCAAGTATTTATGGGGCACCTGTGTGCATAGTTCTCTGGGGCTACAAAAGGGAAAGAAAGGCTGTTTCTGTCCTTTCTACTTGGCCCAATCCACTCACAGGGCCTCGGGAACTCTAAGGGGTGGGGAGCAAAGGTGAGAACCTCAGAACAAAAGGGCCATGTGGCAATTAGGAACTCAGGAGCCTGCTATAGAAACTGAAAGATGGCCGGGCCCTTTCAGACATCACCACCCGTGCTTCCCAAACTGAGGTCCGCAGACCCCTAGGGCTCCAGGACAGTGTGCTGTCGATGGCGTGGGACTTGAAACCAGCGGAGAAAACGTATGTCTTCTTACTTAAAGATAGTGATTAGACAGGGGAGGCAGGGAGAGAATTCTTTTTTTTTTTTCCTTTTAGACCGTTACTTTTATATTCAAACAAGCACATAAGCATTTATAAACTGAAAACATGAGATTTCAAAGAAACCCCCTGCTTATGGAAGACTGTTTCAGATTATGCTCTGAAGCAGCCTGCCCCCCGCCCCCCGCTTCGGTGGGACTTGTATTGACTGATATTTCTGTGGGACATTTTAAGGGGCTCTAAGACTTATGACTGTGCAAGCCGGTGCTGCCCAGGAGAAATAGAATATGCGCCACATGGGTAATTTCAAATTTCTAGTAGCCACATTCAGAAGAAAAAAGGAACAGGTGAACTTGATTCTGGCAATAGATTTGCTTTAACCTGATAGACCCCAAACATTATCAGCTCAACCTGTAATCAATATTTTAAAAATTAGCGAGATACGGGCTTCCCTGGTGGCGCAGTGGTTGAGAATCCGCCTGCCGATGCAGGAGACACGGGTTCGTGCCCTGGTCCGGGAAGATCCCACATGCCGCGGAGCAACTAAGCCCGTGAGCCATGGCCGCTAGGCCTGCGCGTCCGGAGCCTGTGCCCCGCAATGGGAGAGGCCACAACAGTGAGAGGCCCGCATACCGCAAAAAAAAAAAAAAAAAAAAAAAAAAAAAAAAAAAAAAAAAAATTAGCGAGATAGTTTACATCCTTTTTTTCATAATAAGTCTCCGAAACCCGGTGTGTGTTTTCCACTTACCACACAACTCAGTAAAGACCAGCCGCCTCCCCAGTGTTCAATAGCCACGCATCACCAGTGGCAACTTTACTGGATTGTGCAGGCCTCACCTGCTCATTTTATAAACGAGGAAATAGGGCCAGGCCTGGAAGTTACACTTTCTGTCTGGTCTACTTCCTAAACTTTCCCGCAAAACTTTGTATTCTTATCCCAGATGTTTACTCTTCTCTTCCTTTAGGGTGTGACTGTCCTCTTACTTGGGGAGGCAGCAGACAGGCAGACACACACACACACACACACACACACACACACAAAAAGTATCTGCTCACATGCTTTGCCGTTTGCTTTCCACCCTGCCTTCCTAGCCCCACACAAACGAAACTGTTCTCTCCTGTGGCCGGCTGCCCCCGGGGCCAGGCTTCCAGACGAGCACCAGGTCAGAAGTTCATGGGTGCTAATGGGTTCACGTGTGAAACCTCCATCCCACCCTGGCTCACTGCACACAGACTCCCGTATTTTCAAAGAGGCCTTCTGGACATCGGCGCCTTAGCCTCACTTTGACTGTGGGAAATTTTACACACTAGGGCTGCAGTCTTTCAGGGTGCCGTGGGTCAGCGCTTTTCCAGGAGACTACATAGTCATTGTTTCAACGAATGAAACAATCCAGTGACGGAAAAATGCAGAAGGAAACTCACGCACGGCCCCTCTCCGCAAACATAAGCACTGCTTGCAGTACTTCCTTCCTGCATGGGGCCTTTCGATGGGCCTGGGACACCTTTTAGGAGGGCCAGCTGGGACTGGGGCCACGGTGGCCTGAACCTTCTCTCAGTGTGTTTCCCACAGCTCGGGCCGCTTGCAGGGGCTTCCTAAGGAAGGGGAGCCCTCCCAGCCCCTTCCCACACGCATCCCCTCCTGACAGACAGGAACTAGCAATGAGACTGCTGACCCTCTCCGTCCCCAGCGCAGCCTCAAGCTGTCAGTCGTGCACACAGGAGCCCAAGCAGCCTGCGGAGGTTCCTTGACCCCATTGGCCCTGAGCTGACCCCCTGCCAGAGCGAGGAGCCCGACGGCCAAGAATGCAGTGGAATCCCGCTGAGGCTGGAGCCGAGGCCCGCGAAAATGCGCAGAATGCCATTTGTTCAGACACACTGGCCTTTGCACAGAAAAGCTCTTTGGGCTTCAACAAAGGTAGGACACATTGTTTCAAGACTAAGGGTCTGATCCAAGTTCACTTCGCTCGGTCTCAAAAGGAGGACGCCAGCTCATTAAAAACAGAGCAAAGCGGCGGTGCAGCAGAGCTGACTTGAACTTGACAAAGTTCCCACCCTGTCTCAATTTTGAGACTGATGTCACAGCTCATGTTAAAAAGAAAAACCAAAAAGAAAAAAAAGGCCCTTGGGCTGTTCACAGAATGGGTATTCTTATAAGGATAATTCCACTGTGATTTACAGGGTAAGGAAAAGCTTTCGAAATTACTATTATTTAGAAAATTATTTTTTTAATTTAACACTTATCATTAGGATTAATTTTCATTACCTTGAGGGGATTCCATTTTGGTGGCAGGGCGGGCGTGTGCTGGTGAGAGGCACGTGGTAAAGTAACAGAACTAGACGGGGGCTGCCTAACCTTTGCCTAATACTTTCCAGTTGACACACCTTTTTTTTAAAAAAGTCATTGTTCCACATAATTAAATAAAGTGTGACCTTCAAGGTAACCAAACAGGTATGGGCTGTTATCATGGTGAGATGGCGAAACTGAGGCAGGCCACCAGGAGGTGAAGGGACCAGCCCATGCTGAAAAGGCTAATCCAGTAAAAATACTCTTAATAATAAAATCATCAAATATCATATGATATCACTTATATGTGAAATCTTAAAAAAAGGGGTACAAATGAACTTATTTACAAAACAGAAGTAGAGTCACGGATGTAGAAAGCAAACGTATGGTTACCGGGGGATATGGGGCGGGGAGGGATAAATTGGGAGATTGGGGTTGACATATACACACCACTATATATAAAATAGGTAACGAATAAGAACCTACTGTATAGCACAGGGAACTCTACTCAATACTCTGTCATGGCCTGTTAGACCTGAACGGTCTCCGAGGGATCCCAGCTCGCCCAAGAACCGCCAAGAGTCGAGAGTCGCTGCAACACGCAAGAGGTTTATTAGGAGCCGGTGCACCGGGGTTCCTTGGTCCTCACGCAGGAGGCCGAAGAGGTACCCCCCCCCCCCAAGCGGAATCACATACATTTTATAGCTTTCATTTTTCATTATGCAAAGTGTGGATATATCAAGGGTTTTTTTCTCATTGGTTTGTTTGTTCCTGGACCGGAGTGGGGACTTGGCTCTAGTTCCTTGATTGGTTGGCTGTCGGATGCCTACTTTACATTTACCGGAGTGGGGTCTTGGCTCTAGTTCCTTGATTGGTTAGCTGTCGGATGCCTACTTTACATTTTCGTGTTTTTGTGGTGGGGGGTTGAGTCACATGAGTTATGGTTGGCTAGGGCGACCTTTAAACTCTGGCTTAATCATTCTTATCACCCGCCATACTGGTTTGCTCGAGGTCTCATCCCCCGCCATACTTGTTTGCTCGGAACGGTTTCTGCCCAGGGGGGACATTCCAGTATCTTATTGCCAGCCGAAAAAGCTTAAAGCTCAAAAGTATCGATAGGGAAGTAGGGGTGTAAGTATAGTTAAGGCCCTACAGCCTATATGGGAAAAGGATCTAAAAAAAAAAAAGAGTGGATACATGTATATGTATAACTGATTCACTTTGCTGTACACCTGAAACTAACAGAACATAGTTAATCAACTAGACTCCAATAAAATTTTTTTAAAAATACAATCATCATCATCATCATCGTCATCCTATCAACAACATCTGACATATATACTGCTTCCTTCATGCCAGTTACTGTTGCAAGGGTTGTGAACATATTTCCTCATTACACTAACCATAGTCCTATGGAAGAAGGTACATATCATTGTTATTCTCCCTGGTTTATAGATGAGGAAACTGCAGCACAGGGATATTCGGTGCCTAGCCTAGAGTCACACAGCTAGTATGTGTCACAGCCCGTAGTTGAACCCAGACCTCTCCTTCGCAGAGTGGAAAGAACATCTGATACATATGGAAACTGGTCCATTGCAGCTCTGTCGTGTTTGACCCCAATACACACTTCCTTCTTTCAGCAGTTATTGAGTGACCGCTATATGCACGGTTCTGTGTGTGTCGTGTAGGGGGCATGGTTGGGGGGCAGAGGTGAGAGAGAAGAGATCTTCAAGAAATTTACTTATTATAAATTTATTTATTTGTTGCTCCTCTCCTCATCGTGTTTATACTCCCAGGTGGCAGACAAATGTGTAAACATCTAGTGAGGTGGAACGCAAAGGGCTTCAAGGGAGGGGCTGGTAATCTACAGGGGGACCCAGTGCTTCAGCAACAAGGCAGGGACATGGGACAATGTGACTAGAGCAAGGCCAGGGGAGAGCAGGGAGCTCCATGTGACTGGAACCTAGGATGTGGGGTGGCTTGAAACACTGAAAGGTGAGTCCAGAAAGGCAATTGAGGGCCAGATGCTTGAATGGAATGCTGAAGAGTTGAACTTTTATCCCTTGGGTGATGGGGAACCACCGAATGATTTTGAGCAGGAGAATCAGAGAAGGATATGACTTGCTATGCTTTTTGGCCTCACAGCTTGCAGGATCTTACTTTGCCGACCAGGGATCAGACCCGCGTCCCCTGCAGTGGAATCAGGGAGTCTTAACCACTGGGGAGGTCCCTGACTTGCTATGCTTTTTGAGGAAGAGTACACGAGAGGCTGGGGGAAAGCACCTTCACTGGGAATGCTGAAAGAAGACCCTGAGTTCCAAGTGGAACGAGAGACATCAGATGATACTTCCTATCAACTACAGCATGCACCTCTGTCCACCACCTCTGAGGTTCCCGTTTGGAGGAGTAAAATCATGGCAATGATCTACTGACTTACTTCTTAGAAAGAAACGAACAGGACCTGTTGGAGGGCATTCCAGCCCTACTCGTGAGAGATACCTACTTTATGAATTTCCTAATGTCACTGTTAACAACTTACCACAAAGGCAGTGGCTTGAAACAACACAGATTTATGATCCTAAAGTTCTGGAGGACAGAATTCCTAATGTCAAGGAATCAGCAAGGCTGTGTTCCTTTGGGAGACTCTACCAGGAAATCGGTTTCCTTCCCTTTTCCAGCTTCTAGAGGCTGCCGGCATGTCTTAGTGGATGATGCCTTCCCCCACCTTCAAAGCCAAAATCCCAGCATTTTCAAATCTCTCTCTGACCTCTGCTTCCATTGTCATAGCTTCTTCTCTGACCCTGAGCCTCCTGCCTCTCTTTCGTAAGGTCTTTGTAATGACGATGGGCCCACCTGGATGATCTAGAATCATCTCTCCAACTCCGTTGTGATCCTTAACTTCATTACATCTGCAAAGTCCCTTTTGCCATGTAGGATAACAGGCTCTGGGGGTTAGGCTGTGGGCATCTTTCGAGTGGGCATGATGTCGCCTGCCATGCCTAAACTCCTTTAAATCATCTATTTCTTAAGCACCTTAGAGAAAAATGGATGTCCATCAACTGTAACTATTTACGTTTTCTTCCTGGTACTTGAGGAAACTCTGGTGGAGACACCATATGGGTCAGTAGTGGTATGTTCCATGGCTGTCCCCTACCACTCACAGAGGACCCTGACAACAAGACATGGTCACTGACCTCAGAAATGAGCCACTTGGGCAGGGACATATCTACACTACCAAATGTGAAATAGCTAGCTAGTGGGAAGCAGCCTCATAGCACAGGGAGATCAGCTCGGTGCTTTGTGTCCACCTAGAGGGGTGGGATTGGGAGGGTGGGAGGGAGGGAGACGCGAGAGGGAAGAGATATGGGGATGTATGTATACATATAGCTGATTCCGTTTGTTACACAGCAGAAACTAACACACCATTGTAAAGCAATTATACTCCAATAAAGATGTTTTTTAAAAAAAAGAAATGAGCCACTTGGGGCCCATGAGCTCAAAATTATGAATGTAAGAATTAAGGGTGGGGACTTCCCTGGTGGTCCAGTGGTTAAGACTCCGCACTCCCAATGCAGGGGGCACGGGTTCGATCCCTGGTCGGGGAACTAAGATCCCACATACCGCACAGCACAGCCAAAAAAAAGGAAAGAAAAGTGAAATCACTTAGAAAAAAAAAAAAAAAAAAAAAGAATAAAGGGAATCACAGAAGAGCTTAATTCAAAGACTTTCCCTGTTTTTTGGCCAGGGACTGTGCTAGGTGCTAGGGATGTAATCATGAATAATGAATAAGACTTGGCCCTGCCCTCCAGATGCTCATACTCTAGTGGGGAAGGCAGACAGATTAACAATGCAGTATCATGTGACAAATGTCCCCATGGTTGCATGGCCTCCAGAAGGCTGAAGCCTCTGTGAAACCCTTGGGGAGGCCTGAAGGTGCTAAGCTGACCCAATAAAAGGAGGAACTAATAAAGAGCTAACATACATTGAGACTTTTCAAACTCACCTAAGCACTTTACATATGTGAACTTATTCCATCCTCATCAATATCATTATGCCCATGCTACAGATGAGAAAACTGAGGCACAGAGAAGTCAAGTGACTTGTCCAAGCTCACAGAACTGGCAAGTGGCAGAGCTGGGATCCAGCCAGACTGGCTTCAAAGAACATGATTTTAACCACAGTGTTATAATGCTGCCTACATGAAGATGCTATGCTTGGGTTGGTTCCCAGAGGGCTGGGATTACTGAGGTAAGTCTCCAGGCCAAAGTAGAGCTGCCCCCCGACCTCAGAGTCCCTGGAAAATCTGTTCTCAAAAACCACATTGCATGGTAGCCTGGGAGATGGCATTCCCCCACCAGCCCTGGAGGTGTCAGAGGCAGCAAGGTGTTCGCAGGGTTCCTGTGAGCAGTTCAGCTGCATTGTAGCCCACTGGGAATGTTAGGTCTTGGAACTTGGCTGGCTCTGTCATCTAGCCCCTCGGGAACTCTGGGACTGCAAACTGGTTTTCTTGTTTCATCTAACAAAGACCAAATAGAAAAGGTAAATGAGACGGTGAAAAGAAAAATTCACTGTATCTCTGCTTTTAGCGCTCTGTGTGAACACTTCCCCTCTCGTTAAGGGGGGTTAATTAAGAGTTGACTAGATACATATCTTGACTATATGCTGGACCCTCTAATTGAAACCCCATCCATCTGAATTTCAGACAAGGGTTGAGTTAAAGCTTCTTTTGCTCTGGCTATGAATAAATGGTTTGCTGAGCAAATTCATGGTGTAAACTGGGATGCCTGGATGAATTAGAGGACAAATGTCTCAACCCCCCTCAAGCACTGCAGGTGTGTACACTGACAAAAAAATAATATGCTGATTAAAAATCATTCTTACTTATTCAGTGGATCCTCCAAGGAGTTCCATGTAATCGTTTTGTTAGGCTGAACCTAATGACGGTATGAAAATAATCTTGGAATCAGCTTGTGGGGTCTGGCACGCCCCACCTCTGCTTTGGATCACTTGTGTGTGTATGCGTAGAATAAGCTTTGGGGCTTTAGCATTCCTTGACATTTAATTTAGTTATTTTATCAACTGTTTTCAAAGGGACCTTTAAAAGACTTCTTCCCCTGCCCCCACCCATTTCATGGCATTATTTGAGCTAAGTGTGTTTTTTTGAATAAATTTATTCATTTATTATTTTTGGCTGCGTCGGGTCTTCGTTGCTGTGCACAGGCTTTTCTCTAGTTGTGGCGAGCTGGGGCTACTCTTCGTTGCAGTGCGCGGGCTTCTCATTGCGGCGGCTTCTCTTTGTTGCCGAGCATGGGCTCTAGGCGCGTGGGCTCAGTAGTTGCGGCGCGCTGGCTCTACAGTGCAGGCTCAGTAGTGGTGGCGCACGGGCTTAGTTGCTCAGCGGCACGTGGGATCTTCCCGGATCAGGGCTCGAACCCATGTCCCCTGCATCGGCAGGAGGATTCTTAACCACTGCGCCACCAGGGAAGTCCAAGTGTGTTTTGAATATATTACAGCTGAGCCTCTGGAAATAAAGTGGAAGGTTTTGAATGATGTGGTCTCTGGGGCCTAGACTGGCCTTCCCCCAGACAAATACCTACTGGTGTTTGGAGTCAGCTGCCCAATGGCCACTCCTTCTCTGATTGCCCAGGAGGAATGGGCCGCCCCTCCCGTGTGACTTCTCCCACAGCCCCGCCGCCCAGCACATGCTTTGTGTACCTCTCTGTCTCCTTCAGAGACTCTTAATGCCTCCATGGCAGAGGCTCTAATTTTTTTCTAAAGCTTTAACAACTATTTCAATCATACAAGTAATACCTCAAAATGGTTTCAATGTAAAAAAAAAAAAAATAGAGATAAAACAACATTTCTCTTCATTCCCCTGTTCCCAGTCCTTCCACAGCTATCCAAATCCTTCTGTTTTGTTTTTAATTTTATCGTTAATTGTGCTTACAAGCACCTGACATTAAATTTGCCATTTTAATCGTTTTTAAGTATACAGTTCAGTAGTGTTAAGTATATTCACATTGTTGTACAGCAGCGCTCTAGAACGTTTTATTCTTGCAAAACTGAAATGCTATGCCCATTAAACACAATTTCACCCCACCTCCCCAGCCCTGGGCAACCACCTTTCTACTTCCTGTCTCTATGAATTTCATTACTCTAGGTACCTCATATAAAGAGAGTCATACAATATTTGTCCATTTGTGACTGGCTTATTTCACTTAGCATAATGATTTCAAGGTTCATCCATGGTATCGCATGTGTCCGAATTTCCTTCCTTTTTAAGGCTGAATAATATTCCATTATATGGCTGTATATTTTGTTTATTTATTCATTCATCAATGGACATTTGGGTAGCTTCCTTTTCTTGGCTATTATGAAGAGTAAAGCAGTGAACATGGGTGTGCAAATATCTCTTTGAGATCCTGCATTGAATTCTTTTCTATACCTACCCAGAAGTGGGATTATTGGATTATTGGATCATATTTTTAATTTTTTGAGGAACCATCATATCATTTTTCATAGCAGCCTCACCATTTTATATTCCCACCAATAGTGAACAAGTGTTACATTTTTCTCTGCATCCTTGACAACACTCATTTTCTGTCCTCTTGGTAGTGACCATTCTAATGGGTATGAGGTGATATTTCATGATGATTTTGCAGAAAAAAAATTATCTAATGATTACTGATGTTGAGCATCTTTTGATGTTGGTCATTTGTATATCTTCTTTAGAGAATTGTCTGTTGAAGTACTTTACCCATTTTTAATCAGCTTAATTTTTGTTGTTGAGTTGTATTAGATATATGATTTTCAAATATTTTCTCCCATTACCCAGGTTGCCATTTGATTCTGTTGATTGTTTCCTTCGATGCACAAACATTTTTATGTTTGATGTAGTCCAATTTGTCTATTTTTGCTTTGTTGCCTCTGCTTTTGGTGTCATATCCAAGAAAGCACTGCCAAAACCAATGTGTTGAAATTTTTCCTCTATGTTTTATAGTTTTAGGTGTTAAGTTTAGGCCTTTAATCCATTTTGAGTTAATTTTTGTATATCATGTGAAGTAAGGGTCATTTTCATTCTTTTGCATGTGGCTATCCAGTTTTCCCTGCACCATTTGTTGAAGGAACTGTTCTTTCCCCATTGTGTGGTTTTGGCACCCTTGTTGAAGATCATTTGGCCAATATATGCAAGGGCTTATTTCTTGGCTCTCTATTCTGTTCCATTGGTCTATATGTCTATCTTTATGCCAGTGCCACACCATAATGATTACTGTTGCTTTGTAATAGGTTTGAAATCAGGAAGTGTGAGGCCTCAAGCTTGTTCTTTTTTTCAAGATCATTTTGGATATTCTAGGTCCCTTGAGATTCCATTTGAATTTTAGATTTTTTTTCTATTTATACAAAAATTGCTGTTAGGCTTTTGATGAGCATTATGTCAAATCTGTAGATCCCTTTGGGTAATATGGACATTTTAACAACATTAAGTTTCCCAATTCACATACACAGGATGTCTTCCATTTATTTGCATCTTCTTTGATTTCTCTAAACAAAGTTTTTAGGTTTTTAAATGTACAAGTCTTTTGCCTCCCTGGTTAAGTTTATTCCTGAGTATTTTACTCTTTTTGATGCTAGTGTAAATGGGATTTTTTTTTAAATTTCCTTTTCAGATTGGTCATTTTTAGTATATAGAAATGCAATTGACTTTTATGTATTGATTCTGTATCCTGCAACTTTGCTGAAATTATTAGTTTTGACAGTTTATAAGAGGAATCTTTAAGGATTTTCTGCACATAAGATCATGTCATCTGTGAACAGAGATACTTTTACTTCTTTCCAATCCACATGCCTTTTATTTCTGTTTCTTGCCCAATTGCTATGGTTTCCAGTACTTCCATAGGACTTCCAGTACTATGTTAAATAGAAGTGGTGAGAGTGGGCATTCTTGCCTTTTTCCTGAACTTAGAGGAAAAGCATTCAGTCTTTTATTGTTGAGTATGATGTTAGTAGGTAGTTTCCTTCTGTTCCTAAATTGCTGATTGTTTTTTACCATGAAAGGGTGTTGAATTTTGTCAAATGCTTTTCCTGTATCAATTGAGCTGATCATCTGGTTTTTGTCCTTCATTCTGTTAATGTGGTATATTACATCTATTGATTTTTCATATGTTGAACTATCCTTGCATTCCAGGTATCAATCCAACTTTATCATAGCATGTAATCCTTTTAATGTACAGTTGAATTTGGCTTGCTAGTATTTTGTTGAGGATTTTTGCATCAAAATTCATCAGGGATATTTACCTGTAGTTTTTAATAGTGTTTTTGTCTGGCTTTAGTATCAGGGTAATGCTGACCTCATAGAATGAGTTTACAAGTGTTCCCTCCTCTTTACCCAGATCCTGTTCATGCATTTACATCAGTGTGTATGTAAAAAAAACCTGTAGTTTTGTTTAGAATGACTTCTTAAAACTTAAATGAAATCAGACCAGGCAGATTTCTCTGCTTTTGTCATGCAGCAGCCTCACTTGGAGAGCTTTCATGGTGGTACATGTTGAGCCCTCTGCATTTTTTTTAAAGCTGTTGCACAGTCTTCAAACGATATTTAATTTTCTCTTATATCTCAGGCACTGTGCTAACATCTAGGTGTCAGAGGGGAAAACATAGATGCTAGGATACAGCTGTGAATAAGACAGGCAGGACCTCTGCCCTCAGAGAGTTTACATTCTAGTTGGAAGAGAGAGATAGTAACCCAAACTGTAAGATAATTTCTGATTACGGTAAATGCCATGAAAGAAATAAAAGGATCATGTGATGACATGGCCTAGAGGTTGGAGGGTTCTTGAATTGGTCATGGAATGTTTCAAGGAGCCATTCATGTGGTGTGTAAATGTTTGTTGAATGAATGAATGAATAAGTAAATGAAATAATGACTGACAAACAAATAGAAGTAAGTTGGTTTCTGGTATGAATGTATATTTATCATTCCATAGTGTATGTAGCTCCGTATAGCTATAGCTGTCTATAGAGACTTGTCTCCTAAGGATAGATCATGGGCTGGGTAAGACCAGAAGTCCCCAGATTAGATGCCACTCTAACTCAAGAAGGAGCCTAGGGGAATCAATTATGAAGACCAGGATTTTTGTTCTTGGGTGACTTGAGGCTTTGAAGCTCATAGGCTGATGCCCTTTTCCTTAGGGGAGGGTTTGAGAGATGAGGTACCACGAGCTTAGTCTGTATAAAGTCCCCTGCCCACCGCCACCTGGCACAGACAATTACAGGATGTGTACCTGCAGGGAAGGTTGAACTGGGAAAGAAGAGTGAGTTGAAGGGTACAGAAGGAGCTCGGGTGGCATCAGACCTTCTCAGAACTGGGCCACCACTGGAGATCATGGTCTCACCTCCTTCTCTATCTAAGGCTCACAAAGAGCGAGAAAGCCCCTAGTAAGCCTCAATTCCCTCCCTCACTGGGAGGGAGACAGATAGAAACAGCTCTGTCAGGAAGGTGGGGAACTGGGGGAGCCAGTTCCTGGTGGGGAGGCAGAGCTGATGTCAGAGACAGAGACATTGTCTTCAGTGGCACCGTTGCCTTTTTTTTTTTTTAATAACAAAGGATGTAGCGTCTTATTTTATTTTTTTTAAATTAAATTTAATTTATTTTTGGCTGTGGTTTCTCTTGTTGTGGAGCACGGGCTCCAGGCGTGCAGGCTCAGTAGTTGTGGCGCATGGGCTTAGTTGCTCCTCAGCATGTGGGATCTTCCCTGACCAGGGATCAAACTCATGTCCCCTGCATTGGCAGGTGGATTCTTATCCACTGCACCACCAGGGAAGTCCCCACCATTGCCTTTTTAGCGCTGTGCTCATAGGAGTGGCTACAGACTTTGGATGGCCAAGCCAGAGAATATCCTATGGCTTTACCCCTAGAAGAGTGATAGTAGGAACTTTTGGCCAGAGATGAGACCCGCTTGTTAAGAGTTTGTGTAACAGAACTCATGAGGATTTGGCTGGGTTTTCATGAATCGCTAACCTGACAGGGAATTTCTGTATTTCTCTTTGGATCCTAAATGGAAGTTCCATGTCCATGGAGATATATATATATATATATATATATATATATATATATATATTCTCTGAAAGTTCATTGCACAAGAATGGCCCTTTACATGTACTTCTCAATAATCAGGCATGGATTCAAACCGCTTGAAGGATGATGCCATTCAAAAACCAGGATTGGGAATTACAAGTCCTGGGTCTCAGCCTGTGACATGTGATATACCCCCCAACCTCCCTGGACGGCAGTTGCGTCATCTAGAAAGGGACTAGATGATTTCAGCTGCTCCTTTCAGCGTGGAATTTAATGATGCTATAACTCTTGCAACTGTAGATAGTCCTCTGGGACCCATGGTGATTTTGTGCAAACCACAGAGGTCAAATGGGCCCTGGCCTCTTGCGTTTGGAGAAGGGAATATAGTACACTATTTACAAGATTCCCTAGATTCTGAAGTAGTTGGGTTTGTCAAATATGCAATGAAGAAGGAAATTCGAAACACAAGATTAAACACGAAGGGACGAGAAGGAAAGATCGAAGTCTTGGAGCTTTATTCCCCAGTTGCAAAGTGCAGCTGTTGGGGACGTCCCCCTACCCTCCTCATCCACCAACTCCCTGTATCCCCGCCCCTTCAGCCAGCTGGAGACTGTCCTTTAGAGACTGTGCGAGCACAGTCGGCTGGATCCTTGGACCCAAACAAGCCTCTCATCTAATTGCCCCCTTTCTTGATTCTGGAGGACCAGGCTTCACTCCACACTCCCACAGAAGAGGTCAGTGACTCTGGTGGTCAAAGTTTGGACTATTTCGAATTTCTCCATTTTGGACTCATGTGATCCTGATGGTGTGAAAATCTACTTTCAATGAATCTTTGCCCTGAGTGTTCTGTAGTAATAAGAGATGGCTACAGAGTTAGATGTGGTTCTCTCCACTCCAGATGCATCTACGGTAACATTTAATGAAACCATTTTGTCAGCACAATGGAGCAGAAAAAGCAGGAGAAGCCCTGCCGCAGAAGTTAAGCACAGGGAATGGAAGGTTCACAGTTTTTCAGAGGTTTTCCCTCTTTGCGATATAGTGTTTTAAACAGTTGGGAATGTTCTGTTTGTTATTTTGATGTCACTTAGGCTGCAGTAGGCAGCCCGTGGCAGGGGCCCTCAGCAGGACCCGCATTCCACGTAGGCCACGGCCCCTACACTGTGAAATTTCGGAGTGGGAGCCAAAAGCCCTGGGCTGTGGAGCTGCAAACCTTGGCCCTCCCCAAGTGGGAGGCCCGAACCCCCCGGACGACAGTGAGACTCAGCAGGTCAAGCTCTCTTCAGGGGAGGCCTTGCTGCCCAGGGCATGGAGGCCACAGGACAGGTAGGGCCAAGGGAAGGAAGTGCGTCCTGTTTCCAGGAGCAGCTGTGAGGTCAGGGGTCCTGGCACACCTGATCCCGGGGAAATAAGGAAGTGGCTGCTGGAAGCTCTGTGGGTCAGAAAGTACTGGGGGGAACTGCCAGATGGGGAAGGGAGAAAGAAAGGATGAGATGCATGGCGTTCGGGGCGAGAATGCTAACGAGATGAGAGCGCAGGAAGAAAGGCAGGAAAGAGATTCTCAAGGAGAGAAAGAGAGCGAGTGAGACAGCAGGTGGTGATGATGGAGCTCAGAGAAATTAGACTAAAGTAGGAGCAGACTCATTTATCTTTTAAAAAAATCTTTTATTTTATATTGGAGCACAGTTGCTTAACAATGTTGTGTTAGTTTCAGGTGTACAGCAAAGTGATTCAGTTATACATGTATTGGGTTGGCCAAAAAGTTTGTTTGGGTTTTTCCATAACATCTGAACAGGAAACGCCCAAACGAATTTTTTGGCCAACTGAATACACGTATCTGTTCTTTTTCAAATTCCGTTCCCATTTAGTTTATTACAGAACATTGAGCAGCGTCCCCTGTGCTAAAACAGACTCATTTATCTGTTTCCTTCAATCGGGCTGGAGAGGCTTGATGGGTGTGGCTTCAAGGCCTGGGAGGCCTGGCCGACACCGGCCTCCTCCTCCATCTTGCCTGCACCCGCCCTGACCCTGAGGCTTTGGATGGAAGTTTCCCTCAGTTCTGACGTCTTGCTCTGGTGCCCTGTGTGCCCTTCCTCTGAGCCCTTCCACTTCCAGCTATTTCTGCCCTTCCTCCTCTTCTCCTTTCTCTTTCTTTGGCTTTCTCCCCACTTTGCCAGCACTATCTCCCCTCGAGCTGGCCTTCGGTCCCCCATTCGCAGGGCCTCCAACCAAACTGAGGCCTCCATGTTATGGTGACAAAGTTCCAGTTAAGTTCATGGATGATCTTGTGTGGTCAGCGGGAATGTTGGCCTTTCTCTGCAGAGCTGACAGAACCTCTAGAGCCCGTGGAGTTTGTCAAATGGAGCTCTCACCTCCTGGTGAGATCCTCTGGGCCTCGTGGGGAGACACTTCTGACCATTGGCTCCCTGGCTCGCAGCAGATGGGTTTGGATAAGGTCATGCTAATGGTATTTTGTCTGTTGCAGTAAGATCTGTAGATTGCCCGGTTTGGCAAATGAGGGGAACAGAAACCCCCAAAACAAATTACCATCCACTTCATGTTTACTAGCCCAAAGCGAATGTGCTTTATAGACTCCAAATGTCTAGTTCAACGTTGCCAACTCTTTGTGCGTCTCCAGCTGACTTCCCAGGCCCCGACCCTCTCAGCAACCTGTGGCCCTTCAGGCCCTGACAACTGTGAGGAAATTTGCCAAAGGGTGGCAGCAACAGGACCATTTATGAGACCTCAGCCCTGAAGAGAGGGTGAGCATATTTCCAAGCACTCCTCTCAAAAAAAATCAGGACACACAGTGTGACCAAGGCCAAGCGTGCTTACATCAATGACCAGGCGAAATATTTGAAATTGGGACTGTTGTATAAAATACAGGACATGTGTTTGCTAGAATTATGACAACCACTACTTTCCGTAAACCCAGAGCAGGGCCTCTGCGGGGTTGCCAGGGTCCCTGGGAAACCTGGTGTGAATTCCTCTGGCTCTGTTCCTCAACCACCACCCGCCCCGCCGCGTCCTCACTCAGCTTTTGGTAACATTTTGAAGGCCTTGGTAATCACCAAAAAGGCAAATGATAGGACACAGATTGTCGAAAAGGGCAACCTTGTTTTTGCCAGCATCATAGACATTGTTTGTTTGTTAGAGTTTTTTTTTTTTTTTTTCTTTTTCGGATCCTCCCGGACCGGGGCACGAACCCGCGTCCCCTGCATCGTTAGGCGGACTCCCAACCACTGCACCACCAGGGAAGCCTAAACCCCAGTCTCTTTTTTTTCTGTTATAATGTAATGTCAAAATGATTGACATTTTATTCCAGCTCCTTTTTTTTTTTTGCGGTACACGGACCCCTCACTGTGGTGGCCTCTCCACAACAGGCTCCAGACGCGCAGGCGCAAAGGCCATGGCTCACGGGCCCAGCCGCTCCGCGGCGTGTGGGATCTTCCCAAACCGGGCCACGAACCCTTTTCCCCCGCATTGGAAGGCAGACTCTCAACCACTGCGCCACCAGGGAAGCCCTAAGGCTCAGCCTCTTTATTTTCTTTTATAATGTCAAATGATTGACAGGTTTTATTCCAGCTCCCCCCCCTTTTTTTTTTTTTGCGGTACGCTGAGGTACGCGGGCCTCTCACCGCTGTGGCCTCTCCCGTTGCGGAGCACAGGCTCCGGACGCGCAGGCGCAGCGGCCATGGCTCACGGGCCCAGCCGCTCCGCGGCGTGTGGGATCTTCCCGGACCGGGGCACGAACTACTGCGCCACCAGGTAAGCTCTAAGGCCCAGCCTCTTTATTTTCTGTTATAATGTCCAATGATTGACAGATTTTATTCCAGCTCTCTTTTTTTTTTGTGGTACGCGGGCCTCTCACCGTTGTGGCCTCTCCCGTTGCGGAACACAGGCTCCGGGCGCGCAGGCGCAGCGGCCATGGCTCACGGGCCCAGCCGCTCCGCGGCGTGTGGGATCTTCCCAGACCGGGCCACGAACCCGCGTCCCCTGCATCGGCAGGCGGACTCTCAACCACTGCGCCACCAGGGAAGCCCTAGAGTTTGTTTTTTTGGACGGGGGTAGGAAGGAGTAGGAATTCAATCGAGCCCTTCCAGCTAGTACTCTGTGCGCCACAAGACCTGGATCCTGCTGCTGGGCCGGCAGCTGCCAGAGCTAGAGCAGCCCCTTTCTCAGGCCCTCTCTGCCACACACAGGCAAACACAGGGATTCGGGACGGCTTTCAGTCCCCTCCTGGCTTTCTTGCCACGTAGGTTAGATACTTTAAAAGAAAAAAATAAATAAAGAGCAGAGTTGAAGTCCCAGAGAAGTTCCTGTGAAACACTGCACCATAGACAAGGGTTTCCTGGTACAGCGGTGGATCAGGTGTAGACGAAAGTTCTAAAAAGTCTTCCACCATGACCGTTCTAGGATCCTTTGATGTCAGTGTATCCTATAGAAGCAAAAAGCCGATGTTTTGTTCAGGAAGAAGAGTTTAGTCAGTTGTATTGACGTTTACTTGCGAAATGATGAAGATTATTGCAATCTTTTCGTCCAATTTTGATATCACACGTAACATGTCTCTGTATACAGGTGTAACCGAGCGGCAATCTGAACTTGATAGTCCTGCGCAGGACTGGGGGTATTTCCTAAGAATCTGGTATTTCTTCAGAGAAACACTAGGTGGCATGGAGAACTTAATAAATAGAAAGCACTAATATCACAAATTGGAAAATAGAAGACGACCTTCTCCTTCAATTTGCAGTAATTATAAAATCTTCCTGTCAAAGTTCAACAGGAAAACATCAGCAATACGGCTAATGTTGCTTATCGAGGCATTCCGAAAGAGAACTGGGCTGAAGGAATTCCTTCCACAAATCTCCTCTTATAATCTTTTCTTGAGTATCGTTTTATAAACATGATGATAAATTCAAAAATATAATTGTTACCATGACCAGATTTCTTAATAGAAAACAGTCTATTTCTGTCAGTGTGGATGTGTTTGTGTGTCATTTGAGAAATCCTGACAGATTTTTCTCCTTCCTCTTTTCCTTTATGAAATCAGCCGAGGGGATTGCAGGGTAGAGGCAGTGGGGGAAACAAAGCCGACTCTCATCACTCTTCTCCAAACATCCCTTTGGATAACTAGGCAGGATTTTCCCTGCCGTTTGGACATTCACAATATGTTTGTTTCCCTGTGTTCAGGGCTAGAAAGAGGAGTATCTTTCCCATGATGCCGGGTATAAAAACATAGGGAACCGGTGTCCTAGTTCAATAACTAGATCACTTCTGACAGTACCACATCCTTTCCTTTGCTTAGCAAATCCTATAAGGAAAAGCAAAGCTCCATCCCACGAAGACATTCTCAGCACACCGGGTACTGATTATCAGAGCCTGGCCTCTTAAAAAAAGGGCCTCGCAGTGGTTGAGAGTCCGCCTGCCCATGCGGGGGACGCGGGTTCGTGCCCCGGTCTGGGAGGATCCCACGTGCCGCGGAGCGGCTGGGCCCCGTGAGCCATGGCCGCTGAGCCTGCGCATCCGGAGCCTGTGCTCGGCAACGGGAGAGGCCACAACAGTGAGAGGCCCGCGTACCGCAAAAAAAAAACAAAAAAAGGAATGCACTAGTGATACATACAACAAGTATGTTTTTAAATTGGACTGTATGCACCAAAATACTAACAGTGGTTGTCTCTGATTGGTAGGATTATAGACAGTCTTAATTGTCTTTTTGCCTATCAATTTGTACATTATGAATATGTACTACTTGTATAAATAAGACATAATTGATTTTTAAAATATCATATGTGTATGAATTAAAGTATGAATATAGATTGAGTCTGGGAGGTAGGGAAAATGCAAAAACTGAAAAAAAATGGGGGTCATGGGATATGGTTGCCTTCTCTCCCCCAAATCTGTTGTTTCTTATTGTTACTGTTCCACTATCTTTACAATAAAGTTTTTAGTTTATATAAATCATTTTCTAAATCATTCCTATACTTTTATGCTCATCAAATTCATTTCTAGTTAACGAATGATTGGCTGTTCTCAACAGGCAGTATTCTGAGACGGGCTCAGAATGATTTTGGCTCTGGTGCTCTGTGTCTTGGGAGACTTTCTGAATTGTTCTGTGGCTCTGGGAATTAAGAAGCTCTTGTCCTGGTGGCCAGGTTGGGGGCATAAGCGTCTGCTGTGTGCATCAGCCCATTTGGGTTGCTTTTCTGTGTGGCTAGAAACACAGTGCCTACCAGTGAATACCCCTGGAACGCAGACTGTCCTCTTTATCCATCATCTGATCTCCTGTCCTAGACAGTGCGTCCCTCTCCACGCCACCTTCTCATGGTAGCCAGCTCAGGACTGGGATATGGGCTCTGACTCTCATCCCATATGCTCACACAACCCGGATTTGTAGCAGAGGTAGACAAGTAAGTGTGGCCGAGACCAGGAGACTCAGGGTAGCGTTGGAGGGGTCTTACTCCTTTCCCTGTTGGCTTTAGGAACAGCTGAGCATGTACTTACAACCATCACCTGGATTTTAAAGTCAGATTGCTTTCCAGTTAACAACAATAACAGAAGATATTTACTGAGTGTTTACTATGTGTCAGACACTCACCTATGCAATGGAGCTAACTAGTGAAAAAAACAGACAGAACCTCCTTCCCTCATGCACTTTATATACTCGAGGAGACTCTCTCCAACCTGATGATGCCTTTCCAATTCCAATCAATACAGAAAATAATGCAATTAATACAGATGAACTCTGGGTTAAGAACCGACTGACAACATTCCACATTTCTCAGTGGAGAGGCAGATCTCTGAGACCTTATCTCCTTGTTTCATTAGGTTGTGTTTCTGTGAAATCCACATCTTCATTATGAACACTTGCTTTAATCTACTCTGTATGATCATTTCAGAAAATAACTCCAGACACCAAGATTTCAGCTTCTAGGACCAGAGCAAGCATTGGGGGTGGACAGACTTCCCAACTTTCCTGATGAGGTGGATGGAAGTACTGGGAGTACAATTTTCTAATAATGGTAAAAGACAATGTTGTAGAAGATACATTGCCCACTAAAGAAGAATTATGTGATATAAAATGTAAGTGACTATGTTACAATATGATTCTTTCACAATGTTCTGATTATATTTCTATCTTGATTTTCACACTGCCAAAGAGCATGGGAGTTTTCAATGAAAATTTAACGTGTCCTATATTGAAACAAGATCTTTCACAGTGTGGCTTGGAAAAAGATGGATCAAAAAAGATAGGTCTTGGGCTTCCCTGGTGGCGCAGTGGCTGAGAATCCGCCTGCCAATGCAGGGGACACGGGTTCGTGCCCCGGTCCGGGAAGATCCCACATGCCGCGGAGCGGCTGGACCCGTGAACCATGGCCCCTGAGCCTGTGCGTCCGGAGCCTGTGCTCTGCAATGGGAGAGGCCACAACAGTGAGAGGCCCACGTACCACCAAAAAGAAAAAAAAAAAAAAAGATAGGTCTAATTTCTCCAAAGAAGATATACAGATGGCCAACAAACACAGGAAAGGATACTCCATATCATTAATCATTAGAGAAATGCAAATCAAAACTACAATGAGATATCATCTCACACCAGTCAGATTGGCCATCATCAAAAACTCTAGAAACAATAAATGCTGGAGAGGGTGTGGAGAAAAGGGAACCCTCTTGCACTGCTGGTGGGAATGTAAAATGATACAGCCACTATGGAGAACAGTATGGAGGTTCCTTAAAAAACTACAAATAGAACTACCATACGACCCAGCAATCCCACTACTGGGCATATACCCTGAAAAAACCATAATTCAAAAAGAGTCATGTACCACAATGTCCATTGCAGCACTATTTACAATAGCCAGGACATGGAAGCAACCTAAGTGTCCATCGACAGATGAATGGATAAAGAAGATGTGGCACATATATACAATGGAATATTACTCAGCCATAAAAAGAAACGAAACTGAGTTATTTGTAATGAGGTGGATAGACCTGGAGTCTGTCATACAGAGTGAAGTAAGTCAGAAGGAGAAAAACAAATAATGTACGCTAACACATATATATGGAATCCAAGAAAAAAAAACTGTCATGAAGAACCTAGGGGTAGGACGGGAATAAAAAGACCTACTAGAGCATGGACTTGAGGATATGGGGAGGGGGAAGGGTAAGCTGGGACAAAGTGAGAGAGTGGCATGGACTTATATACACTACCAAATGTCAAATAGCTAGCTAGTGGGAAGCTGCCGCATAGCACAGGGAGATCAGCTTGGTGCTTTGTGACCACCTAGAGGGGTGGAATAGGGAGGGTGGGAGGGAGGGAGATGCAAGAGATATGGGAACATGTGTATATCTATAGCTGATTCACTTTGTTATAAAGCAGAAACTAACACACCATTGTAAAGCAATTATACTCCAATAAAGATGTTAAAAAAAAAAAAGATAGGTCCAGCCATGGATCAGTTTCCTTTGGTGAGGGTGTGTGTGTGTGTGTGAGAGAGAGAGAGAGAGAGAGAGAGAGGAGATATATCTAAGGATATGGAGAGTCATTTTGTTTAGAGAATGTGGTCTGAAGCTTATAACAATGCCTTAACAAATCTCCTGGCACTGGAATCCAAGCATTGATTTTCATTAAACTTTGGAGCTTTTGCAGTTCTCAGCAAGCTGAGGTCCGAGCTGACAGAGCACGGCCCCGCTGTGTGCCCTAATAACCACAGCCCCTGAGTCCGTATATGGTCTTAATGGCCAGGGGAGCCTCCTCCTCTTCGTCCCCGCCGTGACTGTCATTGCTTCAGAAATGCCCCAAAATGGCACTAAATGATGTGCAAACACACCAGATGGATTGCTCGTCTCTTTTCAAGGCTTCCTTAATGGTGCATTCATAGCCCCTTGGAGCAAACTCAATTTCTCTCTGTGCACACTATTTCTACTTCTACAATTCTAGAAGAAATCATTTTGGCAAACCTATTTTTTGACTTGGCTAAGAGGTAATTTATACAATTGCTTACCTTCGATGACAACAGGCAGCAACTGCAGTCACAGGACGATGGATGGCTATTCATCCTTCACAGCTGCGACACGTAAATGGACCTGGAGCCTTTTATGAGGCTTGAAGCAGTGGACCTGGGGGTTACCCCAGGCAAATGTTGTTTCTTTGGGGGTGGCAGGGAATAGAACAACAGAAGTCAGCTCTTTGGATCTTCACCTTTACGCCAATCACCGCATCTTAAGAGAGCCTCAAAGGAGCCCAACAGAGAGGATAAAGCTTGAATGGTACAAATGTCAAATGACACAGTGCTGAAGGTGGGTGCTGCCAGGTCATCCATGCCAGGGATGTAGCTGTCGTCCTGATCTTGGAGGGTAATTAGGCAGCTGAGTGATGAGACGTGATTATTTTCTCCAATGGAAGCCCACGCCTTCTCTCTCCTGAGGGAGCCTATGATCACCCCCAACAGAATCCCAAATCTGCTCAGAAAACGTTACTTTATACTTCAGGCTCAGTAGGGAATTAACAAATATACATATATATACATACACATATGTACACACACACGCGTGCGCCCTTGGGTGGAGGATGAGCTCTTTTCTAGGTGGGTTTGTTCTAAGCCATTGGTTTATAGCAACAGCTGCCCATATCCCCTGAGAAGCTTTTAAAATTCCCAAATGTCCAGGCCCGCCCCAGACCAACTGGCTCACAAATGCTAGGAACGGGACCCACGAGCCAGTACTTTTCTAATGTCCCCAGATGTGCAGCTAAAGTTGAGAGTCAATGGTTAAGGCTGATCAAGGCAATGGGTCTCTAACTTTAGTGCATCTTGGAATCATCTGGGGAGCTGGTTAAAATGCAGATTCATGAGTCTGGGTTTGTGGCCTGAGATTCTGTATTTTTTAAAAAGCCCTTGGGGACTTCCCTAGCGGTCCAGTGGTTAAGACTCCACGCTTCCAATGCAGAGGGCGCGAGTTCAATTCCTGGCCGGGGAACTAAGATCCCACACACCGCGCGGTGTGGCAGGAAAAAAAAAAAAAAAAACAACGTGGTTTACAATAAAAATAAAATAAAATAAAAGCTCTCTAGGTGATCTGAGACTGGAGGTCCAGGGAACACATGTTGAGAACCCTAGCTAGAGAATTCTACCCTGGAGCTTGCATGTCTCCCATGCCTCTTTTATTGTTTAATTTCATATTGGTCCTCTCCCCTCATACAGATCCCCCTTTGCCAGTACATATGTGGGAGGTTATGGCCCTTGAGGGTAATCAGGCTCATAAATTTAGACACTTCACCTTGTCACTTTCAGAAGTACCAAGTCAATCGATCGAAGGGGTGTTTGAGGCCTGTGGTCGAGGGTGGAAGTGGGCAGAGAAGAAAGACAGGAAAAAGGCTGGCTTTAGTCTAGTAGGTGCTGGAGAGGGAAGCCAGATTTGGAGTTGAGAAGTCAGTCTCTTAGTCATAGTTGGAAAGATCAGCCTTGAAGCACCCCCACCATCCCCACTATAGGTAGGATCTACTCAACCTGGGCCTACACAAAGACATCCGGATCAAGGGGGCTGACTGTGCCTCCTGAGTTGGTCCAAGCTGTATCTGGCTCTGCCCCAAGCCCCTCCTCCCTGCAGCCCCTACCAGGGCAGCACTGCTTCCTTCACCAGCCTATGTTTTGCTGACCTCCAGAGAAAAGTCTGAGTATGGCTGCTGCTGAATTTCTATAAGATAAGGGGAAAGGGATGGAGTGAATCTCCTAGTTGCCTATGCTTGGTTAGATAGTTGTCTGTTCTGTGTACTTTACTGACAGCCTTGGATGTCAGGTATTAAGCACATTGTTACATGGGAAAGAGCATGGATTTTGCAGTTAGACTAGGGCTCCAATCCCATCTCTGCCTCTTAATTTCTCACTTCATTCATTCATTCTACAAATATTTATTGACCCCTATAACATGCCACGGAGAATGTTAACTGTTGGGAACATGACAAAGTAAGCGTCCGCCCACATGGAGCTTAACATTCTAAAAGAGAATAAATGTACGTTAAGTCAAGTGGAACAAGTTCTAAGGAAAAACTCAAGCAGGGTGGGTGGATGGGGAATTTGGGGGCTGGGGCATTGAGTAGTCAGGGAAAGCCTGACATAGAAAGTGTCATCTTAGCAGAGACCTGAAAGCTTGAGAGAGTGAAAATGAGTCATGGGGATATTTGAGCTTTCCAGGCAGAGAGAAGGGCAAGTGCAAAGACCCTGAGGCTGGAGAGTGCCTAATGTGTTTGAGGAACAGGAAGGAGGCTTTACTAGTTTCCTGAACTCAGGTGTTTGTTTAAAGGGACACGTGGCTGTCAACATCTGTAGGTTTATTTGAAAGTCCTGAAGACTGAAAGTCATGGAGAAGAAAGCTAACTGTGAGGTTTGATGATTCTTTTTTCTAAAGTTTATTTTATTCAAGTGTAGTCGATTTACACTGTTGTGTTCATTTCTGCTGTACAGCAAAGTGATTCAGTTATACACATATACATTCTTTTTTATATTCTTCTCCATGATGGTTTATCACAGGATATTGAATATAGTTCCCTGTGCTCTACAGTAGGACCTTGTTGTTTTGAAGTCTGATGATTCTTTGTGGATCCTCCAATCCCTGTTATGCTGCTCCTTTCCTGTGCCATGGACTTTTAGGTCATGCCTGCCTTTACTGTACGCATTTAGCCTGGAGTACCCAGGGAAGGTGGCAGGGCAGGGGGTGGTGGAGAGCCTTCCCTCGGCTCTCACTGTAAGGCTAAGGACCCAAATGAATGTACTGGATTTTTATGGATCAGTGAAGTTCTCATTCATCCTGCCAACTCAGTAAGCATTCGTGACTTCCTTTCTTTAGGTATTACTGTACTAAATTCTGAGAAAGATATAAATAATTCTAAGACAATAGGCCCATCCATCTTGAAGCCTTTTTGGAAACATTTGGGATAAATCATAATTTTTTAGACCTATACAATCCCAGTCTTTAAGGACTAAATGGCATGAGAAGACACATATATATGAACAGCTAATGAAATAGTGATGAGTGTTAATATCAGCCCTAGACAATTGTAGTAGAAACAGCACAATGCGGTGCATGATGATGTGCTAGATCCGTCGTTCAGCTGAGGAAGAGTATAGCAGTTGGGAAGGGGAAGTAGAGAGGGTCAGACTGAGCCTTGAAATGTATGCAAGGGCGGAGAGGAAGAAGGAAGGAACAGGAGAGCAAAAGGTTAACCTTTTGGAAATGATCACTCCTGGAAAAATGTCGGCGAAGTCAGTCATGGTGGCCAGCCCCACCGTCTCTGCCGTTATGATCCATGGTCTAGAGCTGTCATAACTTTTGTAATACTTCCGCTCTATAAAATCTTAAGTGTTTTTGCATTCCATGTAATAAGTGAACTCTAATCCTCAAAATAATAGTATCTGTTCCCTGGTGGTCCAGTGGTTGAGACTCTGTGCTCCCAATGCATGGGGGCCGGGTTCGATCCCTGGTCAGGGAGCTAGATCCCACGTGCCGCAACTAAAGATCCCTCATACTGCAACTAAGACCCTGTGCAGCCTAAATAAATAAATAAATAAATATTTAAAAAATAATAATAGTATCTGCAATTTCCTGAGAAGCTGGGCCTAAGGTAACATTGGTCTCAGTCCTGATTTGCTCCTAGTCTATGCAAAGGATTCCAACTTGCCATAGGAAGATGGATGGCCTTTTCCAACTTGGCTCTGAAGGTGTAGGTGACTTAGAGCATCTTTTTCAAGTTTGAGCAGAAACATACCTACAAAGGCCCAGACACCTAGGCCAGATGGCTTTGGTTGGCTTGATGAAGTTGTTTCTCTTGTGGACTTCCAAGCTGAGTGGATGCAGAGGCTGTACCGGTGAGTTCAGCTCTGGCTGCTTTGCCACAGGGAACACTGCAATCCAGTCTCTTGGACGAGGCTGGATCTTTGCTTTTAAGTACAACAACACACTGAGAATCGACAGGATTCTTACGTTTGTTCTTATGTTAACCCATCCCAATCCTTTCATTTCCTTCCTAGTTCTTTTCCCTAGAAGATACTTTTAGAAATCCAAGCTCTTGGGATCGTACCGAGGATAATGAAGTCTACAGAGTAGCGGTGGCTCATCTGTATTAGTACTGTTACCATTTGTGCCCTTTGGGTTTTTAAAATTTTTATTGGAGTATAGTTGATTTACAGTGTTGTGTTACTTTCAGGTGTATGGCAAAGTGATTCAGTTATACATACATATATATATATCTATTTTGTTCAGATCCTTTTCCCTTATAGGTTATTACAAAATATTGAGTATAGTTAGTTCCCTGTGCTATACAGCAGGTCCTCGCTGGTTATCTATTTTATATATAGTAGTGTGTACGTGCGCTTTTGGTTCTGAACTACCTAATCTGGGCGAGGAAGCCAGGATCTATTGATGACTCCCAAAGGTGGAAGTCATAAGGCCCAGTGGTGGAGAGTTTAGTCATGTTAATAACACTTAGGTTAGTTACCGTTTACTGAATGCTTACGTGGTGCCAGGCTATCTGCTAACCTGATCTTTCCAGCAACTCTGTGAAGCAGGTACCATTATTATCCCCTTTTTATAAATGGGGAAACTGAAGGTCAGGGAGGCTAGGTGACTCGCCCAAGTTCATATAGCTAGTGAGCCACAGGGCTTCTGGAGGTTGGTCAGGTTTGGGATCTGAGTCCTAGCTTGGTCTTTCTCATTTACATAACAGCTTCATCCCCTTTTCTGCAAAATCATATGGTAAAGCCCCTACCTCACAAAGTGGCTGTGAGGATGGAATTAGAGAACACCCACACAGTGTCTCATGGGGCCTGGCAGATAGTAAGTGCTTAGTAAATGGTAGCTGCTCTTCTTAGGAACCCAGTCCCCAGGTTTGGAGACGGAGCGCTACAATCGTCTTGATGCTGAATCCCCTGCAGGTGTCACCTAGCTGCCAGAATGCACATCTGTTTACATCTCCCTCATCTGATCGAGCACGGTGCATGCTCCAGTGCTAACGCCGGAATGTGTGCCAATTCTTTTAGCTTGGGTAAATCGGGTGGGGAGCTCTGGACAATCTAAGGCATTCGTGTAAGATTCCTATCAGAATTTGTTGTGTGTTTGCAAACTGGTCCTATGGTAACATCATTTCTTCAGAAATCCAGTGGTTAATTCAAAAAGCACTGGGCTCTAAAGTGCATTTGGTGATTCATATTGCAGGCGAGAAAATGTCCCCTGCAATGAGACATAAACACCTTTCCATATGAGTTTGGTTACTTGGAAGGGCAGCTCCTGGCCCCCAGAATATTAAGGCCTCTGTCTCACTTCATCAGGAGACACGCGTCCTGTGGCACGTTTGCCCAGTGTGAAGGGGGAGTGTGTTCCTGGTGAGTGAAGAATAGGGTGTGGAACCCAGTGGGCAGTGACCAGCCCCGAGGCCGGAGGAGGAGGCCTGGGCTGCGTCTTGGGGATGAAGTTCCTCCTCAGTCTATTAGAGGGCGATTATGCGAAGTATCCAACGAATGACTTTGATTAAGGGTAAATAGAACAAAAGAAAAGGCCGTGCTAGTCTGTTAGCTAATGGCAGGTAATCTCTGAAGGGTGTTATGGACTGAATGTCTGTGTCCTCTCAAAATTCATACGCTGAAGCCCTCACCCCCAGTGTAACATTCCTATTGGATTTTGGAGGTGGGGCCTTTGGGGCTAATTAGATGGCACTTGTTTCCAGATCCACGCACTACAAAGGAGAGTAATGCAAAGTCTAGTACCTGGAAAACTGAATGAAGACTCACGATCATAGTTTTTCCTCCAGCATTGAGATTTCACTTGACAAAAAAACATGGGAGTAATGCATGACACTGGGCAAAGCAGCCTGAATCATTAAAGCCTGCCATTATTGACCTTCCCTTCCTTCTTGCTTTCTCCTCGCGACGGGTCGGATACATCTTCCTAGAACACTTCATTTACCAAATCACTCTTCCGTTCGAGAGCTTTCAGTGGCTCCCTGTGGCCTCTAGTGCCAAGTCCAAACACTTCAGCCTGTCTCGTTTTCACAGCTGCACTCCCCACCTCACCAACGAACGGCAATTCATTCATTTTCTCGTCCCGTACATCTTTATCGGGCACCTCTTCCTGTGTGTCAGGCAGTGGGCACGTTGCCAAGGACAGATCTGTGAAGCAGTCATGTGCCCTCCCAGACCTGCTGCTTTAGTCAACCTCTTCTGCTTCCTGGCCTTCACTCATCCTGCGCTGCCTCTGTCCGCACTCCTGCTCCGCCTCGGAGACCTCTTCCCTTCTCCTCTCTGCCAGTGTACGCTTCTCACCACCTCTAAAACCTCTACTAAAATGCAGACTTCCCACATGTGCCCCCCACGTAGAAGTAGCAAGCAGGAGCCCAGGAGGGTCTGCCTTGCACAGAAGGCTGGAAGATCTGTAGTCAGACACCATCTGTCTAGAGCCTTTGTATGCGAGCAAAAGAAAAAACTTCCAAAGAATTCACACGTGCTGATTGATTTCGTAAAGGGTCATACAGTAGGGACGAGAATCCCAGTTGCAGGCTAGAACAATCCCTGAAGGTGATACACAGAACATACAGCAAAACTTTTGTTATCATGAATTTTGTGTGTGTCTTGGCAGAGGGGCAGGAGACTAGAGATATTCAGGTTACATTGATTAACCTAAACCTTAGCCATCTTTGGTATGCCGTATTAGTGACATGAATTACTTTGGAATAAGTGGGTAGGTCCTATTAATATAATCACATTTAGATTCAGGGATAGAAATGTAAATCTGAAAAGAAAACAGCAGCCCATGATATCCATTCAGCGAATTATATACTGAGTAGCTACTGTATGCCAGCCAAGCCTATCCCTAACATATATGGGGCCCAGGGCAAAGGTACAAAGGGAGTCCCATATACCATATGGCTAAAGATTTCCAAGTGATAAATTAAGCTAACACTGTTTCATAAAATGTGTTCTGTCCTCCTACCTTGACAAATAAAGCAGATCTTCATAACGATCTGGAAGCTCAGGTTCAAGTTTAAAATTCTTGGATGCTTCAGTGTTTCATGCCGAACGCGACGGCCCAAAAAGGTCAGTTGCAGGTCCCCAGTCCCCAGCCTGACCTCCTGATCGCCTTTCTCCCACCGCATCTCTGTCCTGTACCACGAGGGCCTCACACATGCAGGTGGATGCCCTGGTCCTCCTATCCAAGGCTGTTGCACATTGGTCGGGGGGGGGGGGGTGGTGTTTCTACTCCTAGGAGGATGGACTGGGAACAGTGGCCTGCACAGGCCCTGGGGGCAGGCACAAGGCCGTTTAGGCAGGAAATTCCCGGGCCCTGGGTATCCACAGTATGGACTAGAAGGGAAAGGCATGGACTCTGGTTGGGCATATTTCTTTGGTCCAGTGGATTCCTGTTCCTGGGAGAACAGCCAGAGGAGGACCAGAGTGAGGTTTCTAAAGTATGGGTCCAGGTATCTGCCATGTACTGGGGATAAGATGATTAAAATATGCTCCGTCCCCTCCAAGAACTTATAATCTGGTGAAACAGACATACAGGTACATAGTCCACTCTAATGTAGTGGGGTAAATAAATGCTCTCTTTGCTGAAATCCAGAACACAGAATGATGGATCTGAGGAATGGCAAATAGACAAAGACCCAGAGAGGGAGAGATCAAAAGCCATGCCTTTGTTCCTTTATTTTTTTAATGTGTAACTTTTTGTTCCTCGAAGCATAATTAGCATTCAGTCAAGTGCTCAAATTCCACCTTACAGCCCCATGAATCGTTACAATTCCAGCAAATCACAGGCCCTCGCATGCCCAATCCTTTGCCAGTCAACATCACCTGCCCAAAGGTAACCACTCTTCTGCCTTCCATCGCTGTAAATTACATTTACCTCTTTTTAAAAAAAAATTATTTCATTAATTATTTATTTTTTGGCTACGTTGGGTCTTCATCGCTGTGTGAGGGCTTTTCTCTAGTTGTGGTGAGCAGGGGCTACCCTTGGTTGCGGTGCGCAGGCTTCTCATGGCGGTGGCTTCTCTTGCTGCGGAGCACAGGCTCTAGGCTCCCGGGCTTCAGTAGTTGTGGCACGTAGGCTCACTAGTTGCGGCTCGCGGGCTCTAGAGCACAGGCTCAGTAGTTGTGGTACGTGGGCCTAGTTGTTCCACGGCATGTGGGATCTTCCCGGACCAGGGATCGAACCCGTGTCCCCTGCATTGGTAGGCGGATTCTTAACCACTGCGCCACCGGGGAAGCTCACATTTACCTCTTTTTGAACCTCATATAAATGCAATCATACAATTTGTATCTTTGCTTTCTTTCATTCACAGTATGTCTGTGAAATCCATCCACGTTGTGTTGTTCAGCTGTGGTTTGTTCTTTTTCACTGCTGTGCAGCGTTTCATGTTATTAAAATGACATTTTATTTATCCGTTTTACCACTGATGGACATTTGGGTTGTTTTCAGTTTGAGGCTATTACGAATTAGTGCTGCTATGAATTTTCTCATTTGTGTTTTTTGGTGATCATTTATATAATTCTTTAAAAATGTTTAAAATTTTGAAATACGTTCAGACTTAAATGCAAAAGTCTTTCAAAGAATTCCTGTATATTCTTCACTCAGGCTTCATTCTTTTTAAAAATAGCTATACAATATTCCATTATAAATACTTAAAAAAACTTTTACCTCTAATTTCCCTGAAACACTTAAAGCTTTTGCATTTCTTTTCTGTTTTCTGTTATAGAAATTTAAGCAAAATATATACTTTGTCTGTGATCTATATTTACTCTTTGAATTAAAAGATACAGTCATACTTCAGATTTACATTTTATCAGTGCCTTTTTCAATCTGTGGTCCATGATTTCCTATTGCTTGTTTTCCAGAAACAGCTATAACTCCCTACATTTGCAATCACACTTTCCTATTGAAATTCCTTTCATTCCTCCCAGATTCCTGAAGCCAGTCTGCTTTCTGCCCCTTTGCTATGTAAGAGCAAGCATGCTCAGGGGCTGTCAGAGGAAGCCTGGATTTAGGGCTTCACCACCCTCTGTCCAAGAGAGCTGACAGCAGGACTGACAGTCTGACTCTAAGACCTACAACTTGTGGTTGGTAAAGGGCTGTGTTTCTAAACATCCATTGAGGAGTGATTCATGAACACACACACATGTGCGTGTGTGCGCGCGTAGGTACACACGCTCAGGGAGACAGAACCTGAGCTTATGAGGCCTCCAGGACACGTCTTTGCCTCAGGTAGCTGCATGACCCACAGAAGCTTAATCAGAAAACTCAATGAGTGGCAAGCCATTTAACCGAGGGCTTTCCGTCTATATGTTCGGCATACTTCCCACACTCGCCCTTCCCACCGCAACCCTATATTGTAATGCTCAGTGTGCACCATGGAAATTTGCTCCATTTCCCAGAAGACAATGGGGCTCACAGTTAACGCTCGTAGTTGCATGTCACCAGAACAGGGTTAACCCACAGGATACTTTCTTCTTCGGGATCACGTGACTATCTCGAAGGCAAGATATCTAGACAAACAAGAACACAGAATAGACTGTCAGTCCTTTGGAAATCCCTTCTACCCCATCATTCTAAGATCCTCTCGTGGTCTGCCAATCCAGCAGCATCCCCAGCTTTTTTGTACATTTACTCCATAAGTTTCTGATGCATGTATGTTTAAATTACTAAAAGGGGAATTTAGAAAAGCAACTCATTGTCAAACATCCCTCAGGATCCATCTTATTTAACTACCAACCAGATGTCTCATTTTCCCCGGTAGGAAATAGACTTTGAACTTGGAAAGTTCATATTCTGTTTTCTACTCATCTGCACACAGGGAGAGGATTTTCAAATTGGTCACGTGAGCCTCTTCTATCCCAGGGCAATGGAGCGTGGTTTGCATTGCGTGGGCTGTCAGTGGAGTTGGGCTGTGAGTCGGGAAACCTGTGCTCTGCCTCAAGTTTCCCTACACATTCAGGATGACCTCTGGGAAGTCACACTGTTCGCGGGCCTTTGTTTGACCATCAGTAGAGAATCACGCCTTGACTGCAACATCAGATGATAGAAAAGAGATGTACAGAATGTTCTGAACTGGCTGAGGGAAAGATAATCAGGTACTCCCAAAGTGGCGTGCAATCAGAGTAATTAGAGTTTTTAATTCCATAAAGCGAGTTAGGCCCAATGAGATTGAGCCTTAAATTTGATTGTGTCCCATGTGTTCATGTAGACTCCTATGGTATTAGAAGAATCTTTCGAGGGACCATCTGTCCCGACTGCTTACGTGGCCAATAAACTTTTTGCCAGCATCCTAACAGATTGACACAGGTCTGGGCTTGAACACTATCTGCCCAGGGAGTTTACTACTGTCTGACCAGCCTTTTTCTCTGTTGAACCCCTTTGGCCATTAGCGATGTCTTTCTTAAATTAAGCTAGAATCCATGTGTGTGTAATTTCTGACCGTTGCTGCTCATTGTTTCCTCTGGCGTCACAAAGATCAAGTCTTTGCTTTCTTCTGCAAGATGGCTCTTCTGATATTGAAGACAGCTTTCATCATGTCTCCCCTGCGCCAGAGAAAAGTTATTTTCCTCAGCATCAAATTCTACCCCCATCCCAGAACCTCTTACTGAGATGATAACGGTAAGACTCCAGAGACCTTGGCCATGTTCCCTGATCTCCCACAGGAGGACCTCTGGAATCTCATCCAAACAATCCCACATATACAGTCCTGAGCCAAGGGGACGAGAAGGTGAGATGCCCAACAGACCCTCCTTCAGCTCTCCCTCAAGTACCCTGAAGGGCCAGGAGGATTTTGTTCTGACAACTTGCATTCTGTTTGAACCCTGTGGATTCTTGGGAGGTCTTGAAATTCTTCTGAGGGGAAATTGATAATGGCCGATATTAAACAAAACCAAAGCTATATTAATAACCAGTTGATGGCCGATCTCTTTTATGCAAATGAAGGGATATATATATATTGAGCACCTGCAAGCCTCAACATTTTGTAAGTGAAGACACCGAGGCACAGAGAGGTTAAGTGACTTTCCCGAAGTCACACAGCAAGAACTTGGAATCTGTCTACTTGCCAGTCCCCCGTCTGTTCTGCCAGGCCAAGCTGCCTCCCCGTTTATGTGGCTAAAATGTATGTGACACCTCTCCTGTGAGAGGTCAGGAAGTCTCTTCCTAACTCTGTCCTCCTCCTCCCTCTCAGTGATCCGAGGTTGCTTTCCTCTGTAGAAGCACTGGATTCACCATCCCTTTCCTGAACCCTGGGGCAAACTCCTGGATCCCCAGTAACCTGCACCCGCCTCCCCACCGGCCGGCCCCTACCACGATGGTTCTGCTGAGATCTCAGACGTCAGCAAGGGCTGGAAAGCTTCCCTTACATCCTGACCAAAGCAAACAAATTCATGGGGGCCCAAATCTCCTGGAAGGGCGTGGATATCAACCAAAACTTTAGAAGGTCCAGGGCTCAGAAGGGCCCAGCACTAGTTTTAATTCTCCACTCTCACTATTTTTAAATTCTTAAAGAATTTTTGAATAAGGGACTCCACATTTTTATTTTACATAAGCCCCAGTTGCAGCCAGTTCTGATAAGGCCAGTACTGCACTTATATCTGGTCATGAAGGGCCTCTGCCCTGGGCCTTATAGTGTAAAAGGTCTCACCTAGCCAATGGTATACAGGTAAATGCTTAATAAATGGCTCTCTGGGGGCTGTGGGGAGAGTGGGTGATGGAAAGCTTTGGTTTGTAGCATTTGTTGATTTCCATGGTGTAAGGAGTCCCGCCACCGCTGACTTCAAACTACCCATGTGATGTCACCAAACCCACAGCTGGGAAAAGATGCCCCCAATTGGTTCTAATACAGCCAGTTCTAATACACCGCTGTGACATAGCTCAAATGCCAAGTGAATGAAAGAGTGAATGAATGATCATATACAAGAACACATGGGTGCCTCTGTTACTTGGGACCCATTATTCTAAACATCTATTCAGCAAAACCAAAGCTAAATAGATAACCAGTTGATGGCCAATCTCTTTTATGCAAATGAAGGGGTAACTCTTCATAACCCCTTCATGAATAACTCTAGTCATATTCCAGGGAAATGCTTCTTCGTATCTCCTGGCCTATTTCGTGCTCCAACAACAAGAGCAAAACATGTCTGAATGGTGTAAAGGCTTCTGGATTGTGCTGCCAACGTTAAAGATGGACACTATTTTAGAGTCCAGAAAGGATTTGAGTGTTAAGGTTAAAAAAAAAGACAAATTAATTTATCTAATGCTTATTTTCTGATAACATAAGGGCAATAGATTCTTGCTTAACAAGTTGTTTCCCAGTAGTCCATTTCCTGGCTTTCAAATTATGGTTCTGCAGATCTTTGCAAATTAGCATTAAATTCACAACAATTGTGTTGGCGGCTAAGGAACATTTTGCAATATTAAACAATTCATATCACTCTTAAATTTGTGACTGTGTAGGTCTAGGTGCAATGTGTGTAGCATGATTCCAATGAACATTGAATGCTAGAATTGTAAATAGTTTTATTTTTATAAACATATGTAACAAGATTGAATCAAATGACAGCTCAGCTCTAGTAAAATAATTTTAATTTTAAAATTTGATAATTATATTTATCAGCTCTATTTTGCCTTTTTATTTTGTATTTTGAATGTTTAAGAAAAAATGACTTTTGGAAAACACGAAAAAATTTTAATTAAAGAATTTTTACATTTTATGGTTTTTTGACGAAAATATGTTCACATTTTATACATTTAATACAATTACATTTTATTTTTTAATCCTTTACCAGTGTTGGCAAACTATGGCCCACATGTGAGCTGTCTGTTTTTGTAAATAAAGTTTGATTGGGACACAGCCAACCCCCCCCCCCTTTCTTTTTTAACATATTGTCTATCAGCGGTTTGGGCTACAGTGGAAGTTGAGTAGTTAAGACACAGACCTGATGGTCTGCAAAGCCTTGAATTTTTACTATCTGACCCTTAAGCGAAAAACTTCGCTGACCTCTGCTTTAGATCGTAACTGACAATTCCACAAGTTACGTGAAAAAATCTTGATCATAACAACATGTAATACAAACAGTGATTTTGCTGAAATGAAGGCAAAAAGTACAAGTGAATTCTCCAATTATGTATGTCCTTAACTGATTACTCATCCAAACATTGTTGACCCATCAAAAGAACATCCAGATATGCACAGTCATAATTAAATTCAGTCCTCTTTGATATCGTGCTGACTTTCAAAAGTATAAAAACCGTCACTTGACACGTATTCATTGCTTTGGTCATTATCAATTATAGTTGTCAAAGTAAGAGATAGAACATATTTTAGCAGTTTGTTGCCTTGACTTATAATTTTAAAGTTTTAGACATATGATATGTGGCCTCTGTATTCTTGCTCTGGGCCCCTCAAATGTTAGGGGAGCATGGAGAGGCTCGGTAAGTATGTCAACAGTTACGTGTCAAGAGCCATTGTTTAGTCTACTGGGGCCTAGCGCCCAGAGCAAAGTCTCTGAGAGGCTCCACCCACGCCTTATGAATACAGCCAAACCCACCCATCTGCGCCCTTCACAGGGCACTGAGAGAGAACCTGGTAGAGCATGTTGCCAAGGTTCATCCACACTTTAGCATATGTCAGTACTTCATTCCTTTTAAAGGCAGAATAATAGTCCATGGTATGGAGAGACCACATTTTGTTTATCCATTCATCTGTTGATGGATATGAGTTCCTTCCGCCCTTTGGCTATTGTGAATAATGCTGTGATGAGCACAGGTATCTGGTCAAGGCTCAGCTTTCAGTCCTCTTGGGTGTATACCTCAGGGTGGAATTCCTGACTCACATAGTAACACTATGTTCAAGCTTTTGAAAAGGCGCCATGCTGTTTCCCACAGAGGGTACAGCATTTTACCTTCTCACCAGGGGGTGAGGAGATGGCTTTGACTAGTCCTGGAAGGAGAGACGACACTACCAAAGTCACTTGTGTATAGAAAAGGTACTGGCTGGAACTGATTTTTGAGCCAGTTCTCCCTGTGTCCTGTCTTTATGCTCTTTTTGAATCTTGCTAATAACCAAGTGCCCCCCCCCCCGCCACGTTTTAAAAGCCAGTCTTAGCATGGCGGCCTTACCTTAGAAGTCTTGCAATCCCTAAAAGACTTCTGGGCAACCCCATGTCACTGAGAAAGGGGCTCCATGCCTCCAGGGGCCACGCCTCCTAAGTCCACTTGCCCTGCTTGTTAGACTTGGAGTCAGGAAAAGGGCGGGCACTGGATGCAAAGCCTTCCCAGCCAAGTGCGGCCAGGCAGCCTGAGACAACACCTCCTCCGGCCTTCTGGCCTCCTAATATGCTTTGCATTAAAATACCCATTTTGGCTTTGCCTTTGAGTCAGCTCCCTGGGGGAGCAATAAAAGATGAACGATTAACATGTGGCCCGTGGAGATGTAGTGGATTGAGAAATGACTACAATTCATTCAATTCCAGCCCTTTCTGCATTTTTCCCACACACCAGCGTTGCCTGCAGTGATGTGTGTCCTGGTTCGAGCTCTGCCACTAACTGGAGGTGCGATGTCAGCGAATGCCTTCCCTTCTCTGGGTCTCAGTTTCCCTATCTACTAAACGAAGGGGGGAATCTCCAAGAAGCACTTCCAACCCTAAACATTCGGTGAGTAATATCCAGACAGAGCCTGGCTCTAATGCACACACTGGCCATCCACTCTGTGCAATAGAACGGTAAGCAATACTTTGGAAGATATTTTCTTTCCCCGGGGGCGAAATGGTATGAAAAAAACTTGCATAAAGATACCAGTCTCACCCCCCCAAAAAAATAGAGATACACCCTTAGATATGTTGTAGGATAAGGTTTTCTTTGCAGAATCTTAGTGTGACCTTTTCTGAGGCAGAACATCTTTTTGGGGTTTGGGGGAGAGTGGGAAAAGGGGGTGGGAAATGCTGGATCGTGATTAACCAGATAATGAACCCCGTCTGCTTTTAATCAGCCCCTTCCTGTTCTCCCAGACCTCTAAACTTTTAATATTAATGGAAACAGATTTGAATTCTGGAAAGAGCTATTCTGGAAAATAATTGGATATTTACTAGGTGAAAAGTGAAATTGCACAGGCATTTCATAGGCTTTGGTATTTGACAGGTGCCATTTTTCTTTCTAATGTGTTCCATACCTCTGTTTTATGAACCAATATGGATAGTGGCATAAAAAGATTACAGTTTACATGTTCAGGGTTGGGGCTGGGTGGGCAGGGAGAGAAAACTTCAGGTGAGGACAAGGCTGAAATGCTCGAATTAGTAGGACAGAATTATTTGAAGGCAAAGCATGATATGTCTTTAAAAGAACCAGAGCCATGTTCAGAAATGGAAGTTGCACCCAGAGAAAGAGAGAGCTGTTACTTATGGAACTTACTCATAGAAACCTGACTCCATCCAGGAAGGTAATGCCTTCCTTGGCTTCAAAAAGGACTTTGTAGTTAGAGCAGGTAGGAAAGCACAGGGAGGGAGTGGGGAGCTTTTCTTAAAACAAAGCCACAGGGCCCTCCAGAGTTGCAGGCAAGCAGAACAAGCCGTAGGCAGATCTGCTGGGAAGGGAAGGAGGGCTGCCCCCATGGGCGACTCAGTCCCCTTGGGCACTTTCCCTTGAGGGCCTGTCGCTTCACCTGTTCCTGCTGTGCACATCACACACCCCAGCCTGTCACTCCTTTAATGGTTTGGCCCTCATGTGGACAGAAGACTTCTTCAGGGGAGTTCCTCTAGATAGAGTTGAATCAGGCAGATACTTATGAGAATTATTTTTCTCTACAGGAGGGAGAGAACCAAAAGGAAACACTTTACAAAGAATGCAAGCAGCACTCAAAACAGGCTTCCTGGGTAGATATTTTCCTGAGGCTTCCAGCATTTGCTTGTAATCCCAGATAACGGGTCTAGTTTTATCACAATCTTGGCCGCTTTGGGGCCCTACCAGCTCTCTGTTAGCCTCCACACGGTGGTCGCCATCTTATTTCCACCTGGGAAGTGTGGGCACCCACTTGTCTTTTCTGTTCAGTCAAAAAGCAGAAAGGCTCGTTTCCACGATCCTTTTTTTTTTTTTCTCCCTGAAGTCACTGGTTCTGGTCTGCAAGCTGAAGGATGCACCTTGTTTACCATCAGTTGGCAAGATGAGGTGTGTCTTTGATCTGGGAGTGCAATGTCGGTCACAGGGCAGGCTGGCAGGAAAGTCTGGGCTGCTCAATGCAAATTGATCAATGAAGCTCCACACTGGTGATGAAGTAGCGTTATTTAGGTTTCAAAGGACAGGCAGAATGACCTTGCAGGACCTTATTCATGTCCTTTAGGGAAGACACTCTAGGAACATCAAGGAATTATCTCAATCATATAAAAAGTTTTCTTCTGTGAAGGAGTCTTGGATGGCCATATGTGCCATTCGGCCTTTCAAATTTAGGTGATGGCTTGGAGCAAAATAGTAAATGTTTTAGCTTCTGCACATTCATGAAGAATATGGTACACTTTCAGCTTATCGTGAAAACAAGCCCTTTTAGACCAATATTCTTGTGGATGAGGAAACTGAGGCCAATATAGGAGAAAGAACTTGTCAAAGTTACCCCGTAAATCACTAACAGAGCCAGGGCTAGCCTCAGTGCCAGGGCAGTGCACTGCCAGGGAAAGAACTTTGGGGAGCCAAATTAAGGCAATAGAATTAAGCTATAGAATTGGCTCACACAGAGATCCAACACAGGACCAAGGACATCTCAATATTGCCTTCTAATCCAAGGTTCTAAAGGGACCCAACTGGTACAGGAACCCCAAGCTAGAAAAGGTCCCTTCATTCCCACCAGGTTCAGTTCCATCACCTGGCCTCCCTGGTTGTAGCTAAAAGCTAATCTGTGGTGGAAAATTCCTGTTACTTGCTCTCCCAATTATGGCTTCCACTCTGCTAAACTTATACCAGACACTGTGTTTGTCCCATAAAATTCACAGAAGGTATGTCTGGAGTGAATTGGGTGATGGAAGAAAAGGAGAGAGGGAGAGGGAGAGGATGGGCTTCCTTGAGTCCGTGGGCTGAGCTCCACTCAACCGTATGCAGTACCTTGGGCTCTATGTCCTGGGGACTGCTCATCTTCAACAGATTATCCAGAGAGACTTGCTGTTGACCAGACATCTTCCAAGGACCACCTCCCCTAGTCTGCAACTTTCTTGCTCTGCAGAAACGCAGCTGAAGAAACCACTGCCCATTTTATACAGTTTATCTGTGTTCCAGGGTTCACTTTGTGGAACACCTATGGCAATTATTTTTATTGTGGTGAAATTCACATAACATAAAATTAACCAATTTAAAGTGAACAGTTCAGTGGCATTAGTACGTTCATGACCTTGTGTAACCACTACCTCTGTCTAGTTACAAAATATTTTCATTGCCGCAAAAGAAAACACCATACCCATTAAGCAATAACTCCTCATTCCCCTCTTCCCTCAGCCCCTGGAAAACACCAATGTTCAATTCTTTCTCTATTGATTTACCCATTCTGGAGATTTCATATAAATGGAATCATACAATATGTGACTTTTGGTGTCTGGTTTCTTTCATGTAACATTACGTCTTCAGGGTTCATCAAAGTTGTAGCAAGTGTCACTACTTCATTCCTTTTTATGGCTGAATAATATTTCATTGTCTGGGTATACCACAAATTGTTTATCCAGTCATCCATTGATGGGCCTTTGGGCTATTTCCACCTTTTGGCTAATGTAAATAGTGCTGTTTATGAATATATGTGTGTACATGTATTTGTTTAGGTAGCTGTTTTCAGTTTTGGAGGGTATATATCTAAGAGTGGAATTGCTTGGTCATATGGTAATTCTATGTTTAACTTTTTGAGGTACTGTATGGCAAATTTTTAATATCATTCTGGCTTCTCCTGACTACTGCCTGGGCTCCATGACCATATTCTCCCACCCCACAGCTGGTAGATGTCGGGGCATAGTAACTGGTTTTAAACCTAATCTATTTAGTAAAAAATTAGCCAAATGTAATTTTCAAGTAAGTTTTACTGCAAATTCATCATAAAATGCCTTCAGAATCAAACAGGAAATGATTTTTAGATTATAGACCAGCATTACCTACTAGAACTTTTCTCATTGTCCAGGATGGTAGCCATTAGGCACATGTGACTATTGAGCACTTGACATGCAACTAGTGAGCCTGAGGAAATGAATTTTTAATTTAATATCTTTTTTAAATTAAAATTTTCAATTAAAAAAAATTTAATTTAAATAGCCACATGTGTCTAGTGGCTACCACAGTTATGAGCTGCATTCCCAATCTTTTGTAGCAGAGCAAAAACTGAAACTTATCCCCAAGTAGTATTTTTTTAAATTTTATTTTATATTACAGTATAGTTGATTTACAGTGTTGTGTTGCTTTCAGGTGTACAGCAAAGTGATTCATTTATACATATACATATATCCACTCTTTTTCAGATTCTTTTACCATATAGGTTATTACAGAATATTGAGTAGAGTTTCCTATGCCCTACAGTAGGTCCTTGTTGATTATCTGTTTTATATATAGCAGTGTGTATTTGTTAATCCCAAACTCTTAATTTATCCCTCCCCTCCATGTTTCCCCTTTGGTAACCATAAGTTTGTTTTCAAAGTCTGTAAGTCTGTTTCTGTTTTGTAAATAAGTTCATTTGATTCCTTTTTTCTAGTTTCCACATATAATTGATATCATATGATATTTGTCTTTCTCTGTCTGACTTTACTCAGTATGATAATCTCTAGGTCCATTTATGTTGCTGCAAATAGCATTATTTCATTCTTCTTTGTAGCTAAGTAATATTTCATTGTATATATGTACCACATCTTTTTTATCCATTCCTCTATCGATGGACATCTAGGTTGCTTTCATGTTTGGCTACCCAAGTAGTATTTATTTTTCACATTAGTGAAGGGAGATAGCCTTGGATATGCTGAAAAATAAATTTATTTTTCTTTATAGATATCAAGCATAAGTACTCAATGCTGGTAAGGTTAGTACAAAAATGATATTTTCAAACAGTGCTGGTGGCAGTGTAAATTTCTTTCAACTAAAATTCATTCATTCATACCTTCATTCATTTATCCATATTATTCAATAAATATTTTGGTTGGATGCTTTTATGTGCCAGGCACTGTGCTATGTGTCGGGGACACAGAGATGACCAAGACATAATCCCTCCCCTCAAAAACTCACAGTCAGAAGACATACAGATTGCCAACAAACACATGAAAGGATGCTCAACATCATTAATCATTAGAGAAATGCAAATCAAAACTACAGTGAGATATCATCTCACACCGGTCAGAATGGCCATCACCAAAAAATCTACAAACAATAAATGCTGGAGAGGGTGTGGAGAAAAGGGAAACCTCTTGCGCTGTTGGTGGGAATGTAAATTGATACAGCCACTATGGAGAACAGTAGGGAGGTTCCTTAATAAACTACAAATAGAACTACCATACGACCCAGCAATCCCACTACTGGGCATATACCCTGAGAAAACCATAATTCAAAAAGAGTCATGGACCACAATGTTCACTGCAGCTCTATTTACAATAGCCAGGACATGGAAGCAACCTAAGTGTCCATCAACAGATGAATGGATAAAGAAGATGTGGCACATATATACAATGGAATATTACTCAGCCATAAAAAGAAACGAAACTGAGTTATTTGTAGTGAGGTGGATGGACCTAGAGTCTGTCATACAGAGTGAAGTAAGTCAGAAAGAGGAAAACAAATACCATATGCTAACACATATATATGGAATCTAAAAAAAAAAGGTCATGAAGAACCTAGGGGCAAGACGGGAATAGAGGCACAGATCTACTAGAGCATGGACTTGAGGATACGGGGAGGGGGAAGGGTAAGCTGGGACAAAGTGAGAGAGTGGCATGGACATACACACACTACCAAACGTAAAACAGATAGCTAGTGGGAAGCAGCCGCATAGCACAGGGAGATCAGCTCAGTGTTTTGTGACCACCTAGAGGGGTGGGATAGGGAAGGTAGGAGGGAGGGAGACGCAAGAGGGAAGAGATATTGGGGACATATGTATATGCATAACTGATTCACTTTGTTATAAATCAGAAACTAACACACCATTGTAAAGCAATTATATTTCAATAAAGATGTCAAAAAAAAAAACCCCAAAAAAGCTCACAGTCAAGTAGCCAAGTAAACACAAAACTGGAATATCATGTGATGAAGGACTTTATATACATGATTTCATTTAATCCTTGCAATAGCCCTCATAGTTAGGTATGATTATCCCCATTTTGTGGAAAAGGAAGCTGTGGCTTTGAGAAGTTAAATAAATTGACAAATGTTGCACCATAAATGCTGTAATTGAGGTATGTACAGGGTACAGTTCCTTTACAATAAGGGAGTAATTCACTATGCTTGGAGTGCAGGTAGGAGTGGAAGGAGGGAAACTTTGAGCTGAATTTTGAAGGATGAGCAAGAGATATGTCCTACAACAATCCATCTGGTTCTATAGCTCTAAGTTTTTTTCCACATAATTTGACCCAGTAACTCCATTTAAGGGAATTCATCTCAAGGAAATATCTAAAAGTAAGGGAAAACAACCCTACATGAATGAGGGTGTTCATGTCTCTATTATTTATAATACTGAACAGCTGGAATCCACCTAAATGTTTAACAGTGGGAGATGGTGGGACTTCCCTGGTGGCACAGTGGTTAAGAATCCACATGCCAAGGCAGGGGTCACGGGATCAAGCCCTGGTCTGGAAAGATCCCACGTGCCGCGGAGCAACTAAGCCCGCGAGCCACAACTACTGAGCCTGAGCTCTAGTGCCCGTGAGCCACAACTACTGAGCCCGCGTGTCACAACTACTGAAGCCTGAGTGCCCAGAGACCATGATCTGCAACAAGAGAAACCACTGCAATGAGAAGCCCATGCACCGCAACAAAGAGTAGCCCCCACTTTCCACAACTAGAGAAAGTCCACACGCAGCAACGAAGACCCAATGCAGCCAAAAATAAATAAATAAATTTATTAAGAAACAACAATGGGAGATGGTTAAATAAATTATGGTCGCTCTACTTTATGTAATATTGATGCCACCAATGAAAAAAATTTAAATGGTAATTAAGAAGACTATGCAGCAACATCAAAAATACTTATGGTATGATGTCAAGAGATAAAAGCAAGGGACTTCCCTGGCGGTCCAGTGGTTAAGACTCTGCGCTCCCACCGCAGGGGGCACGGGTTTGATCCCTGGTCAGGGAACTAAGATCCCGCATTCTGCATGGTGTGGCAAAAACAAACAAACAAACAAACAAACAAACAAAAAAACACCATATTGTATATTCACTATGAATGCAATTATGGAGATCGTGATTATCTACGGACAGGGCTACAAGAGACACACACACACACACACACACACACACACACACACACATACACATACAGTTGCTATCAGGCTGTGGGATCAGGGGTAAGGGTTTATTTTTATTTTTCTGAAAATGTTATTTAATATTATTTAATCTTTCACTATAAAATAAGGGGGTGTTTTAAAAGAGACATCAAGCCTGGTTTTAATGTGACTTTTACTTGTCCTGAATAGTCATTTTCAGTGGAAAATTTGAGGATTCCTTTTAAAATAAATCAGATATGGAAAATATTGTGTGGTCCATTCTGTCTTAGCCAATTCAGACGCAGTCTCCGGGCAATGAAAGTAAGTTGAGAATTGTTTTCTTTGCACATGCATTAGTGGTCTTGATTTCATAGTGATGCATAACTGAAATCTCATTGCTGTCAAATATTTGCTGATGTTTATGAGGCCATGGATTTGGAATAAGAGAACTAATGAGTGACAGTGATTCCATTTTCAAAATGCCTCTCTCCTGGGACTGAAGTTGGGTTCTATTTCTTTTTATTTTATGTAATGACATTAATATACATCCAAGCCTTGATTTGGTAATGGGCTGCTGCTGATAGACAAATGTAGAAGAGAGAAGGAGGTCTTCGTTGTTCTTAAGTTGTTGGGATGAGATAGCTATACAAATATAACCTCAAGACGGCTGTCACCTTGTAAGCCCTTGAGGCACAATCCCTGTTTACTAATGGGTCTGTCTCAAGTCTGAGAGAAGCAATACAGAGGTACTATTTTTGTTCAGGGTTTATTTCTCATCCAACAAATAAGGTCGACTCTTAGACCCAGCATGGCACAGTGGCTAAGAGTTACAGAGCAAGACTCAGATCTTGGCAGCCCCATTTGCTAGCTGTGTGACATATGCCACAGTCTTCTCATCTGTAAACAGAGAACAGTAATAGAGCCTACCTGATCGGGTTGTTCTGAGTATTATCTGAGACAATACCTAGTGCCTAGCCTACAATCTGACACACACTAATAGCTTAAAAAATGGTAACTGCTATTATTAGCATGCATACTATACCGTGCTAAGTAATAGGTTGTTGACTTGTCTTTTTCCTTATTACATTATAAATTACTGGAGGGCAGGGGCTATGTGTGACTTGTTCACTATCGTCGCCCCAGTCCCTAGCACATGGTTTGGGACACCGTAGTTGCTCAAGAAATATTTGTGAATGTTTCGTATTCTTTTATGAGATGGTCAGTCAGATGCGGCCGCAAGAGAAGAGACTCAGGGAAACAACGTTTATTATACTCGCAGGTGCTAGAGTCGGGAGGCCTGGCACGCACCCCACAGGGCAGAAGACAGCAGGGAGAGGAAGGTTGAGGCCTTGGCCTTCATTGGGGTTTCTGTGCGAAAGACAAGGCAGCAGTGGAGTTTCACATGGGCCACTTTGAAGAACTTCCGTGGGCTTTGGGCTATAGGGGCGGTCCCTACTGTCTGGCACCTGGCCCTGGGGTGATTAAGGCAGAGGAATATTGTCTCCTAGGGCGTAAGGGCCAGACAGAGATATCACTTTGGATTGGTTAGCGTGCAGATCAAAGACACACTCCCAGCTAGTTTCTTCTCTCTCTAAGAACTGGCCAGCCTCCGGAGGGGCAGTCTCTCCCCGGCCAGAAAGGTTTTTTAAGATGCCAAAACATTGTAGTATACAAAAAATTTGAAATATTTACAATACAGTGGAATTAAACTTAGTGACTGCCTAGAGATTTTTGGAAATACCAGGAGGCATGAGATGTAGCCCCTGCTCTTCAGGGTGCAGGGAGATGCGGACAGGCAGCTGGGGGTTTGAGGGAACAGGCACTCAACTTAAAACCAGTAAAACAGATTTTGAATACTACTTTTGCTTACTAGCCATGTGGCCTTTGGAATGGCAGTCAACCTTTCTGAGCCTCAGTTTCCTCAACCTTAAAATGGGAATAATAATAAAAATAAACTGCTCAAAGTGAATTTATGTGATATGAACTTATGTGATAAGTATATATGAATGTGCTTTGTGAACTGAAAAACAGTATATAGAACTAAAGAGGTCTTATTGTTCTAAGTATATGCTATGCTGGGAATGATCATTTCAGATGCGTGGACCTTATTCTCTATAAGAGCTATAGAAGCCCCCAAAAGAAGAAAGACTCCAGAATAAGTATTAATTAGATGATGTAGGGGAGGAAAACTTTTCCCTTCTTCCTTTCTAGGTCCTTTGGCTGGTCTAATAATTAAATTGACGTAAGACAGATTAACAGGAGAAAAATAGATTTAATGTGATATGTATAAGAGCCCCAAAGATTAAAAGCAGGTTTTATACGTTTTAGACAAAGAAACAATAAATTTGTGAAGAATTGACAAAACAAAGGGGTTTGGGCTTGGGGAAGCTAATCAGTGAAGAAGTTTAAAAGTTTGTTTATACAACTTTCTTTCTTGGCCCTGAATTCCCTATCTCAGGTGTTAAGGATATCTCTCTACTTCCCGGCACAGAGATGGTACCTTTTACCTGGGAGATTTATTTCTTGCTTTCAGGGAGACAAAGGAGGGCCAGAGTATACTTCTTGCACTGTCTGTTTCTCAAGCAACTCTAATTCAAAGTAATCAATATGCCAAAGTGGCATATTTTGAGGTGACACATTTGCTCCTCTTCAATTACTATTATTATACTGGCTTGTCGGTTAAAAAATTATATTCATTATTTTTCACCCTTTAGAGACGGAGGATAAGACCTAGGAAATGATCTGCATTTAATCATGTCTAATCTTTGCTTAAATTGTTTCTAAGATTGAGGCAATTGATTGGAAACTCTTGAGATGGCCAAATTTTCCTTCTGCTGCAATAATGGATGATATCAAAACCAATCTGGAAATACAGTAGTGAAATTAAAGTTTGGAGTTTCTTACTATCCCCACTTTCAAGTTCCTCTCTTTGTCCTCACCTTCCCAAATGATTTTTCCAGTTGTTTCAGTCCCTGAGCTCTGGTAGAAATACCAAACTGATTTACCTGGAGAGTGAGAGAGGCAAGTGGATGCATAGATAGGCACAGAAGGAAAAGCACAAAGCATGTGTGTAAATATGATTCTTCCTTAAGTAGAAGTGTTAGGAGAAACACTGACTGAAACCTACCACCCTGGCCAGGCAAAGACAGTAAAAATTTGCATGAGTTATTTTACCACAGGAGGTCGTGGTAAGGAACAGGGAACTAACAAGCCACCACCAACCAGAAGGACACGGGAAAGGTCAAAAGGAGAGAGGAGACGCCAGTCCACATGTCCTACCAACCTCCCAGAATCCTCCTCCCTGGAATCCATCTTGGCTGAGCGGTTGCACGCGCCACCAGAAGGGACCCTGGGTCAGAATGATTGGCCAGAGACAACCTGGAGACGAATCCCATCACCATAAAACCCGAGACTGCGAGCCGCATGGCAGAGCAGTTCTCCTGGGTTCCCTCACCCTGCTGATCTCCCCCCACCCCCACCCCCACCCCCCCCGCGCCCCTTCGCAACAAAGTCTCCTGCTTGGTCAGCACGTGTGTCTCTTCGGACAATTCGTTTCCGAGTGTTAGACAAGAGCCCACTCCTGGGCCCTGGAAGGGGTCCCCTTCCTGCAACAGAAGCTTCAGATCTTTGAACCCACTTAGTGATCTGTCATTGCTGTTGGAATCACTAGGTTGGCACCTTGGGTTTGGCACCAAGAGGAGCACATCTAATGGTTTCCTCGGTTCGTGGCACCACAGGATACTAAGCAGTGGCAGAAACCATTTTTCAGAATGGTTCAGAAAAGAACAAAATATAATTGCAATTGCAGATCAGTCTCTGCTTTGAGCATAACAATGTAAAATGCTTGATTCTGTGAGGGAGGAAAAATGATTTTCCCTTTTACCCTTCTGGGTTCTTGGCTGGGACCCCCGTAATAAAAGATGGATTAACAGGAGAAAACCAAAAGGAAGTTTAATAACATCTACACCCTTTGTCTACACGGGAGAGAGCCAGGAAATCTGAATAACTCTACGAGAAGGACCCAGCTACCACCTTAAAAATTGTCTCCAGCTAAGGACAAAAGAAGATTTGGGGATGAGGGAGGCCAGTTATGGGAGGTGACAAGGAAAAACACAGTAAACAGGGTAAGATTATTATGCAGATTAAGCCCTTGCTTTCTCCATTAACAAGAGTTTCTAGAGATTTAGAGTCATTTTTCCCTTCCTGGTACAGAGAGGGAACCACTCTTACAAATGGAGATTACTCTTACAAATGGAGATTTCTCTTACAAATGGAGATTTCTCTCCTAAATGGAAATGTGTCTTACAAAAGGTTAACTTCTACTTGGTTTTCAGAGCTTTTCTTGTGTCTGCTGTTTCTTAAAAATAATCAGCTCAAAATAATCCTTATGCCAGAGACATATTTTAGGGTGTGAAACTATGCTCGCCTTCAATTTGGTTACTATTAATTTTCCTTCTTCCTTTGATTAATGGGGCTGCGAGACTATTGTGCAGTAAGACAAACACAGATTTTGGGGTCAGAGGTTTGGGGTTTAAATCTCAGCTCTGCCCCTTATTAGCTGGGTAATGCTGGGGAAGGTCCTTACTGTTCTCTAAGCCCTAGTTTCCATCTGAAAAATAAGACAAGTTTTTGTGAGTATTTAATGTGATACTGTATATAAAGCAACTGATGCCTAATAAATGTTCCAAAAATAGTAGGCAAGGAAAGAAAAAGTATGTTTTGGTCGTCTCTTCAAAAGAAAAAAAAAATCACTGGAAAGAGAGGTAATCTCTGGCTCCTATAGCATTGACTCATGGGGCCTTTATTAGGTCTTTGATGGCAGAATTTTTCATATATGTTAATCAACAAACACATTTCCACTATGAGGAGAGTACAAGTGTCTTCACTGGTCTGACTGGGGTCAATTGTATTCCTCCACATCATAAGTTAGCTCAGATTTTTTGTAGAAATAAGTTTTTTTAAATTTATTTTTTATCGAAGTATAGTTGAATTACAACATTGTGTTAATTACTTCTGTACAGCAAAATGACTCAGTTATACATATATATGCATTCTTTTTCATAGATTCTTTTCCATTATGGTTTATCACAGGATATTGAATATAGTGCCTTATGCTCTACAGGAGGACCTTGTTGTTTAACCATTATATATACACCAGTTTGCATCTGCTAATCCCAAACTCCCACGCCTACCCTCCCCCAACCCCTCCCCCTTGGCAACCACCAGTCTATTCTCTATGTCCCTGATTCTTTTTCTGTTTCATAGATAGGTTCATTTGTCTCATATTTTAGATTCTACGTATAAGTGATATCATAAGGTATTTATCCTTCTCTTTCTTACTTTACTTTGCTTAGTATGATAATCTCTAGGCCCATCCATGTTTGCTGCAAATGGCATTATTTCATTCTTTTTTATGGCTGAGTAATATTCCATTGTATATATGCACCACATCTTCTTTATCCATTCCTCTGTCAGTGGACACTTAGGTTGCTTCCATGTCTTGGCTATTGTGACTAGTGCTGCTATGAACATAGAGGTGCGTGTATCTTTTTGAATTATAGTTTTGTCTGGATAATATAATTAATTTTTACATAACTTAATAAAACTTTGTTCTTTCCTTCTTCTGCCCAGGTTGGTTCTTCGATAAATTCTAAACAACTTCAGCAGATTAAGTGTCCAGAAACACCAAGCTGGGAGTAGTATTTCCCCACTCAGTAGAGTCCAGTGCCCTCCCCACTGCTAACCAAATTCAGAACTTCCCAGCCTGGCAGTCAAGGCCACATCTGGGACCTCTGTAGTTTTATTCTCTGTTGCTCTAAACTGAGGGATCAGTAAATGGCTAGCAGTCGATTTCTGTTGACCTGAAACAAATAGATTGCCCAGGTATTTCTCCAGCAAAGATGGGTTTATTCAGGATCAGCAGAGAGTTGCAATTTGGGGTCTGCAACCACAGCGAGTCACATGCAAGTCAAAGGGAAGGAGACCGAGGAGAAAGGGAAGTTGGGAGGGCTGTAGTAAACAAAGAGGCCATGGCTTTTCATTGGCGGAATCCTTGCCTGGACAGAAGAGGAGTCTTTCTTCTTCCGGTTGGGCTCTGCTACCATCACAGGGCGTGAGAGCTCCCCCTCTGCTCTCCCAACTCTATTTAATTGAGGTTTCTGTTTATTAATGTTTAATATTTCCTGTATACAACATACAACATGTGCTCTCTTGGAAAGTGCTTTGGAAGAGAAGGAGAGAAGATAGGAAAGAAAAAGTGGAGAATTACTATAGGGATTTCAACACATGTGCATGGGTATGTACATGTACACACACGTGTGTGTGTGTGTGTGTGTGTGTGTGTGTGTGTGTGTGTGTATAAGCCAGACAACTTTTCTCATGCTCTAAGAGGACTACTCCTGTGAAAAGACAACTGGAGAGAGTTACTTCTCTGGTCTATGCAGCCACTAACTGAACTACCATTATTCCTTCAACTTGCTTCAAGTGGTCTTGTCTCAGCCCTTTGGCTCACAATATCTGCTCTGTCTAGGATGTTCTGCTTTCTCCCCTGCACCCATCCCCATCTTCACCTGTGAAAATCCTACCCTGCCATCAAGGTCAGGTTCAATTTCCACTTCCACTTCACGTTCCTTCCCTCTCTTCTGAGTTCTTTATGTACTGCATATGCAGTGCCAATCTCTTCTAACCTTGCCTGTTAGTGTTTCATGTTTCTTCCCCGATAGCAGGGCTGCCAAATACAGTTGTTCGGGTTGAGAATAAAGGTGCCTGGCTGAGGCGGGGCAAATAGGGACTGAAATCCATCTGCCAAGCCGAATTGGGAGCACTTGATGGGAGCACTTTTTCTAATTAACACAGATACACAGTGTGTGCTATCAGCTGTTAGATTAACAGCTCCTTGAGGAAGAGACTAGATCATGAGCATCTTTGTGCCTCCCCAGCACTTTGACCAGGGCTCGCTGGAGACCTCCTTGTAGGTATCAAACACCATGACTCCTCTCTCTCTCTCTCCCTGTGATGGTTAATTTTTTGTGTCATCTTGACTGAGCTAAGGGATGCCCAGACAGCTGGTAAAACCTTATTTCTGGGTGTATCTGTGAGAGTGTTTCCAGAAGAGATTAGCATTTGAATCAGTAGAAGAATCAAGAAGGTCTACCTTCATCAATGTGGACGGGCATCACCTAATCCACTGAGGGTCCCAATAGGACAAAAAGGCAGATGAAGCTCAAACGCTCTTTCTGTCTTCTTGAGCTGGGACAGCCATCTTCTCCTGCCTGCAGACACTGGTGCTTAGCTTATAGTTTTCGGGCTGGCAATCTCGTAGTAAATTATACCACCCGTTTCCCTGGTTCTGCAGCTTGCAGATGACAGCATACTGTGGCATATCTCGGCCTCCATAATCATGTGAGCCAAGTTTTATAATAAATCCCCTCTTATATATCTCTAGGTAATCTATTGGTTCTGTTTCTCTGGAGAATGTTAATATACTTTCTCACCCACCATATCCACTCAATCACCCTGTCTTGTTGATTCTACCTCTTAAATAACCTCTCTAATCTACTACTTGTTTCTATTTCCCTTGCTGCCCCACCCCAAGGTATTATCACCTTGCTTAGAATTCAGCAGAAATCCAATAGAAAAAGTTTCTCAGCCTCCTGTCTTGCTCCCTTCCTACATCTTCTCATCACAGCTGCCAGGCCATCTAAAAGAGAAAGTGGACCATGTCATGCCCCATTGCCATGCCTTCATAATCTCTTTCTGCTCCAGCTTTTCTCTCTCGATCCCTGTTAACAGCCCCTTCCCTATCCTGGGTTGCTTAATTTTACCATTCCTCAAAGACCTTATAGTCTCTCTTTTGTCCATCCTTTTTTTTCTGCCTAGATTTTCTTCCTGCCAGCTCATGCCTTTAACTGGATAACTCCTATTCATTTTCCAGGTCCTAGTTTGGACGTCACATTCTTCGGTATCCTAAATCAACCCCAAGTTCAGGCTGGACACTTTGCCTAGATGTTCACACACACACACACACACACACACACACACACACACACACACACACACACACACACACACACACACACACCCTGTCCTTTCCCTGCTACACTGTATTGCAATTGTCCATTGATGTTTCTGTCTCCTCTATCAGACTGTGAGCTCGCAGAGGGAATGTAGCATGCCTATCTTTTTCGTGGTGATTTCCCTCTCCCATCTCTTCCCACAGTGCCTGATACACAGGAGGAGTCCAGTAGTTGTTTGTTGAGTGAATACTTGAACTTCAGAGGCTCATTAGTTCTCATTCAAGGATAGATTTTTTTACACACCACTTCAGATGGTGCCAGTGGTAAATTTAACTTTATAATAAGGAAGATGTTTTTAAAAAGGATTGACTATCTTTCACCAGCAGTGAGTATAATGATATACATCTAGCTACACTAATTCAAATATACAGGTCAGAATGAAAAGTGTATATTTCGGGGAAAAAAATCCTGTATTGTTTGAATTTATACAGAGCATCTAGGAAAAGCGCCCCTGCACCCATTTCAGCATTCCTTTCACTGTTATTTACTCAGTGGCTATGGCTTCCTTTGTCATTTAGTGGTGGGTTTTTCCCCCCATGGTTTAAAATGTCTTCAGCCCGAAGTAGCATTTACCGAATCCCCCAACCAGATGTGTCCTCTCCATAACCTGAACTCTTCCATAAGAACCTTACATGGTTCTCTCGTGATACCTAGTGTTGCAATTATGAGGTTACATGTCTTACCACCTATCCTACTTTGTCAGCTTCTTGAGGACAGGGACTATCTTCTTTCATTTTAGTAACCCAAGTTCCTAGCAAAATGCTTAATATGTAGTGGTATCTAAGGCATATTTGTTGAATGAATGGATGCACTAGGCTAAAGGATTCATCTTGCGAGCAAAAAGTCTTATTTGTGGCTAAGGCATAAGCCAAGAGTAAACATCCTCTAATGCAATATACAGAATGCAGTCTCCAGTTTGCTGTTCTCCGGTCCACCAGTCATCATTCCTTTCTACATGGTTTGCATAGCCCATATTTATTTAATTGGAACTTAACTGCACCAAAAGAAATTAATATAGATAAACTGGACTTCATTAAAATTAAGAACTTGTGTGCTGCAAAGGATACAATCAAGAAAGTGAGATAGCAACACACAGAGTGGGAGAAAATATTTGTAAGTCACTTATCTGATAAGGATTGAACATCCAGAGTATATAAAGAACTCTTACAATGCAACAATAAAAGGACAACCCACCTAATTAATACATGAGCAAAGGCTCTGAATAGACATTTCCCCAAAGAAGACATACAGATGGCCAACAGACACCTGGAAAGCTGCTCAACGTCACTAATCATTAGAGAAATGCAAGTCAAAACCACAGTGAGATACCACTTCACATCTCCTAGGATGACTATAACAATAAAAATAGTAATAATAATAGTAATAACAATAAAGATAATACAAGTTGGTGAGGATGTAGAGCAATTGGAAGCCTCCTACATTGCTGGTGGGAGTGTAAAATGCAGCCATTTTGGAAAACAGTGTTGCTCAAACAATTGAACATAGAGTTATCATATGACCCAGCAGTTCTATTCCTGGATATGTACCTAAGAGGAATGAAAGCAAATATTCAACACAAAAACTCATATGTGAATGTTCATAGAAACATCATGTACAGTATCTAAAAAGTGGAAATAGTCAACAATATATAAGGAACTCATGCAACTCAATAAGAGCAACAACAAAAAACCTCAATTAAAAATTGGGCAAGGACCTGAATAGACATTTCTCAGAAGAAGATGTACAAATTGCCAACATGTACATGAAAAGATGCTCAACTTTCCTAATCATCAGGGACGTGCAAATCAAAACCACAATGAGATTTCATCTTACACCTGTTAGAATTGCTATTATCAGAAAAAAAGGAACATTTGTGCACTGTTGGCAGGAATGTAAATTGATGCAGCCACTGTGGAAAGCAGTAAGGAGGTTCCTCAGGAAATTGAAAATAGGGACTTCCCTCGTGGTCCAGTGGTTAGGACTCGGCGCTTTCATTGCCGGGGCCTGGGTTAGATTCCTGGTTGGGGAACTAAGGTCCCGCAGGCCTCGCAGCATGGCCAAAAAAAAGAAAATTAAAATAGATCCACCTTATGATCCAACAATTCTACTTCTGGGTATATAACCAAAGGAAATGAAATCAGTATCTTGAAGAGATGTCTGCACTCTCACTTTCATTACAGCATTATTCAGTCTTAGAAGGAAATCCTGCCATGTGTGACAACAGGATGAACCTGGGGGACATTATGCGACAAGAAGAAAGTCAGATGCAGAAAGACAAATACTGGATGATGTCTAAATCTAAAATATCATGTTCATAGAAACAGAGTAGGATGGAGGGTTATTAGGGGATGGCAGGAAAGGGACACGGGGAGATGTTGGTCAAGGGGTACGAAGTTTCAGTTATGCAAGATGAATAAGTTCTGGAGATAATGTACAGCCACCTGACTATATTTAGCAATATTGTATTGTATACTTGGAATTTGTTAAGAAGGTAGATCTGAAGTGTTCTCACCACTCACAAAAAAATGATAACCATGTGAGGTGATGAATATGTTACTTAGCTTGATTATGATGAATATTTAACAATTTATACTATGTCAAATCATGTTGTACATCTTAAGTTCATACAATTTTAATTGTCAACTATCACAATAAAGTTGGAAAAAGTTTAAAGATATATATATATATAAATTAAACTACAAAAATAGTGGAAGCAATCCAAATGTCCATCAACAAGTGACTCAAAACAAGGTGTCATTCCTTCCTTAAATGCTGAAGACAATTTTAAATGTCTAAGAGAAATTAAAATTAAATAGAAATGTGTAATACGATTTACTGGTGAAGCCATCTGGGCTTGGCGGTTTTTTTGTAGGAAGGTTTTTAATTACAAATTCAATTTCTTTTATAGATATAGGGCTATTGAGGTTAATTACTTCTTTACTAAGGTTTGATTGTGTCTGTCAAGAAATCTTTCTATTCATCTAAGTTGTTTAATGTATTGGATTAAAGTGTCTATGATATAAAACAAAACAAAATGTGGTATATCTTCACAATGGAATATTATTCAGCCATAAAAAAGGAAGTACTCATCCATGTTACAACATGGATGAACCTTAAAAACATATTAAGTGAAAGAAGACTGTCAAAAAAGACCTTGTGGGCTTCCCTGGTGGCACAGTGGTTGAGAGTCCGCCTGCCGATGCAGGGGACACGGGTTCGTGCCCCGGTCCGGGAAGATCCCACATGCCGCGGAGCGGCTGGGCCCGTGAGCCATGGCTGCTGAGCCTGTGCTCCGCAACAGGAGAGGCCACGGTAGTGAGAGGCCCAAGTACCGCAAAAAAAAAAAAAAAAAGACCTTGTAATGTATTATTCCATTTATACAAAATGTCCAGAACAGGCATATCCACAGATGCAGAAAGTAGACTTGTAGTTGTCAGGGTCTGGGCAGAAACAGGAATGAGGAGTGAGTGCTTAATGAGTAAGTGTTTTTTCCAGAGTGATGAAACTCTTCTAAAACGAGACAGTTATGGGAATTCCCTGGCAGTCCAGTGGTTAGGACTCATCACTTTCATTGCCATGGCCCCAAGTTCGATTCCTGGTCGGGGAACTAAGATCCCTCAAGTTGCATGGTGTGGCCAATAAATAAATTAACTAATTAAATTAAATGAGATGGGGACAATGGTTACACTACCCTGTGAATGTACTGAAAGCCACTGAATTGTATACTTTAGAAGGATGAATTTTATGATGAGTGAACTGTATCTCAATAAAGCTGTTATTTAAAAAAAGAAATGAATGTAAGTGTCTTATCACCCCAATTCACTTCCAGTACCTGTCAGTGCTTACATATATATTCATTTTTATGTTTGTAATCAGTAAGTGTCCAATATTTTGTGTGATACTTTCTCATTTACAGCAGTCTGCTCTTATCTGCAGGGGATATGCTCCAAGACCCCCAGTGGATAACTGAAACCAAACCCTACATATACCATTTTTCCTATACACACATACCTATGATAAAGTTTAATTTATAAATTAGACACAGTAATAGATTGACAACAATGATCATAAAATAGAACAATTATAACAATATACTGTAATAAAAGTTATGTTAATGTGATCTCTTTCTCTCTCGCAAAGTATCTTATTGTATTGTACTCACCCTTCTTGTGCTGATGTGACATGACAAGATGCCTATGTGATGAGATAAAGTGATGGGGTGAGTGGATGATGGAGGCATTGTGATGTAGCCTTAGGCTACTATTGACCTGACAATACCTCAAAAGGAAGATCGTTTGCTTCCGGTGGTCTTGGATCATTGAGCCACGGCAATGTCGATGGTTGGATGTCAGGAGCAGATGATGTCATGGCTGGGGATCCTGGGCGGCATGAAGCAGGATGGCACGAAATTTCATCACCCTACTCAGACCAGCCGCACTTTAAAACTTATAAATTGTTGATTTCTGGATTTTTCCATTTGATATTTTCTGACCACAGTTGACTGCAGTAACCTCAGAAAGCAAAACCAGGGATAAAGAGGGACTACTGTAACATCATTTCACATACATTTCAATGTGCCCTATTAACCTAGTTTATATGTTTGCAATTTTTAAAATAAAATTTTATTGAAGGACAACATATATAATATATAGAAAAGTGCACGAATTATGAGTACAACTTGGTGGATTTTCCCAAAGTGAGTACACTCAACTGTTTGTAATGTTGCATAGCAAAAATAGTGTATCATGATGCCATACCATAGTTTGCTTGACTATTTCCTTATGTGGGGTAGGGGAGCTTTTGAGTTGTTTTTGAATTTTCAAAATTATAAATAACAATGCTATAATCATCTTTGTGTATACTACCACTGTGCCATGTTCTTTCTTTCTTTTTTCTTTTTTAATTTGGCTGCATCAGGTCTTAGCTGTTGCACATGGGACCTTTTGTCCTTCATTGAGCCTCACAGGCTTCTCTCTAGTTGTGGAGAGTGGGCTCAGTATTTGCAATGTGTGGGCTCTCTAGTTGTGGCACGAGGCTCTAGAGCGCATGGGCTTAGTTGCCCCATGGCATGTGGGATCTTAGTTCCCTGACCAGGGATCGAACCCTCATCCCCTGCATTGGAAGGCAGATTCCTAACCACTGGACCACCAGGGAAGTCCCCATGTTATTTCTATAGAGTATATTTTCCAAAGCAAGATTAATGCATCAAAAAGTATGTCAAATACCAGTAGACTACTTTTTCTGAAAACACAAATTAATTTCTAGTTCCAACAGCAATGTGTAACTGTACCTAATTCACCACAGCTTCACAAACATTAGGTTTTATCATTTTAACCTTTACTCCCTTAGTTTATAAGGTGTATAATAACACTTTACATCGGTTTTAATTTCTCCTCTGTCATGGCTAGGGTGACTGTTCATTTTTCTATAGGGTAGTTTGTTGTCTGTAGTCCTCACCTATAAGCTGCCTAGCTCCTTTGATCACTTTTCTAGTGGTATCTGAATGCTGATTTCATACCTTGTTTTCAATTCTAAATACATTTCAATAGTACAGTCTCATCGATTATGTTTCCACCTTTGTGTTTACATCTTTCAAGCTTTAAAAAGATTTGTTTGATTTTATGTCATTTCAAAAATATCTACTAAAACATGATAACTGATAGCCTCCATTTATTTGATAGCAAATGATTCCCCTCTTCTGTAGCTGGGGTAAAAATGTTAGCGCATTTTCTTCTTGAGGTTTTATTTTATTTAAGACTTTGAATCATCTAGAATTTATTTTATTCTGTGATTTAAGCTATAGATCTAAGTTGCTTTTCCCCACAGTGAAATCCGTTAATTAAGTAGTGATTTCTTTTTCTACTACTCTGTTTTTTCTGGCTTGTTGTATGTTGAGTTATTAATCAACTCTATTCTGGAATATTAATATTTTCTTCAGTATTTAAAAACTATATATCATATAGTTTTGGTAATTTGTTTAAAAACCTTAAAGAACGAGTCTACAATAATTGTATTCTTCAGACCAATTATTCTAACAAGTTTGTCAAAGTCTAAAACCTCTCTCAGTGGCTTTCATTTGTATTAAATTTATATGTAGACTAGCTATCTTTATATTTGGCCTCTCAAGTACTACTTCTCAGTAAATAGCATCATTATTCATGTCTTCCTTTATATCTCCCATTGGTATTTTATAATTTTCTTTCAATATATCTTTATTCTCTCAAATTAAGTGAATAAGCCAGTATTTAATATTTGGTCATTATTGTGAATCTCCTTTTTCATTATATTGTCTAGCTTTGTGTCACTCTTACTAGGAATGCAGCTGACTTTCGTCAGTTATCTTATATATGTTGCTGAACATATTTATTATTTTTAATGAATTTTATGTTGATGTCTTGGACTTCTTTATGTAATCCTGTCATTTGAGAGGAGTGATATTTTTATTTCTTCATTGCACAAATTTATAACTCATTTCTTTTTCTTCTTCAATCACATTTTATTACAAAGTTAATTAAGACCAATGAGAGAGACATCCTTGTCATATTCATGTTTTTATGGAGTGTCTCCAGTGCCTCTGGCTCTTGATTTTATTTTTATCATGATTATTTTTTTACTGAACAAATCATTTTTATATTGTACTATCAGTACATCGACAAACAAACATTTCTAGTTGTCTGCATAGAGAACTTTCTAATGATGGTAAGAATTCACAATCAACTATTTTATGGTTTTAGAAAGGTCTTAGGCTCTTGATCTTAGATGTGTATTTAATGATCCTGTTAAGAAAGAAAATCTTCCATACCTTTTTATTTTGTTTAGCCAGTGGAAGTTATTAATTTTAAGAAATGTCTTCTCACCATCTTTTGAACTATCAGGCCTCAGCTCAAACAGCTCCAGAGAGGCCTTCCTTGATAACTTAATCTAATGTGACCACTCACCTGTGCTCACTACACTCTATCATGTCACTCTCTCTCCTTTTCGGCAGAATGCTTGGCACCATGGGAAACTGTTCTAGTTAGTTATTGCGTTACTTGTCTCTCACTCCCATGAGAATGGATGCTGCAAGAGAGCAGGGCTTTTTGACTGTTCACTGCTGCATCCCCAGTGCCTAGAACAGTGCCTGATACATGCTAGGCACACAATACATATTTTTGAAGGCACAAATGAATATAATTTTTAGACTTAATCAATTTATTTTGGCCATGCCACACGACTTGAAGGATCTTAGTTCCCTGACCAGGGATTGAACCTGGGCCCTCGGCAGTGAAAGCTCAGAGTCCTAACCACTGGACGGCCAGGGAAGCCCCTAGACTTTATCCATTAATGTGGTATCTTATATTAAACTGTTTCTAAGTTTATAACACTTTTGTACCTAGCTCACAGCAGTTTTGTGTATTCTTTTTGTGATGATATTGCTTAGAATGTTTGTGTCTATATTCATAAAACCAACCTATCATTTTCCTTCTTGATATTGTTGTTTTTGAGTATTTAAATAAAAGCCATATCAAGAATGTCAGCTGGTGCAGCCACTATGGAAAACAGTGTGGAGGTCTCTCAAAAAATTACGAATAGGGGCTTCCCTGGTGGCGCAGTGGTTGAGAATCTGCCTGCCGATGCAGGAGACACAGGTTCGTGCCCTGGTCCAGGAAGATCCCACATGCCGCGGAGCAACTGAGCCCGTGAGCCATGGCAGCTGGGCCTGCGCGTCCGGAGCCTGTGCTCCACAACAGGAGAGGCCACAACAGTGAGAGGCCCGCATACCGCAAAAAAAAAAAAAAAAAAAAATTACGAATAGAACTACCATATGATCCAGCTATTCCACTTCTGGGTATTTATTCGAAGAAAACAAAAACACTAATTAGAAAAGATATATGCACCCCTATGTTCATTGCAGCATTATTTACAAGAGTTAAGATATGGAAACAACCTAACTGCCCATCAACAGATGAATGAAAAAAATGTGGTATATATATACACAGTGGAATACTACTCAGCCACAAAAAAGAATGAAATTTTGCCATTTGTGACAAAATGGATGGACCTTGATGGTATTATGCTTGGTGAAATAAGTCAGACAGGAAAAGACAAATACTGTGTAACTTCACTCCTATGTGGAATATAAAAAAGCAAAATAAACAAAACAAGTCAACAAACTAAACAAAAACAAACAGATACAGAGAATAGAGGAGCAGTTACCAGAAGGGAAAGGGGGTGGAGGAGGGTGAAATGAGTAAAGGGGCTCAACAGTATGGCGACAGATGGAAACTAAACTTTTGGTGGTGAGTACGCTGTAGGGTACACAGAAGTCAAAGTATAATGTTGTGTACATGAAACTTAGATAATGTCACAGACCAATGTCACCTCAACTAAAAATAAATAAAAACCATATTTGCTTCACAAAACAAGTTTGCTAGCATACCCTTTTCTGTTGTTTTTGGACAGATTGTTTCATAGAAGGATTGTTTCTTTTTTTTTTTTTTTTTTTTTTTGCGGTATGCGGGCCTCTCACTGTTGTGGCCTCTCCCGTTGCAGAGCACAGGCTCCGGACGCGCAGGCCTAGCGGCCATGGCTCACGGGCTTAGTTGCTCCGCGGCATGTGGGATCTTCCCGGACCAGGGCACGAACCCGTGTCTCCTGCATCGGCAGGCGGATTCTCAACCACTGCGCCACCAGGGAAGCCCAGAAGGATTGTTTCTTGGAAAAATTCTCCAGTGAATCAATCAAAGCCAGGTGCCTGATTCTATATTATTTTATTTTTACTTATTTTAATTTCAGCTTTATTGATGCATAATTGACAATATATTGTCTTTTCTGTTGTTTCGTTTATGAATAGTCTACTCACGCTGATCCTCTGCGTCATAGTTGGCATTGCATATGTTTACGTAAGTCCTCATTCATAGCTACTCAGTTATCATTTTCAATAGCATGTAGCTCAGAATGATAACTCACTCAATCCAATCGTTCACTCATTCAACAAACACTTTTTGAATCAGTGCCCCTAGGTGCCGGTGGCACAAAAATGAATAAGACACAGTCGCTGTTCTCATGGACTCCATGGTCCGATTGTGGAGTGTGCTGGTTAGTCTGTTTGTGGCTCCCTTATCCCCGTCCCAATCCATTCTCTGCCCTTCTCTGCCTTGCTCTGTGCCCTGGGAGGCTGGCCTCTATGGAAGCAATCATCACCAATGCTCTCTGGCCTCCTGGCTTCAGGTCGGAGTCCGCCTTTTGGAGGAATGGCAGGAAGTGAGAGGTCATAAGGTAGGAGAGGTTGGTATATTTCTTCCCCTGACTTCCAGCTTCCAGGCTATGTTTTGGTGGTCGCTTCGTTCTTCTACCTATAGCCACAGCTCCTGCTGGGCAGCCCCCTCTGTCCCAGTTCCAGTTCTTGCCATGTTCCCCAACACCCTTCCTGCTCCTTGTCCCCTAGAGCTGGGGAGGTTATTGACCTGGTGCTGTTGGTGGCCCCATGGTGCTGCAGCATCCCTTACTGATTTCCCTAACCCTGAGCCGATTGCAAATAGTTCCCCTATTAGTCTCTTCAGTAAAACCTTCTGGAGTGTGCCATCTGTTTCCTGCCAGGAGCCTGGTTAATACAAGGAGACGGACAAATAAATATATAATTAAAGTATCACACAATAAATTTTTTAATAGAGATATACACAGGGTGCTATGGAAACATAGAAAAAGGGCACATAATGCCAAGTGTTTTGAATTTCTCTGCTATTCGTTGCTAAATCACATTTTTCGTCTCTGATTGATGATTTTTTTTTTTTTCTTTTTTTGTGAATCATTTGCCCCCATATTTGCTAAATTTTCAAAGAAACAATGATTGGTTCATTTACCAAATGGTTCTCTTTATCTTTTCCATTTTGCTGATTTTTATATGGCGTTTCTATTTTTCTCTTTAGGGGGGTTACTTTATTCTTTTTTAAAGGGATTTAGACGTTTAGTTCATTATGTTTCTCTCACTCTTTCTTACTTATTAATACAGCCATTTACAGTGAAAAGTTCTACTTTAAGTACTTCATTGGTAGCATTCTATGTATTATGAAATTCTTTATTTATATTTTCATTTAAAAATATTCTGTCATTTTGTATTGCATTTCCTCCCTGACCTGGGAGTAACCAAGAGAGTCATTAAAATTCTACATTGTTGTTAATTATTTAGCTCCATTCTTGCTATATATTTCTTAATGTTATTTCACTGTAGTCTGAGAAAGTGCTGTGTAGAATCTTTATGTTTACCAAATGAAGTTTTGCCTTTTCTGTATGTGACTGATTTATGTGACATATCCATCTCCACCAAAAATTAAGTGTCTTCTATTGCCTGATCATGAACTTGTCTCCATGTGGTAATGCTGTCCAGCCCAGTGAGGTGCCTTTAAAAAGTCACTCCAGCCCCTGCTTCCCTCACCTGGTGCCACCACTTAAAAGGTGTCTCCTGCAGCACACCCTCCTTTTTCAAAACCAAGATCTGAACAACTAATTGGACTCAAACCTCAAAGTTTGTCCTGATTTTTTCTTTTGGCAAGGGTGAGGTTGCTTCTCTGTTTGTACTCTTCTAGCCACTGACTTTGTTATTCATTTTCTCTTATGCCTTTGGCCCTTTGGAATTAATGAATGAATGCTACTTTCTTCTGGCAGACAACTTTAGCTGCTCTGCTTGTTACTGAACTCAGGTTAGGCTGCTTGCCACTCAAAAGCCAATAATTCCAGAGGCAAGTGTCAGTAGAGAGGAAAGGTGCTGTAATCAGAAAAGCCAGCGATCTGGGGAAAAGGTCAATTTATGTCCAGAGACCAACTGCAGAGATTCTGCTCAGCCATGACAGCTTTTAAGGGGAAAAAGGGGAAAGAATCTCAAAGCAGGAGGTTGGATTCTGCACCATTCTCCATTGAGTGCAGACTGGCTGACTCTCTTCAGATGTTATCTTGATTCCTGTGATCTGCCTACGATTGTTAAGGGGGCTGGGGGCGGGCAGAGAGCTAGTCATTTTTAACTTCATTCTTACTTCTTTTTATCTAGGAAAAGAATCAACAGGTTAGACAAGCCATGGTGGGCATTCTGGAGAGCATTTAAGTCAGGAGTTAAATTGCCTAGTGATCTCATTCCTATTTAGGTTCTTTTAACGTTAGAGGGGGACAGAAATGGGCAAATAGGAGAAAGGCTCAAAAGAGCCGCTTTCATGATAACTCTACTTTGACTTTAGGCCACTTCAGGTAATGCGTCTCCTAGTTGCATCTGCCCTTCAGCCTTGCAATGAACTCATGGACAAATGCTACCTTATTTTCTATGTTTGACTTTGTTTCACTGTTTGGTCTTTGCGCCTCTGTCGCAAAGGTGGCTAGCTGGTCCATGGAAAATAGCCCCGCTCCCTCTTGCATTGTATGGAATTGCTCCTGGGAGGTAGCTGCAAAACCAGGCACTAACTTTCCCAGTCCCCTTTGCATCTAGGCGTGGTAGTGCTCTCTGGGATGCAATGGAACATGAGCTGACATGGAAGGTTAAGCTGGGACGAAGTGAGAGAGTGGCATGGACATATATACACTTCCAAATGTAAAACGGATAGCTAGTGGGAAGCAGCCGTATAGCACAGGGAGATCAGCTCGGTGCTTTGTGTCCACTTAGAGGGGTGGAATAGGGAGGGTGGGAGGGAGGGAGACACAAGAGGGAGGAGAAGTGGGGATATATGTATACATATAGCTGATTCACTTTGTCATACAGCAGAGACTAACACACCATTGTAAAGCTATTATACTCCAATAAAGCTGTTAAAGTAAAATAAAATAAAATATACTGCTTTCCAAAAGAAACTTCAATTTGGTTGGATCCTTGTGATAATAGCTCCAATTCCCTTAGTTTTGTGTAGGTTTTCCGTCATGATTTTTTTTTTTTCCTTCTCCAGAGCATGACAGGCAAGATTTGGAGGCACACTTTAAATATTTTATTATTTTCCTTGGGCGGGTCAATAATGTCCTTCATCTCAAAGTGGAAATATTTGATATGTACGTAGCAAGATGTGAACCCAGATTTTCTGACTCTTAAATCCAGAGAATTGCGAGTAGAAGACGAGGCAGTAACTTCCCTCCTCGTCTCTGACTACCATTAAAACAAAGCCACGATACCAATGACCCTTTACATAATTCAAATAATCATGAAAGGTGCGGTCGGTGGTTTAGGGCCATTGAGGTTTAATTGAATTCTGGGATTCCCCCCTCCCTTCAGTTAACTTGGTAATCCCTAGATATAATAGGTTTCTGGATGATTAAGAGATTGGGAAACAGTGATGCAGGCTAAGTCATACGAGAGACAACCTAGTAACGCTGCTGACTTGTTATATAATTGTCTTAAACGTGAATGCTGGTGGTACCAAACAATGCTTTGTTGTTCTCAGAAATTTTGTGAGAGCAACTCTGGCATAACAATTTTCACTTCCCAGAGAAAATACAGCTTTCCATGAGCAATCCAATTGTGGGTTTAGGGAGAATGTTTTCTGGGGACAGAGAATGAGTATCCAGTGTTGTGGCTTTGCAGTGAGATCCATAATTGTGTGTTCCCAAGGGAAGAGGTTCAAGAAGGGCATCTCAGAGGGAAATTTCAGCCCTCCCCTGTGTCTCAAGTACCATCACGGGAGCAGAAAAGTAGGTATATGGAAAGGCTAGAGCCAGGCCTGGGCTTCCGGGGAGACGATCATTTGCATGGTGTACTTTGAGTGGCATCAGAAAAGCCTCTCCTCACTACCCACTGCCTCCCGCCTACCACTGATGCCAGCAACTTCACCTGAGCATACTCAGGTTAAGCACTGCCATCTTCAAAAAACACAAGGTGCCCTGGTACCAGTACCCATCCGGCTGCTAGCTCCTCTCTACGAATGAGTGTCTCAGCTCCTTTCCTTTCCTTTCTGACCACAGAGGCAGGCTTGGATTGCTTTGGGAGGAAGCGTGAGTTGGGAGAGGGCTGTTACCTGCCCAATTCACGTTTGCTCCAGCCATCGTGGACCCCGTTCCCTTGGCATTATTGGAACGCTCCTCTCTGCCCATCAGCTGCTCCACAAAGGCTTCCAGATCCTCAGCAGGAGCCCCTGAGGCCTTGGCAGGAGTCGTTCCTTTTGGCAGGCTTGGGCCAAGACTAAGGGTCAAGACCCTTAGTGGGCCCTGTGTCTAGGAATGATGGCCACGGTACTGGCAGAGGCAGGTGGGAGGTGACCTTCTGGCTGGGGACCCGGAGCTGGAGCGGCTCCTCTCCAGGCCAGGGTCGCCTTCCCTATATGTCTCTGCTTCTCAGCCCCAGAGGGTGCCCCTTGCTCTTGGGAAGAAGAGGCTCTTCTGGGCTTCCTTGAAGGCGCTGGCCGCTGAGGAGGGGAATGGGCCAGGAAGTGGAAGACAAATGATCAGATTGCAAAGGGGAAGGGTGGAGTCCAGAAGGAAATCACTGATTTGTGGGGACGATCTCGTGTGTGTATAGGAAAAAAACGTTACCTGATAGCAGCTGGCGGAGGGGAGAGAGGAAGTAGCGAGAGTGCTGGCGGGGAGGGACACTTATGTGTCCTAGCTCCTGAGGAACCGGCCTGTGTGCCTTCCCTCTTGGTGGCCGAGGCCCAGGCCTTCCTGGGCTGTTAGACTGCCAGGGTGGGCCTGGCCAGATCCTGAAGCAGGCAGACGCCCCTTCCCCCCTCTGTCTTCAGGCCCCATTGCAGACCCCTTCCCCCCCTTTCTTGGCCTTTCTCTTAGCATTCTGAGTCCAGTACTTCTGAGTTCTCTCTAGTGACTCCCGAGAACGAACCTAAGGCCTCATTCAAAATGTAGGGGGTGACATTTTCAAGTGGCATCCTACCCCACCAGGCCTGAAGCTCTAGTGGAGGAATTCTAGGACAAAGCGGGAGGGGAGGAGATAAATCTCTGTGTCCCTGGAAGGGTGGAGCCTGACACTGGGAGCCTTGAAGAGCAGCCCAAGAATCGCTGTCCCCAGCAGAGGGAATTCTGAGCCATTTTCCAGCCCATGACTGCGGCTCCTGGCTCTCGCCCGCCCCCCCCAGCATGCACCTCGCTAGCATTTTGGGAACAGCAGCTACCCTTGCTTTCTGTCAACTCCTGTCAGTGTACACAGTGATGCTTTAGGCCAGGGCTGTGTCTGAATGAAATCCAAACAGTCTGCCCTGCCTTAGATCAGAATTCAGACAAGCAGGAAAACTCTCAAAGCCTCACCTGTTTGTGGTTAATCTCCACCAATCAGAGCCCTACACTCTAAATGCAGTTACTGAGAATTAGAGACTCCAAATGGAGGGGAGAATCTCCTAATCCCCCTTTCCCAGTTCCAGAACCAAAGAGAGCCGAACAGAGAAGACAGCTTGTGACACATTATTATTATTGTTTTTTTGCGGTACGTGGGCCTCTCGCCGCTGTGGCCTCTCCCGTTGCGGAGCACAGGCTCCGGACGCGCAGGCGCAGCCGCCATGGCTCACGGGCCCAGCCGCTCCGCGGCACGTGGGATCCTCCCGGACCGGGGCACGAACCCGCGTCCCCCTCATCGGCAGGCGGACTCTCAACCACTGCGCCACCAGGGAAGCCGAGAAGACAGCTTTTAATGGAGTCCGGGAGACTCCTAAACAAATGTCAGGTTTAGCATTAATGTGTTTAGAAAAGTCACCCAAGATCATTCTTTTGACATCTATTGTGTAGACCGCCAACTAGCAGGCCTCCCAGGATCATTTTGAATTTGTTGGGTCTCATAGAGGAAAACTGTCCCTCCGAGATCCCAGGCAGCTGGAACCATCCTCCTACTGATAAGAAAAAAAGAGGAATCGTGAGAAGAGAATTTTAGAGCAAGAGCTGAATGTATTCAAAGACAAATTAAAATTCGGAGTCAGCCTGAAGAAACATATGGCTTGAAAATGACCATTCCAACCTCTGTGGGGGAGTTTTCCATTCTCTATGCCAGGCCCTTAAGTGCATCCCTGTGGAACCAAACAGGAGTTCCCAGGCCCAGACTTCAGGCAATTGCGTCAATCAATTGCCTTCTTGTTTGGTGAAGAGAGTAAGCCATTATTTACACTTGTCTCTCACGAGCCTCTGGGAGATGCAAGATAATCGTAGTTCCCAGCAATGTGATTAAATTGTATGTAAGAGTTGCCCTGCAGCTAGAGCTGAGCAGAAAAGTGAGGAAGTACTTTGTTCCAATGGGCATTTAAGTTGGAAAAGCTCGCACAGGAATTTCCAGCCAAACAGAGGACGAAGCTTGAAGGACATCATTGTGAAAGTTTGTTGGAGCTTCAGGTTGGTGTCCCCCGAGCTGGCTGGGGTGAAAGGCAGCCGGGCCCTGTGAATTATCGGCCTGATGTGCAGCTGGGAAGAGCCTAATTTTAGAGGGGCTCTTCTGGACCCTCCAAACACTCAGCACCTCCAGAAATGGAGTCGCCAAGGAAAAACCTGGGGGCCCCTCATGAGAAGGAAGTGGGGAGACGGGAAAAGGCATGGGAAAAGCAAGAGAATAAACATTCCAAAAGGTGTAAGGGAAGACTCCAGAGAATTCCTGCTTTTCCCTATATGAAGTTTCCCTACTTGAAATTTAAGTGTGTGGACATTCGTTTTTTTCTTTCCATAATTTCTCAGCTGAAAACTCAAGGAAAACCCCCTTGCTGTGGACCGAGACCGCAGGCTCATCAGCCAGAAAGCACACCTGTGTCAGGATGGGGAGAGCACGTCGCTTCCATCTTAACGTTTGTCTTCGGTTTGGGCAAATCGGAAAGGAGTGCCTCTCAACTCAGCTGACTTCATGGAGGAAAGGAGCTCACTGGGACAGAAAAAGAACGTGCTTGTCTGGTCGTCAGAAAACTTTGCTTCTAGTCACAGCCTGCGCTCTCTTTCGGGTTTATGACGTTGGGTCAGCCAGCTTCCCTTCTTGGGGCCTTAGTTTTCTTATCTTTATTTTATTTATTTTTAATTTATTTATTTTTTTTTGTGGTACGCGGGCCTCTCACTGTTGTGGCCTCTCCCATTGCGGAGCACAGGCTCCGGACGCACAGGCTCAGCGGCCATGGCTCACGGGCCCAGCCGCTCCGCGGCATGTGGGATCCCCCCGGACCGGGGCACGAACCCGTGTCCCCTGCATCGGCAGGCGGACTCTCAACCACTGCGCCACCAGGGAAGCCCTCTTATCTTTAAAATGAAGAGATTCACAGATAGAACAGACTTGTGGTTGCTACTCTTGGTGGGCGGGGGAGGGGTGGATTGGGAGTTCGAGATTAGCAGATGCAAACTATTATGTATAGGATGGATAAACTACAAGCTCCTACTGTATAGCACAGGGCACTATATTCAATATCCTGTGATAAACCATAATGGAAAAGAATATGAAAAAATATATATACATACGTATAACTGAATCACTTGGCTGTACAGCAGAAATTAATACATTGTAAATCAACTATACTTCAATAAAATTTTTAAAATAATTTTAAAAACTAAAATAATGAGATAAATCATCTTTCAAACTGCCTTCTCCTAGGAATCTGTCAGCTCTGAGGATAAAAGCTGTCATCTCAGGCCCTATGTGTTCTATTCAAGTTCATTTCCCCCTTTTCAAAGGTCATGCTCCCAGTGGTTTAGGGCCCATACTGTAGTCTCGCATTTATTCCCATCATCTGGTAGAGTCTCCTTAACAGTGAGCACTTCACGAAAACACAAAGAATTTTTTTTTTTTTATTATAGTTGAATTACAATATTGTGCTACTTACTGCTATGACTCAGTTACCTTAAGATATATCACCAGGTCTCCCTAAGCATAACCTTCCTCAATTAGGAAAAGAGTGAGAATTAAACAAGTTGACACAGGTAAAACACCTGTAAAGTGCCTGGGACATAGTATTCAAGCAATGTAGCCATTGTTGTTCTTGTTACTTTGCCTGGCTAATATCAAATCACCACTTCTGCGTTTGCGGTCGTATGTGCTTAGAAGCACCTACTTTCACACCGGTGAGTTTGCTGCTGGATTCTCTGCCTCTCTCCTGCCCCTCCCCCCGCCCTGTCCATTCCTCTCCCACCTTATCTTCTTCTTCCTCCCTCCTCCGTGACCTTTCGGTTTCCCTCCCTCCCCTCCTGTTCTCTCCTCCACCTCCCTACTCCTCATAGACCCACTCTCACACAAGCATCCTTTGTACCTGTCTTGGCTGCTTTCCTAGTTCAATCTGACTCAGGATGCGACCTTAACGTTCAGAACAATAGCAGTTCCCTCGTGCAGCCCACATGATGTGCTTTATGCATAACAACTCAATTCATCCTCACCATCCCGAGAGGCAGCTACTATTAGTATCCCTGTTTGAAAGATGAAAGCATGAAATACAGAGAGATTACATGAGCTCTTCAAGGTCCCAGGGCCAGTGGGGGGTGGAAATGGGATTCAAGCCCAGAGAGTTTGGCTCCAGGACCTGGATTCCAGGATCAGTGCTCTTAGGCATACAGGATACTTGCCTCTGTGAAGCAAAGAGATGGGAGACTCTTGTGTCTCCACAGATAATCCAAACAGTGAACAATACACTTACCGATGACTGAATAGAGTTTGAGTGTCTGTCCTTTCCGAGGTTGTCATATGCTGTGACTTGAACCTTTGCTTCTCTAGGTCACAATAGCAGGAAGGGGTTGGGGGCAAGATAGAGTGGCGGAGTACAGCAGGGTGTCAGAAATGGTCCCAATGAGAAGGAAAATAGCCTTTCAGTCCAAACCTTCCCCAAGTGGCATCCCTGAGCAGGCCCTAGGAGCTCGCTCGCAGGCACCAGGGAGGTGAGGCTTCCAGTTCCTGCATGGGTCACCTTTGCTGTCCCACCTTGAATGGACCTTGCTCTTCCTGTTGCTGCTGAGGCAGGTCTTGCTGAGGAAGCTAAGGGTTCTCTTCCCACCAGGGTTAACAGCTGTTTGAGTAGGTCTCCTGACCACTCAGTTTCCTCGGCTGTAAAATGGGAATTGTAGGGGAGAATAACTGTGAGAACTTAAAGAAGACAGGGTGTATAATGCACCCTTAATACCATTCATGGCTCAGAGTGGGAGCTTTTAATAGACTTCCGAAAGGATGACCTGTACCTTTCAGTTTTTTTCTTGCCCACCCTATCCTCCACCTGACTCCCCCCTCTACCTACTCCCAATCCTTTGTGGAAATTCTGGTCCCTGGGGAGAATTCCTTGCCCCTCTGGTGCACCCTCTTCTCCACCTTCATCAGCCCCTGGTGAAGCTAAGAAGTGTAGCCTTCGACCTTTTTTTATCTGTTGGGGAGCTTAATCCAAGTGTCCCCCCCCATCCGCCACACGGCAAAGTGTGTGACCTTGTACAAGTCATTTCCCTTTAATGGGCTTTAGTTCCCCCCATACTAGTTCATGTTCATAAGTTGGGGACCCTGGAGGTTGTGGGAAGCTCTGCGCACATTTACAGGCACAGGATTACTCAAATATCTGATATCTGTGCTGAGACAGTGCGCATGTCTTATTGGAAAGTTATGTGCATCTTTTTTTTTTTTTTTTCTTTTTGGACACATTACTTGCCATGCCAGAACTTAGTTCCCCGACTAGGGAATGTAACCCCCGCCCCCTCTGGTGGAAGCACGGAGTCTTAACCACTGGACCACCAGGGAAGCCCATGTGCATCTTTAAACATGGTAGTTGCTGCGGCTTCTGGGAATTTTCCCATTGGTTAGTTCTTTAAAAAAAAAAAAATTATTTATTTATTATTTTTATTTTTGGCTGCATTGGGTCTTCATTGCTGCGCACCGGCTTTCTCTAGTTGTGGCGAGCAGGGGCTACTCTTCGTTGCGGTGCACGGGCTTCTCATTGCAGTAGCTTCTCTTGTTGCAGAGCACGGGCCCTAGGCATGTGGGCTTCAGTAGTTGCGGCACGTGGGTTCAGTAGTTTTGGCACGTGGGTTCAGTAGGTGTGGCACGTGAGCTCTAGAGCACAGGCTCAAGTAGTTGTGGTCCCACAGATTAAGGGTTCAGTCCTACAAGACTGCCCTCCACCCCACCCCTGCCTTCAGATGCCAATCATAAGCCCAGGCTGTCACCTGTGCTTCTGACCAATCAGTATACGTAGGAGGTTCCCATGACTCCCTCCTTGGGTTTGATTAATTTCCTAGAGTTGCTCACAGAACTCAGAGAAACATTTTACTTACTAGATGACTGGTTTATTATAAAAGGATATACCTCAGGAACAGCAAGATGGAACAGATGCATAGGGCAGGGTATGGGGAAGGGGTGTGGAGCTTCTATGCCCTCTCAAGGCCCACCACTCTCCCGAGATCTCCACACGTTCACCAACCCAGAAGCTCTCTGAGCCCCATCCTTTTCGTTCTTTGTGGAGGCTTCATTACATAGGCATGATTGATTAAATCATTGGCCATTGGCAATAGATTTGAATTCCAGCCCTTCTTTCTTCTCTGGAGGTCAGGTGCGTGCATGCGTGTGTGTGTGTGTGTGTGTGTGTGTGTGTGTGAGAGAGAGAAATTTACCATATTTTGATAAGGCACGAATAGATTCTTTACACTGTGATTTTCTTTTCAGCTCAGTTTCTTTAATCTAATTAAACATCTTAAGAATATTTTTAAATAACCAGAATAAAAATGAAGCCCTGAGGGGTTTCCAGGTGGGGCAAGGGCCGAAAACTTCCTCTGTGCTCTTTGTTTTGGAATCTGTAGCAGGTGGTTTGTAAATCATGGCCTCAACTCCAGAAGGTACACATCAGATAAGGAAGGGGGAAAGAGTTCCCCCCCACACTTCCCCGCCTAGTTTAATGCTTTGTTTTAAGCTTCCCCACATGAAAATCATTTACCTGACATGAAGTTAAGAGATTCTGAATGGTCCCTCTGGTTGGGAGATACTTGAACTTTCCTGGCCTAGTGGGATAGGCTGATGATTGACTTACAACAGGGGTCCCCAACCCCTGGGCCACGGACCGGGACCGCTGTGGCACCGGTCCATGGAAAAATTGTCTTCCAAGAAACCGGTCCCTGGTGCTAAAATGGTTGGGGACTGCTGACTTAAAAGACCCCTTTTACTGAATGGCTCTGAAATGAAAGTACCAAAGGTAGACTATCACTTCCCTGGATGCTACTCCTCAATAGCCCTTTGAGTTCTCTCTTCTCCAGCCCTATAGCTACTGCTTTGGCCTCAGGGCTGGGCTAGGGTGAAGCCAGCGAAACCTCACATTTTAATGCATTATTATTTGGGGGGGGGGGCTGTGCTGCACGGCACGTGGGATCTTAGTTCCCTGACCAGGGATCGAACCCACGCCCCCTGCATTGGAAGCACGGAGTCTTAGCCACCGAACTGCCAGGGAAGTCCTAATGCAGTATTTTTAATATCCAAATTAAAACAAAACAATCTGTGATGAACAAAACGTCAGAAATTTAAGTACAGAATCCAACAGTGCAGTTCCAAGCCGTATTGGAGCCGGAGGCAAAAGAAAAAGTGTGTGTCCCTATATATGTGTTTTCATATATTTTGAAAGACTTTTTTCCCCCAGAAATAGATTTTGAAAATATCATTAATGTGCTTGTTTCCATTAAATCCAGCAAAGGAAAATTATAATAAATTCTGTTTGGGGTATAAATAAAATATTGAAGCCTAAAATAATGTGAGTTTTGAAATACTTTAAAATTTTTCGTGTTTTCCTCTTCAACTCTCTTAGTTTTGTGAGATAGCGCTCCTGTTTCCCTTGTCTGGCTTGAGAAATTCAACCAGAAAACCAGCAAACGTGACTTGATTACTCTCTATCTGGCACTGGACTGGATCCTGGGCATGAGACAAACATGGTGGGATAAAGTGGTTCCCTTGAAGGAGCTCACAGTCTACAGGCGGAGAGTTCAGACGATGCCCTCCAGGGCTTCAGAAGAGGCAGGTGTCACCGCGGCTCCTTCGGCTCAAGGAGACTTCTTGGAACAGTGGCGGTTTAGTTGGAAACAGAATGTGTGAAAGCCTACAGTAGGACAGAGGGAAACCCACTGGCCACAGCATGGAGTGTGTGTAGAGGGAACTGGAAGGGGCTGAGATGGGAAAGGTAGGGGAGCCCAGAAATGAAGAATCTGATAGAGCAGTTGAGGGTGGGCTCTGCAGTCAGACGGCTCTGGGTTCAAGTCTCAGCTCCTCCCTTCCCTCACTGAGCAACTTATTTTGCCTCATTTTGCTTACTAGTAACATGAGGCTGTGCTGGATGTTCTCTGCCTGCTCCTCCACGTCCTTCTCCAACCTGCTTTGTGACCAGGAGAAGGGTCTTATCAACTCTCTCTTTTTTTTTTTCTTTCTGTTTAGACATGCCATGTGGCTTGTGGGATCTTCGTTCCCTGACCAGGGACGGAACATGGGCAGTGAAAGTGCTGAGTCTTGACCCCTGGACCTCTAGGGAATTCCCCGGGAGGAAGGTCTTAATGGATTGGCATCAATGGGCTCCCATTTCCTTGGGCTTCTGTTTGGACTGCACCAGTGCGAGGCAGTAACAGGAGAAGAGAGAACAAGAGGAGAGTGAAGGCAGTGCATTCACCAGGCTTCCTCCTTGCTTCAATGCTGTGGGTCGGCTGCAGCCCTCTCCCCATAGCCACCCACAGCTTCTTTTAGGCACAGATGACCTTTTGTTCCACACCCACCCCCAGCCTGGGCGTGGTAAGTGCCCCCAGCTGATGCAAGCTCCGGGGGCTTTGGCATCCTGTGTTGATACTGTAATGCTGCCTGTACTTTTGCAAACAATCTCTTCATTAAATTCTCCTTATTTACCTGTTTTGAATGTGCCATCTGTTTTCTGCCAGTTATTGGCACATAGTAAGTGCTCAGTAAACATTTGCCCTTATATCACATGTATGCCTAGATGAACTCCTCGATGGTAATGTCTCCTGCTGGAAGTCTCCATCCTTTGCAGAGATCTGCCTGGGGCCCTGTGTTAGCCTGCTTGTCAGCTAAATACAACGAAGGGTTCTCAATTCGAAGTCAGCAGCTGTGCCAGGGTAAACGCCAGAACTGGCTTCCCCAACAGGCTGGCTCTGTGATGCCAGCCAGATAATTATTCCAGGCAATTTCTCCTGCCATTGTCCCCTTGGACCAGGTCCATCACTTTGTCACCTGGTTCAGAGGCTTCAGTGAGCAGTGTATCAATATTCGTTACAAGCGGCTGTGTTTCCGTTTCGGTTTTTGTTTCTGTCTTTGGATTAGTGCAGGTCAACCCCTCCCTGAACTCACAGTCTATAAGATAAAGACCTTGGCTGAGGCTCCATCTTGTCCCTCACACTCACATACGGGAGGCTGGATGTGGGAGCGTAGCACTGTCAGGGTCTCCGCAGCAGTACCACTAGGCATTTTATCAAGGACCTCCATGGATGGATGTTTACGTCATGTTGATCAGTCAGTGGAGAAGAGTTGTTGCATAAAGCTATAACTCATGGCCTCGGCAGAGATGTTACATTGGCTTCCTTCTTCTCCATAAAGCTGCCAGAAATCCCAATTTTGTCCCCTCTCAGTTCATTGTTGGTGTAATCACTGAAAATGCTGTTCCAAGAACGGTGCCTCTGATTTATCCTGTTTACAAAGTTTACAAAAGCTACGAACACTGTTCTGAGGTGACACACATCCATTCTTCCGGGCGATTTTACAGTTACCCATGAGGTGTGGACTTAACACCTGCTGCGCGTCGATTCCGAGAGACCCCTTGTTTATTATGCGTGTGTCTGTTTTAGTCGCTTCTCATTAAAGCAGAGCACAGCAACCCTGGAGTACTAGAAAAGTGGGAAATAAGCAATGGCACAGGTAATCTAAACCACAAACAAGTGAAAGGGGACGTGAACTTGAACTCACATCACACTAAACTATTTAACTAGTGAAATCCACTAAATCTCTACAGATCATTTAGTACCAATCTCCTTATTTTACAGATGAGGAAAGTGGTGTGACAATATCAGTAATCACTGGCATTATGGGTAGCAGCCTTCTAGTAGTAATCTGTCTCTTAATAAATGTAAGTACAGCAGTGAACTTTATAAGCACAATTTTTCAGAAGTGTCACTCTGTATTTTTTAACCACATGACTTACTTGAATACAGTACATTTCTAATTACCACCAATTTTCAGTTAATGCGATCAGGAGAACAGTATGCTTAATAAAGCCTTAAAGAAATGCGTAGAGGGCTTCCCTGGTGGCGCAGTGGTTGGGAGTCCGCCTGCCGATGCAGGGGATACGGGTTCGTGCCCTGGTCCGGGAGGATCCCACGTGCTGCGGAGCGGCTGGGCCCGTGAGCCGTGGCCGCTGGGCCTGCGCGTCCGGAGCCTGTGCTCCGCAGCGGGAGAGGCCACAACAGTGAGAGGCCCGCATACCGCAAAAAAAAAAAAAAAAAAAAGAAATGCGTAGAGAATCTGGCAAGGCCTGCCCTGGCGAAGCCACGCAAACCTTACTTATTGTTGTAACCACACTTGCGCAAACAATCCAGCGGTCCGCACGGTGCTGCCTCTGATGGGAAACTGGGGGAGGCTTGGCTGCAGTCCAGGCCTGGGAACTGCACAGCCTCCCCTTCCTCTTCCCTGCTGATAAAGATGCAGAAGAGGGCAAAGACCCAAAGGTGGGAAAAGGAATTAAAAAGTGGATAAGCCAGTGCTGCTCGGCTTCTGCCCAGGCACAGCCGAATGTCTGGTCAGGTTATTTGGAGAAAGGACGTCCCAGCAGTGGAGGTAGTGCAACCACGGCTTCATTGTCATGGACCCTGCCTGTCCGTGAGGGAATCTAGGTAGGCGGTTTTTGTGTGGCGGCTCCAGGTCCCTCTGGTGTCCCAGCCCTCCAACACGGCCTCCACTTCCATCTCCAGAGACAAAGCCCAGGCCCTGGGCTTTTGGCCTGACATTTCTCTAACGATCACCATTCCTCCTTAGGTTCATTTGAAAACAGGGACGTCTACACACCTGATTTGAAATGCAGGCATATGAAAAGTAAATAATCCCCCTTAATTCTGGGGAAGGGAATCCTGTTCAAACAGAATACATACCTGCCTGTCCAGCTCATCTACGGTATCATTAAAATTCCGCTTGAGCCCATCACTGTCTCAGTGTTGTGTTTCTAGGCAAGTCCCTTTGTTTGCTGTGTCACCATGTCATCCTTCTACTGTTTGCTCCCTTTCTGGAGTTGATGGATTTGGATTTCAATACGTGCTTCGTGACTACACAGGTTTGGAACCGCAGTGGTTTTTTTTTTTTTTTTTTTTTACCCCTTTCATTTATTTTTATTGTGAGCTTAAACAACTCTACTGGGAAAAAAAAAAGACTCAGGATCTCATGCACATTTAATTCATTTGTGTCACTCCAAGTTCGCTTATGATCTTGGCTGATGTACAGACCGGGTTCCTGCAGGGCTGTAATCAATGCGTACACACTGTTTCACTTAACATTATTATGTATACACATTTCCATAGCTCAACAAAGTCTGCATCCTTGTCATCTTTAATGGCCATAGAGAATTCCACCGTGGAACCGCAGCACTTTAGAAGACATCAACTGTGCATGTTTTCCTATTTGTGGGCGGCACTTCGAAATGTACTAGCTGTAAAGACAGCTCTGCTACACTCTGGCCACAAATCAATAACCAGACACAATATAAATTAAGTCACATTGGAACGAAACCTCACCAAGTTGAATTTAATCAGTATATATTGTTTCAGGGTCTATTCCCTCCTGGCTTAGGCTCCAGATGTTTCAGGTTCCAGCTATTATTCACTCAGCTTAGTATAGAAGATATGATTTGAAATAAACCTGAGCGGTTTGGGACTGTGATTCTAAGTGAGCTTGACTTTCATCTTTGAGACATCCGCCTTCTGCTGGCTTCCTCTGCTTGGAGCCTCTACGTTAGGGAACTGGATCTATGTTGTTTTCCTCCAAGCGTTCACGTCTTTCTAATTTCCTAGCTGTTGTGGTCTGACAAAGCTGAAGCGCTGACCTGAAGCGCTGACCCGACGGCCCTGATACACACTCTGCCAAGATACCACAGCGTTTCATTTATTCATGTTGCAGCTGGTTAGTCTGAGGATTGTCAGGAATATTCTGCTGTTGGCATTACGGTACTTTTTACTTAAAAGGAGAGATGTTCATTTTTGGTATCTATTTGTTTTGTATCCCTTGCGAGTTGGAGTTGGTAACTGGGCTCATTTTCCTCCCAGCGAGGGGTAAGTATATAGTCTCCTGCTGAGGATAGACTAGTCCCCTGGATGTGATCCTTTAAGACTAATCAAAGCCTTTTAACTTATCTACCTGTTTCAGCCAAATTCAACATTGGGGTATTACAGTTCATATCTGTGACAGATTCTAGTGCAGCAGTTAACATCTCTACCATCTTGAAATAGCCAGAGGAAGGACTTTACCATTTGCAAGGCAGGTCAGGTGGATGAGAGAAGACGCTGATTCACTTTGCTGTACAGTAGAAACTAACACAACATTGTAAAGCAACTATAGTCCAATAAAAATTTAAAAAAGAAAACTGGCTCACACTTACAAGTTACCTGCCTAGAGTTAGGGAGGCATTCTGTGGGAAGACTACAGGATTAAGTGAACTAGCCTACATGAAAACCAAGCCATGAACTTGGCCTCCTTTTAAACTATAATCTAAGCAGTTGAACTTACCAGTTGCTGCTTACAAGCCATCTCTGCTACTGGAAAAACAATTCAGGCACGCTTCCTACTGATAACAGGATGTAATAAGCCAATACAGTGGGTGGTCCAGGAAATTGGTCTTTTCAAGTCTGAAGAGGCAGTAAGTAGCATGGTGGTCCTTTGGATATTTAGGAAGCTCTGTTTAGTGTGCATAGGAAGCTTGCACTAACAAGCCTTCTTTTGTTTGCTTATTGATTCATGAATTCATTTGTTCAATGATTCATATATTCACTCATTTACCAAATATTTATTAAGCACCTTATGTGTGCCAGGCATTGCACTAGGCTTAGAGGCTACAGAGATGAATAAGGCAGTTTCTATTCTGGAGGGCCTCAATATAAATTAATACTACCATTACTAATAATTACAATACTATTGTATAAATATGATTAGATTATAGAGTGATAAATGCTAAAACCAAGGCATATGCAAGTACTTAGGGATCACAGTTGAAGTGACTACTTCAATCTTGGGGTAGGAGGTGGTTAGGGAGAAGGTCACAGACTTGGTGTTGAAGGTTGTATAGGAGTTCACTAAACAAAGAATGGCAAGGATTCATCTGGTTATTAAGATCAGACACGGTTTCATTTTAATGCAACGAGAGAAGAAAATGTCCCTTATGTAAAAAATGGTCCATATTTTTCCTAATTTCAGTTGAACCTGTATTCATTTACTCATTCATTCATTCAATATATTTAAATTTTGTCCAGTTTTATTGAGATATAGTTGACTATAATATTGTATTAGTTTAAGGTGTATGACATAATGATTTGATATATGTATATATAGCAAAACGATTGCCACAATATGTTTAGTTAACATCCATCACCTCACATAGTTACAAATGTTTTTCCTTGTGATAAGAATTTTTTTTGTTTTGGCCATACCGCTCGGCTTGCGGGATCTTAGTTCCCAACCAGGGATTGAACCTGCGCCCTTGGCAGTGAAAGTGCACAGTCCTAACCACTGGACCGCCAGGGAATTCCCAAGAATTTTAAAGATCTACTGTCTTAGCAATGTTCAGATATACCTTATTGTTAACTATAGTCATCATGGTGTACATTTCATCTCCAGAACTTACTTACCTTATAACTGGAAGTTTGTATGTTTTGACCACCTTCAATCAATTCCCCCTCCCCCTGCCTCTGGCAACCACCAATCTGATCTCTGTTACTGAGTTTGTTTCTTTTAGATTCCACATATAAGTGAGACCAAGCGGTATTTGTCTTTCTCTCTCTGACTTATTTCCCTTAGTATAATGTCCTCAAGGTTCATCCATGCTTTTGCAACTGGCAGGATTTCCTTTTTAATGGCTGAATAGTACTGCTGTGTGTTATCCCCTCGTCTGTTGATGAACACAGATTGTTTCTATGTCTTGGCTATTGTACATCGTGCTACAGTGAACATGGGGCATTCATTCAATATTTACTGAGTAGGTACTATGTGCTTTGCACTATTCTAAGCATTGAGGGTACAGCTCTGAAATAACAGACAAAAATTCCTGCCCCCTTAGAGCTTACCTTTTAATAGCTAAGGAGATATATAATAAAGAAATGAGCTGTATATGATACAGTAGAGGGTAAGAAGTTCTTTGGAGATAAAGTAAGAAAGGGATATCAGGGGTACTCACACTTCAGGTGGTAGGTAAAGGCCTTGGGGAGAAGGTAATATTTGAGGGCAGGGACAAGTCATGAGGCTACGGGGGGAGGAGTGTTCCAGATAGGCCCCTCAGTGTGGCTGGAGCAGACTGGGAGGGATGGTAGCAGGAAATGAGATCAGAGAGGTAACAGGAGGTCAGACTGTGTAAAACCTTGTAAAATCTAGTGAGGTATCTGGCTTTTACACTGAGACAAGAAGCCACTGGAAGCAATAAAATCATGGATGCTGGCGGTAAATCTGGCTCTCAGACTTTCGGGAAACTCCTGCACTGAAACAAGCGTTCATATTTTCCAATGTAAAAAATAAAATGATTTTTTAAAGCTTTTTTTTTTTTTTTTGCAGTATGTGAGTTTAAAACTTTCAAAAACCTTTCATGAAGCTAAAAAATTAAGAGGTTTTCCTGAAAGTTATTATTTTAGAATATTTTGTTCCATAACTCAGTGTTTCCCCTTATTATGCCTTGCTCCTGATTCTAACGCTCTCTATACTCCCCTTTCACCCCCAATTTAGAAAACGCTGTGTGTAAGAATGTGAAGTGTATCCCAGAAACCTTATCCCCAAGGAAAGGGGGCAGGGAGGAGAGCAGATGTGGAATGACTTCACAGGGAGTGGATGTTTGGTGGATCCTGAAAGAAAAAAACACTCGTGGAAGAATCCTTAAAGCACCTTCTGAATCTCTGGAAAATACTTCTGATGAGTCTTTTAAATAAATTGGTCAGTAAATCGGCCAATTACAAGATCCTATCCTCGACGGCCGTTACTGCTTAAAATTTAAGAACACCGATTAACATGGATTTCAGCATGCTGTTTTAAAACCAATAAACAACTTAAGAACATAAAATATAGCTCAAGCCTTCATATTTAACCCTCCCTAAAAACACTAGAGAGTTTACAGAACTGGTAGGTCTCTTGTGGGTATTTCTCCAAGCGGCCACTGAGCGGCAGTCCAGGTAAAATTATTATAAAGCACAACCTTGCCGAATCCACCGTGATTAAGGGGAACTGACACAATGCTGGTGGTGAAAACATTTCTGCCCCTGGACTCCGCAGCTCTAAGTCCTGCCGTGGACCCACTGCTCGCCATTATTGAAGGCCACACATCTCTCATGGCCCCTCTGGGGAATGTGTGAGGGTATTGTGAGCAGGTATGCGCTTATGTACATATGTGTAGGTCATAAACATTCATCTGCCAGTGCCCCTCAAATAGCACCTAGAGAGTTTCTCGTTTAGCTGCAAAACGTGCTCTTTAAATAGAACCAAAGCGATTTGCGAATGCAGCCTTACTCAGCAATTTGGTGGGGTGTTAGTGAGAGAGTGGGGGAAGAAATAGTGCTGCCAACGTGGAATAGTCGAGATGAAAATAGCAGGGGCTGGGAGATGGCAGGGAAGGGGCTGAAACGGAAGCTACCGAAATGTACTGTTACTTCTAGAGGTCAAAGCTGTTCCTTGTGCCATTAGCTGGCCCCTGCTATCCTACTAAAATTGCTGTGTCCTAGCGCTTTCTCTCTGAACGCCACTCAAATGCAAGCCTTCCAAGAAGCTCAACCTTTGCCTCTTTTCTTTTCTTCTAGAGTCTTCCCCTGGGAGCTATTGTTCACTATTACAAAGAGGACTCCCATCTCCTGCCCTGGCCCCCACTAGAAGATATCTCAGCTGGACATCCCACAAACACCTCAACCAATATAGCCATTTTATGGGCTGATTTGTGCCCCCCAAAGTTCAGATGAATTCTTTCCTTTGAAGTCCTGACTCCTAGTACCTCAGAATATGACTGTATTTACAGAGGGTCTTGTTTTTTGTTTGTTTGATTTTTATTGAAGTATACTTGATTTACAATGTTGTGTCAGTTTCAGGTATACAGCACAGTGACTCAGTGTTTTATATAGATATATATATATATATTCTTTTCAGATTCTTTTCCATTATAGGTTATTACAAGATATTGAATATAGTACCCTGTGCTATACAATAGGTCCCTGTTGTTTATCTATTTTATATGTAGCAGTGTGTATATGTTAATCCCAAATTCCTAATTTATCCCTTCCATCTTCTTTCCTTTTTGGTAACCATAAGTTTCCTTTCTATGTCTGTGAGTCTATTTCTGTTTTCTAAGTAAAACTTCATTTGTATCATATTTTAGATTCCACATATAAGTGATATCATATGATATGTGTCTTTCTCTGTCTGACTTACTTCACTCAGTACAACAATCTCTATGTCCATCCATGTTGCTGCAGACAGCATTATTCCATTCTTTTTTATGGCTGAGTAATATTCCATTATATATCGTAGTCAATCACATCTTCTTTATCCATTCATCTGTCGATGGACATTTTGGCTAGGTTGCTTCCATGTCCGGGCTATTGTAAATAGTGCAGCAATGAACACTGGGGTGCATGTATCTTTTAGAAGTATGGTTATCTTTGGATATATGTCCAGGAGTGGGATTGCTGGATCATAGGGCAACTCTATTTTTAGTTTTTTAAGAAACTACAGGGGGTCTTTACAGAGGTAATTAAGTTAACATGAGGTCATTAGGGTGGGCTCTACTCCGATATGACTGGTGTCATAAGAAAAGATTAGGACATAGACACGTATGGAGGGAAGTCCATGTGATGACAGAGGGAGAAGATGGCCATCGACAAGCCAGAAAGGGAGGCCTCGGAAGGAACCACCCTGGTCACACCTTGATCTCAGACTTCCAGCTTCCAGAATTGTGAAAAAATAAATTTCTGTTTAAACCACCTGGTCTGTGGTACTATGTTATGGCAGCCCTAGAAAATGAATACAAGCCTCAAACACAACTCAATTTCCCTATTCGTTAGTTGGTGACATTGTTATTTGCACTTCACCCAGGCAGAACCATCTTAGCGCCCTCCCTCTTTTTCTCTTCTCCTTCCGACTCCCTTGCTATCCCCATGTAATGGGACCGCAAGCTCTATCTCTTCTGTCACTGAAATGTCTCCTGACTCCATCTTCTCCATTCAGTCCTCACTTCCATCGTCTTCATTCAACCCACATCACCTCCCATCTGAACTGTGCAATAGCCTCTTCAAGTATATTTTGGCCTCTCATCTCTCCCTTCCTCCACCTACCCTTCATTTTGCCACCAGTTGGCACTTTAGTGGGGAACATATTAGCATGGTTGTGTACCGATGGGAATAATGCAGTGGAGAGGGAAAGATGATGAGGCAGGAGAGAGGTGGTAGAATTTCTGGTGTTATAACCTGGCGCAGGCGAGATGGGAGGGAATCTAGTACACAAATGTGCCAGCGCACAGGAGTAGACTTAGAGAGGAACCCAGAAAGCTCATCTGTAGTAACAGGAAAGAAAGTAGAGAATGTGGTTCAGGTGTAGATAGTTTCTAGATTTGGTGGTGGGAGTGTAGACATCCTCTTCTGACTGCTGTTATTTTCTCAACAGAGAGGAAGCAAGGTCATCAGTCAATCACCCAAGAGTGAGAATGGTAAGGATGAGTCGTAGGTTTGAGAAGAACAGAGAAGGTAAGAAATCATCACTTAGGCCTGTGGGAGAATGGCCTGGCGAGATGTCACATGATGCTGAGCCTCACTCAGAGCCCCTGGAGGAGGTTTGTGGTCTTGGAGGTAAAGTGTGAGCATTCAGCAGAGCTTGATGTTTTCTCCAGCTCTAACGGGCTGCACAGATGCGGGCCCAGTGCTGGTGGAGAGGTGATTTAACCTGGGCGTGGGGGTGGGGTTGCCAGGTGAGAATAACAGAGGAAGATGGAGACAAGGGAATTGAGGGTATGTACAAGAAAATGACCAGAAGGATGGGCCACAGAGTTTAAGGCCAGGAAGGAAGTGAAGATTTGAGGGGCTAAGGGGCAGTGAAAAGATGGTAAGATCAGTAGACTTTAGGGCCCTGTGAGGTTGAGGGATTCTTGGGTTATGGCTCTAAGGCAGATGAGCTGGAGAGTTAGGAGATGCTGCCCAGGGTGGGAGTCTTGAAAATTCTAGGATTTTAGGATGAGAGGCCGAGGCAGCATGGAGGACAAGATCATTGGTGGAAAGGAGTTCAAGGAATTGAGAGGCCAGAGTATATGAAAACCACTAAGAATGATGACAGGTATAGAGTTTTAGAGAGACTATGATCCTAGAGCTAAAACTGAAAGCAGAAATATACAGTTTGGGCCCTTTGGAAAAGACAGGACTCAACCAACGCCAAGCAAAGCCATCTATAATTTCTGCCAATGTTGCTTTCAATGTCTGTCACATTCCCCATCCTCACCACCTCTTGATTAAAGTCAAGACCTATTTGCTTTACTGCTCCCTTACACATAGCCTTTGCCAACATGTCTCTAATTTCCAAAGTAAATACCTTCACTAGAACAGGTTTTTGTCTTCTAAAATTTGCCAAGGCATCAATCCACCTTTCTGAAAATATTTACGTTTTCAAATGTAACGTGCCTTTGGCATTCACAGACTTCACTTTGAGAGCTCTACCTTTCGGAGAAGTCCAGGATGCCCATTCCATACAGTGATCTGCAACTTTGCTGAGTCACAAACTTGACCTTCATCCTCTACGAGGCAGATGTGCAAAGTGAGACAATGCTTGACCGACCCTCGTTGAACCTGGATAATCACTCAGCTTCCACAGCTAAGAACAGGAATTTCTATGAAGTCAAAACAGTGTTGCTTCTCCTACGCCTTGTGTAAAAAAAGGCCCTGAAAAGAAAGCCAGCTTCTAGGGCTGGCAGTGAAAATGAGCAAAACTGAAGGGAATATAAGAAGGTGATGCTTCTTTTGCAGAACACAGAGGCTTTATGAGGGAAATCACATGCTACAGTGATATTTGGGAATTTCAAGGACCTCTGTACAGCTGTATAGAAGAAAGGCAGTCTGCATATTCTTTCTCAAACACTTCTGCTCTGGAATAGGCAAAACATGTCCTCACATCCATAACCCTGCCACCACCCCCAACTAATACTCTTTGTAAATAAAGTACAATAACAAACATTCATTTTGTGTGAGAAAAATTAAAACCACAAAGAGTTGGCTCTTCTCTACACCTTATAACAGTAGGTTTCCCTCTCATGGAGATTAGGCTAAAACTAGCAATTTTGGTGTCAAACTTGTTCAAATAGGATTCTACCTGTACAGGCAGATCGCACAAAGGCCAAAGAAAGATTTAGGTCAGATGGACGAGGACTCAATAATCAGCTGTGCATGTTTTCAGATCTGAAAGCCTTTTGTGAAACCCCAGGCTTCCTGCCCCAGGTAACTATTATTGAAGTGAGTTGGAGAGGACCTCTTCAGGGAGAAATTATAATTGGAAGTGCCATTCATCCTAAAAGACAAGAGCCTGGGCACAAAGCCAAGAGCCCCATATATTTAGAATATTTTTTAAACCCTCAAATGAGGAAACATGCTTCAGTGTAAGTTTAATATTCAGGGTTCTCTTGAGACAGCATTTTTAAAAGGAGGGCAAATAATAGATACTAAGCTTTATTTTAATGATATCGCTGTGCAGGTCCCTAAGGTCCCTTCCGGCCTTAAGATTCTGTGGTTCTAGGTCTGGTGAAACTATTTTAAAGGACTCACTGAAGGAATAACTACAAATGAGCTACCTTGGGGGGATTTTTAATGATCAATTGATGTGCATTGTAAGAAGTATTAGACCACATCTTGAACTACTTTGGTATCCATCACAGGGTCTAACAAAAACTTGACCTACAGATTTTTATCCAGGAAATCCTCTTGTTGCCAAATTACTTAAGAATAATGAAATTTGGGAGGGCATTGCATTATTTTTTTGTGAGAGGTCATAATGACGAATTATAGACTCATAGATCTTCAGAGCTTGATGAGACCATTGGGATCATGCAATTCAGATTTTCAATTTTTAAAGCCATGAAAACCTTTCTCCAAATAGAATATATTAGTTTGCAGTGGGGATGGGGATCCTGGAGACCTAGACCTCTGCAGAACACAATTTTTAAAAATACTGATCTAGTCCAATCCCCTCACTCAAGAGATTGGGCAACCAGGACTAAAGAGGGAAAAGGCCTTGGCCAAGGGTACACAGTAAATCAGTGCTGGAGTCTTAACTCTCCTTTGTTTCATGGATTTTCCTGGGTTATGTCATAGATACTTTGGTTCTTAATGAGGTCCTATATCTGTGATCATTTGATCGTCACAACTGTATCTGAACTGGAATATTTCCATTCACCTCTTCCATTCGTTGGACAGAGAGGAAGAATAAATCTAAATTCCATGGGACATTTGGCCCGGAATTCAGATTTTTAATGACCTTTCCAAACCATGTGAAATCCAAATTCGATACTGACAGATGGTGTCAGGAAGCAATATTCATGGCTTTACTGTTCTTTATTCTGAAGTTCGTAATTACTGAAATTAAAGGAAGAGCGAAGTCTTCATTGCACATATAGTAAAGGAGAATTAAGACAAAAAAGGACTGAGAGTTCTATGAGGGTAGGGGTATTGCCTACTATATCACTACTATATCGCCAGCAGTTAGTACAATGCCTGACAGATAGTGTGATGGTTAATTTTATGTGTCAACTTGACTGGGCTAAGAGATGCCCAGGTAGCAGGTAAAATATTATTTCTGTATGTGTCTGTGCTAGTGTCTCTGGAAGAGATTAGCCCTTGAATCAGTAGACTGTGTGGAAATAAGATCACACCCACCAATGTGGATGGGCATTATCCAATTCATTGAGGGCCTGAATAGAAAAAAAAAACGGCTAAAGAAGGGTAAATTCACTCTCTACTTGAGCTGAAGCATCCATCTTCTCTTGCCTTTAGACATTGGTACTCCTGGTTCTTGGGCTTCTAGATTCATGCCGGGACTTAGAACATTGACTCCCCAATTCTCAGTCCTTCAGAGTCAGACTGAATTACACCACTGGCTTTTCTGCTCCAACTTGCAACTTGGAGCTTGTCAAGCTCCAAGTTGGAGGAGCAGGAAGAAAAAAGAATAGCTCAGAATTCCCTGGGTTGGCAATTTGGGCAGAGCTCAGCAAGTGGTTCACCTGGCCTTGGCTGGGTTTTCTCTTAGAATTGTAGGCAGCTGCTGGGTGGGCTGCAGGCTAGCTGGTCTAAGATGATTTGCCTCAGCAGGAATGACATGTCTCTGTTTTGTGGTCTCTCATCCTCCAGTAAACTAACCCTGGCTTGGTCATGGCAACTGGGCAAGCTCCAAGAGAAGTGTGCAGGATCTCTTAAGGCCTAGGCTCTGAACTGATACACTCTCCTTTCTGCCATATTCTATTGGCCAAAGCAAGGCACAAGCCCAGTCCAGATTCAAAGGGTGTAATAATAGACTCCACCTCTTGGTGGGAGGAGTTAAAGTCACACTGCAAAGGGCCTGGATAGAGGGAGGAAAGGATTGAGGCCACTTTTGTAAATAGCTGCCAAAGAGCCACTTCAGGGCTTTAAAACATGCTGGTTCCTTTCCCTGGAATTCTCTTTTCTTCACTCTGTTCATGTCTGGACTTCCTCATCTTTAGATCATGGCTTAGTATCACCTTTTGTGAGAGGTTTTCCTACCAGCCAGTCCTGCTATTCTCTAAAATCTCGTTGTTGTTGTTGTTTTCTGTTCAAGTGCTTAACTCACTTTGTAATAGTATTATTAACGTGTTTATTGATTTCTCTCAATTGTACCACAAGAACAAGAGTTCCATAAAGTCAGGGAATAAGTTTGTCTTTTTACCATTGTATCAATAGTATTTAGTCTAGTGCCTGGCCCATAGTAGGCCCTCAATAGAGACATGTCCAATGAATGAACTGAATAAGAGGAAGGTGATATAATTTATCTAACTGAGGAAAAGGCTGAGCATTTCAGAAGAGGGTAGAAGGGTTGGCCTGGCCATTGTGATAAGCAGAACATAGAAAAGAATCAAAGGAGATCAGTAAAAAGGCCCACTGAGCCCTGACAACCTACATGATGTCCATAAAGGGGTGCTCTCTCCCCAAGATGGTCCTTCATACCTGAGGTTAAAGCATGTGGGGCTTGAAAGGACCTTGAAACCTAAGATGACTTATTTCCAACCAAGAATCAGGGCATGTTTTTTGCCAAAAGATCATTTTTCTCATTCATGATTGTGTTTAAAAAAAGAGCACTAAACATATGATGGAAATAGAAAAAGTTTATTTGTTTAACAAATCACTATCACTAGAAAAATAAAATGATGAAAAATGAGGATTCTTTTTGGAAAAGGGACATATATGTTTGTCGTACTTCAGGGTAACCTGGAGCCTAGAATTTCAGCATCAGAGTATCAATCCTTTACGTCTTGAGGCTTTTGGCATTCAAGCCACTGCAAATCTACAATTTTGCTGAGGACCAGCCCTGTTCCCAGCCCTACCTTGCTGGACTCTAGGAGAATGGTTCTTACCTAGGCAGATTTTTCTCCCCAAGGATTCTGACAATATCTACACACATTTTTGGTCATTACAACTGGGGGAATGCTATTAGCATATAGCAAGGTAGAGCCCAGAGGTATGGCTAGACATCCTACAATGCACAGGATACCACCTACAACAAGAATCGCCAGCCCCTCCATTGCAGCTTTATTTACAAATAGCCAAGCTGTGGAAACAACCTAAGGGTCCATCAGTAGATGAATGGATATGAAAAGAGATGAAATTGGGGGACTTCCCTGGTGGCGCAGTGGTTAAGAATCCATCTGCCAATGCAGGGGACATGGGTTTGATCCCTGGTCCAGGAAGATCCCACATGCCTCAGAACAACTAAGCCCGTGTGCCACAACTACTGAGCCTGCACTCTAGAGCCCATGAGCCACAACTACTGAGCCCGCGTGCCACAACTACTGAAGCCCACGCACCTAGAGCCTGTGTTCCACAACAAGAGAAGCCACCGCAATGAGAAGCCCACGCACCGCAACGAAGAGTCACCCCTGCTCGCCGCAACTAGACAAAGCTCTTGCGCAGCAATGAAGACCCAATGCAGCCGAAAATAAAATTAATTAATTGATTAATTTTTAAAAAAGAAATGAAATTGGGTCACTTGTAGAGATGTGGATGGACCTAGAGTCTGTTATACAGAGTGAAGTAAGTCTGAAAGAGAAAAACAAATACTAACATATATATATGGAATCTAAAAAAATGGTACAAGTGAACCTGTTTGCAGGGCAGGAATAGAAACGCAGATGTAGAGAACAGAAGTGTGGACACGGTGGGGAAGGGGAGGGTGGGATGAATTGGGAGATTAGGTTTGACATAAATACACTACCATGTGTAAAATAGCTAACTAGTGGGAACCTGCTGTAGAGCACAGGAAGCTCAGCTCGGTGCTCTGTGGTGACCTAGATGGGGTGGGATGGGGTGGGAGGTCCAAGAGGGAAGGGATATGTATATACATATAGCTGATTCACTTCACTGTACAGCAGACACTAATGCAACATTGTAAAGCAATTATACTCCAATAAAAAAATAGATGAATGGATAAAGAAATGTGAGTTTTATATATATAAAAAATTCAGTCATAAAAAGAAGAAAATCCTGCCAATTGAAGCAACATGGATTGACCTTAAGGGCATTATGCTAAGTGAAATAAGTCAAACACAGAAAGACAAAGACAAATACTGCATGATCTCATTTATATGTGGAATTTAAGAAAACCAAACTCATAGAAACAGAAATCAGACTTGTGGTTGCTAGAGGCGGGGGTTGGAGTAGGAGTGGGAAGTGGATAAATTGGATAAAGGTGGTCAGAAGGTACAAACTTCTAGTTATAAGATTAATAAGTTCTGGGGGATGTAAAAGACAGCATGGTGACTGTGGTTAACAATAACATACTGTGTATTTTTTTTTTTTTTTGCAAATCTTTTTTTTTTAAGATTTTTTTGATGTGGACCATTTTTAAAGTCTTTAGTGAATTTGTTACAATATTGCTTCTGTTTTATGTTTTGGTTTTTTGGCTGCGAGGCATGTGGCATCTTACTTCCCCGAACGGGGATCAAACCCGCACCCCTTGCATTAGAAGGCAAAGTCTTAACCACTGGACCACCAGGGAAGTCCACCATATTATCTATTTGAAAGTTGCTAAGAGAGTAGATCTTAAAAGTTCTCATCAGAAGGAAAAAGGTTTTTGGGACTATGTGAGGTGATGGATTTTAACTAAACTTCTTGCGGTGATTATTTCACTATATATATGTATATCAAGTTATTTTGTTGTACACCTTAAGCGAATACAAGGTTATATGTCAATTATATCTCAATAAAACTGGATAACAAAAAAAAAAATCAACAACAACAACAAAAGAGTTAGCCACCCCCAAACGTCAATGGTGCCAAAGCTGAGAAACCCTACCGTCGAGGAAAAGACCCTGAATGAAGCACATTCGTGGGTATGGAGAAGGAATTCTGACATAAACTATGATATGGATGAACCTTGAAGAAATTATGCCACATGAAACAAGCCAGACACAAAAGATCAAATATTGTATGATTCCACTTATATGAGGTGCTTAGAGTAGTCAAATTCATAGAGACAGAAAGAATTATAGAGGAGGGGAGACTGGGGAATTATTTAGTGGGTATGGAGTTTCAGTTTTGGAAGATAAAAAGAAAGTTCTGGAGATGGGTGGTGGTGCTAATTGCACAGCAATGTGAATATACTTATTGCCAATGAACTGTACACTTAAAACATTGTTTAATAAACCAAATATCTGAATAGACATTTATCCAAGGAAGATATACAAATGACCAACAAACACATGAAAAGACACTCAACGTAATTAGTCATTGTGGAAATGCAAATCAAAGCCACAATGAGATACCACTTCACACCCAGTAGATTGGCTAGAATCAGAAACAGAGAAAAATGCAAACTTCCAGTTACAAGATAAATAAGTACTAGGGATGTAATGTACAACATGACTAATATAATTAACACTGATGTACGTTATACAGGAAAGTTGTTTAGACAGTAAATGCTGAGTTCTCACTACAAGGAAAAATATAGTTTTTCTATTTCTTTAATTTTGCATCTATATGAGATGATGTGCTCATCATTTCATGACGTATGGAAGTCAAATCCTTATGCTGCACACCTTAAACGTAGACAGTGCTGTATGCCAATTATATCTCAATAAAACTGGAAGAAAAAAAAGAAACAGACAAAAACAAATGACAGCAAGGATGTGGAGAAAGTGGAACACTCATACCTTGCTGCTGGGATTGTAAAATTGTGCAGCTGTTTTGGAAAATAGTCTGACAGATCCTCACAAAGTTAAACATATAGCTACCACATGGCCTATCAGTTCCACTCATCGGTTTACACACAAGAGATCTGAAAATATGTAACCCCACAACTTGTATACAAAGATTTCACAACAGCATTATTCCTAATAGCCAGAAAAATAGAAGCAACCTAAATGCCCATCAGCGCTGATGGATGGATATTCAAAATGTTGTATATGCCACAGTGGGTTATTAGTTGGCCATAAAAAGGAATGAAACACTGATACATGCTACAATATGGATGAATATTGAAAACGTTATGCTAAGAGAAAGAAGCCGGTCAGAAAAGACCATATTTTGTATGGTTCTATTATACGACATTTCCAGTATAGACAAATACTAGAATCACAAAAGCTGACCAGTGGTTGCCAGGGCCAGAGTGGAGAGGGAAATGGGGAGTGACTGCTAATAGGTAAAAGGTTTGTTTTGGGGGTTATGGAAATGTCCTAATATTAGGGATGATTGTTTCACAATTTGGTAATATGCTAAAAAAAAAAAACCCACTGAAATGTACACCTTTAAATGGGTGAATTTTGTGGAATATCCACTAGATCTCAATAAAGCTGTTATAAAGCAGTGATAGACAATATTGTTTTTAAAAAAACTAGAAAAAAGTACAATTCAGAATCCAGAGTTGACATTGTTGCATTCCCACCTTCCGTTGGAAGAAATTTAACATAGACTACAACATTATTACAGAAAATTAGCCATTGGTAATTTGGGTACAAATTCTAACACGAATTGTGGAGTGGAAAAAACAAAAGTGGGCAGATTTCCCTCAGGTTCCGAAAAATGTTTATGTAGAGCTGGCAACCAAAAGTTCAATGTCAGCAGTGCAAGCAGACAATTGGAGACAGGAAAATTATAATGTGTGATGACCTGAAAGATAGTGAAAGACGTCACATCGCCATAATGAACCTTGTCAATGGGTTAAGACTAGCGTTCACACTCGACTAATATTAATACTCGGTGTTTGGGTTTTTTTCCTTTTAGTTGTTTCTGTTCTCCCACCATTAAAATAATTGTAACTTGTTTGCCTCAGAGAGCCAGAGGGCTTCCTAGAGATGGTCTTCAGCCCCTCGTTTTACAGACAGGGAAACCCAAGGACACTTATTTCCGTACATGAAGCTGGTACAACAACTCAGGTCTTCTCATTTCCAGGTCAGCCTTTATACTGACCTGCCTGTGCTTTGTTGAACATCTATCTGAAACCTATTTATACAGTTTATAATTTTTAAAAAAGCTTGGGAGGACTTCCCTAGTGGTCCAGTAGTTAAGACTCCGCTCTTCCACTGCAGGGGCCGTGGGTTTCATCTCTGGTCAGGGAACTAAGATCCCACGCGCTGCCCGATGTGGCAAGAAAGGAAAAAAACCTTGGGAAACAATCACTAAAGTTACATTTTAATGTTTGAGAGGCAGTAGAACGAGGTAGTCAAGATCCACTGGTCTCAGAATGAAACAGACCTGGGTTCTCTCCTGGTCCTGGCTCTGGCCATGACTGGCTGTGTGCCCTTGGAAAGTTTCTTCAAGTCTCTGAGCTTCTGTTTCTGCATTTTTTAATGGGGTAGTAATAGAACTTACTTAATGGGGTGGTTATGAGGATAAAGTGAGTTAGCACACGTACAGTGTCACAAACATAACACTGGCTCAATAAACTAGAGCCGTGGCGATCATGCTCGTGGGGCTGTTTGGAGCCAGGGTTCATCTCTTTGCCAGCCAGGGGGCTAATCGGAAGAGCTTGATGCTGGGATGGCGCTCAGTAGGCTACAAAAGCAACTTTTCAACCCCCCTTGAAGCTCCCTGGCACGCTGAAACTGCTGCCCCCTGGCTCTTCTGCTTCCAAGCTCCCCTATCTTGTTCACTGTTGACATTCACTGTCGACACGACCATTTTCAACTCCTACACAGCCTATTTTAATAAAAAGAACCAAAACGTTTCTCTTTCAAACTTCTCTCTCACCTTCCCTTTCCTCGTGTCCTTACCCATCCCTCTCTCCCCCACCAATGTACACTCCTCTGTGTCCTAGACACTCCCAGCACAAGGGGACAGGGCTGCCAACGCCTCAGGCTTTTCCCTGTGAAAAGATTTAGAGAAGTGATTTTCACTCTTGAGCTTGACATTTCACCCTTCTCCCTTTACCTCCAATAGTAAGGTCTGAGACATGGTCAGTCCCTTTCTCTCTCTCCCCCTCTGTCTCTCTCCCCTGCTCTGTCTCTATTTCTCTGTCTCTGTCTCTCTCTCTCTCCATTCCCTCTCTCTCCCTTCCCTCTCTCTTCCACATCAATATAGATGCTGACCTGGAATGAGAAGCCCCGGTTAGTGTAAGGAAATAAGTGCCCACTCCCTTTTGGGCTTTGGTTTCCTTGTCTGTAAAATGAGGGACCGGAAACATCTCTATCTGAGGCAAACAAGTTACCTCTGTGTGTGTGTGTGTGTGTGTGTGTGTGTGTGCGCGCGCGCGCGCGCGCGTGTGTGTGTGAGATATTGGCTCATTAAAGAAGAGGACAAGTAGAAGCCAAGCATTTGAAATGATAAATATCTGCCCTTTCAAATATTCTTAAAATAACAAAACAAAACATTATTTGGGGAAACGCTTTCTTAAAGGACTCTTTAAGATTCCCTGGGTGGGAATAGAAAGAAATGGAATGGAAGCAAAATGCTAATATCAAGTGAGCTCCTCCTTGGCATTTTATGTGTTCCTGATACAAATTACTCCAGTAATTTATTCATACAAACCATGTAAAGAGTCACAATAACGACAAATGTCAAAGAAGAGAGGGACAATGGGGCATTGCCCATTGGTCCCCAGGCAGGACCAGCATCCCCTTACCTGACTTACAAGAGTCTTTGAAGGATTGGAAGGTTTTCTTCTCAAAAACTCGCCAAGTCAGAGGCTGTTCTTTTTCTCTCTGCTCCTGACTGTCTGTCTCTGTCTGCCTCTGTCTCCCTCTTTCCTTTTTTCCCCTCTCTCTCTTCCATCAGGTCTACATTGCTGCCTGTGCCTGGATTTCCAGTGTGTCCTTGACTTGCAGGCAGCCATGCCATGTTATCCAAGGCTACTTATTCTTCCTCCCTTTGGAAGAGGGGAATGACTTTGGGCATGGAGCATGCTCAGAGAGATTTTATTTGTAGTTTATCACAGCTATCCCTGTGGCTTCAGTTGACTGCTGGAAACGATGAGTCTTCAGTGTGTGACACCCTAAAAAGCAGCAGAGGGCTGGCTTCAGAGAGTCGTTCACCATTCTCTGTGGGTTTTGGAAGCATGCAGACAAAATACCAAGACACAAGGCCAAATCCATGACTAGGAATATTAAAGGGGTCTGAAGCAGCAGCAGCAGCAACATAGCTGGAGTACCAATTCTGGATTTTGTCTCAGACAGCAACAGGAGAGAGAGATACTGTAAATGACTTTTCTGGCTGGCAAGGAGTCTAGAAATGCATATGAAAATATGCCAATGGTTTTTTAAAGCAGATTTGGATTTTTTTCTTGTTCTCTGAAGCATACAGAGCAAAGCCAAAATGAGAATTTCCATTCAGCAGAAGCCCCCTCTAATGGAATTTGGTAAAGTTGCAGGATACAAAATTAATGCAGAGAAATATCATGCATTCCTATATACTAACAATGAAAGATCAGAAAGAGAAATTAAGGAAACAATCCCATTCACCATTGCAACAAAAAGAATAAAATACCTAGGAATAAACCTAACTAAGGAGGTAAAAGACCTGTACTCAGAAAACTATAAGACACTGATGAAAGAAATTAAAGATGACACAAACAGATGGAGACGTATACCATGTTCTTGGATTGGAAGAATCAATACTGTCAAAATGACTATACTACCCAAAGCAATCTACAGATTCAGTGCAATTCTTATTAAATTACCATTTTTTACAGAACTTGAACAAAAAAACTTAAAATTTGTATGGAGACACAAAAGACCCCGAAGAGCCAAAGCAATCTTGAGGGAAAAAATGGAACTGGAGGAATCAGACTCCCTGACTTCAGACTATACTACAAAGCTACAGTAATCAAGACAATATGGTACTGGCACAAAAAAAGGAATATAGATCAATGGAACAGGATAGAAAACCCAAAGATAAACCCACACACCTGTGGTTAACTAATCTATGACCAAGCAGGCAAGGATATACAATGGAGAAAAGACAGTCTCTTTAATGAGTGGTGCTGGGAAAACTGGACAGCTAGATGTAAAAGAATGAAATTAGATCACTCCCTAACACCATACACAAAAATAAACTCAAAATGGATTAAAGACCTAAATGTAAGACCGGGCACTATAAAACTCTTAGAGGAAAACATAGGAAGACCACTCTTTGACATAAACCACAGCAAGATCTTTTCTGACCCACCTCCTAGAGTAAGGGAAATAAAACCAAAAATAAACAAATGGGCTTTTATTAAAATGTCTTGTTTTACATGGTTCCTTCAGTTCCCAGTGTCTGTGCTCATGAAAATGGGATCAATCAAAAGCATTAATGGTTGTATAACTGCCAGGTGACCTCCTCCTTGGTATTTTGTATGTTGTTGATTTGATGTGTGAATGTTCCCCTGCTAGTGATTGTTAACAAAGAAACCTTTCTGAGAACCCCAGCATGCTTATTGTGGCTATAATTATTTCTGGCTATCTCTGCAGCTGTCCCCAGTGGTTATTTTGGTTTAATAGAGCTGCACTATGATTGTTGGTGGGAATGTAAAATGATGCAGCCACTATGGAAAACAGTAGAAAGGTTCCTCAAAAAATTAAAATTAGAATTCCCATATATCTAGCAATGCCACTTCTGGGTATACATCCCAAAGAAAGTAGGATCTCAGAGATATATGCACACACATGTTCATTGCAGCATTATTCACAATAGCCAAGAGGTGAAGCAATTCAGATGTCCATCAGTGGATGAATGGATAAACAAAATGTGGTATTTGCATAAAATGAAATATTACTCACCCTTAAAAAAGAAAGCAATCCTGTTACGTACTACAATATAGATGAAGCTTGAGGACAGTGTGCTAAGTGAAATAAGCCAGCCACAAAAAATGACAAGCACTGTAAGATTCCAGTTGTATGAGGTATATAATGTAGTCAAACTCATAGAGACAGAATGCAGAATGGTGGTTTCCAGGGGTTGGAGGGAGGGGGAAATGGGGAGTTGGGTAATGGATATTGATTTTCAGTTTTACAAGATGAAAAATTCTGGAGATCTGTTGTACAATATTGTGAATGTATTTAACACTACACCACTGTACACTTTAAATGGTTAAGATGGTAAATTTTCTGTTACATGGTTTCTCCCACAATTACAATTTTTAAAACTGCTAAAAATAAAAACAGAGCTGCACTATGAAGTTTGTTTTTGTGTGGGTCTTAGTGCCTGTTTTGTTCTAGAAAAGGACGGGGTTGTTTGTTATGTTTTCTGCTTTTCAATTATTTGCCTGAAAAAGGCCTGGGTCCACCTCTCAGGGAGAATGTGGTAAAAAAAAAGTGTTAAATGTAAATAAAGTGTTTGTGTTTTTTTTCTTACCATGATATTAGCTCCTTAAAATGATTTGAAATAATTTTACCCCTTTTCTGTAATGCACCTCAATTTAGGACAGAAACTGCTTCTCTCACCCCTGCTCACTCTCCTTTTCTTCAATATTCCCCCCTTCTCCTTTTAAAATTTATTTTTCTCTTTTCTTTTTCTCTCCCTATGTAATTTTTCTTCCTCCATTTTTCCTGTTTCTTTTGGTTTATCTCCTCTCATTCTTTCTCTTTCCCTTCTCCTCTCACCTCTCCATTTCTCTCTTTTCTCTCTCCCTCTGTCACCTCCATTGCGCTCTCATCCTCTCCCCTTCCCATTCTCTTTTCCCCTTTCCCTGTCCCCGTCTTATCCTCTCTCCTCTTCTCTCCCTTAACCTTAGGAAGCTTAAAGGAACCTTGGAAAGGAGAGAGATGACCACTGAACTAGCACCATTGTATCCACTGGAGGGAGATAGGCTGCCCAGGTGTTGTGCTTCCTTCTTAGAGGCAGGAATAATTTGTCCTTTACTTTTGAGGGGCTACCCTGGCATGCCACAAACCACTGGACATCTAAAAACTTCACTGAAGTGGCATGTCCTCTGAGTCTTCATTGTGTTTTTCTCCTACCCTCTGTATACACAGGTGTCTTACCAAGGCTCCCAACACACTTGCTACTTCTTGCTTATCTGGTTCAATTAATATGATGTCATCACTAGAGCAGACCAAAGCGATGTTCTGAGAAATGTCCTCATCCCTTTGGACTCTATTAAGACAGAGGGCTGGAAAGTTAATATAGCCTTGGGGCAAAATCATAAATGCATTCTATTGTCTTGTCAGTTTCATGTAAATATGATCTGTCTCTGGTAATCTTTCCTGATAGGATGGAAAAAAAACTTTCTTTCCAGATTTCAGTGACCACACGCCATGAACTTGAGGCTGTGTTAAGTTACTCTAGAAAAGATACTATATCTGGCACAGGAGCTACAAGTACTACTTGATTGCGTGTGCAGGAGTCTACTGTCATTCTTCAGGATCTGTCTGGTTTTTGTAGTGTCCAGTCTGGTGAATTAAATACGAATTTCATGGGAACAACCACCTCTACATCATTCAGGTGTCCAGGAGTGGCACTGATCTCTGCCATTCATCCAGAAAAAATTTTTTTAAATTTTTTTTAAAATTGATTTTTGGCTGCGTTGGGTCTTTGCTGCTGCACGCGGGCTTTCCCTAGTTGCGGTGAGTGGAGGCTACTCTTTGTTGCGGTGCACGGGCATCCAGAAAATTTTAATGTACCCTCCTTCTGGGGAATAGAAGGCAGTTTCGGTAATGCATGCTGTCTTCTAAGACAGAAGCCTCTTCATTGTCTGTAAGCAAGAGGTGGGCACTAGCTTTTCACAGGGAGAAGTGGGCTGCTTTTGTAGGCCTGGAGAGAGATCTAAGAAGCCAAGACTTTTGTGTGCATAACCTTAGACTCACCAGTCCAAGTCTTAGGATCCCACTCAGCCCCGACCTCAGTACCCCAAACCTGCCGGGAATGAGGATTCAATCTTCTCTGGAGATCTGCTACTCTTATAATTAATTCTTGACCCTGATACTTAGCTGCTTTTCAGCTAATATTGGAAGGAGCGAAACTCAAAGTCTTAGACAGCTTAATGTGAGTTCATTTAATTATAGCACCTCTCTCCCTAGTACCAGGATTCAGAAGAGCATGAGAACGCTGAATTGAAGAGTGATGCAAGGGATACGCAGAGCGGGGATGAGGATAAAGAAAGAGGCGGTGGGACCTCCCTGGTGGTCCAGCGGTTAAGACTGCACGCTCCCAATGCAGGGGGCCCGGGTTGATCCCTGGTCATGAAACTGGATCCTGCATGCCACAGATAAGAGCCCGCATGCAGCAACTAAAAGAGCCCGCTTAAAGATCCCACACGCCGCAACAAAGATCCTGCATGCCACAACTAAGACCCAGCACAGCCAAATAAATAATTTTTTTTTTTTTAAAAGAGGAGGCAATGGAGAGGATAGTGGACAGAGAGTCTACAGAAGAAAAACTTGACAAACTTGGCAATATTTTGCCTGGTTGCAGTGTTAGACTCCATCTGCAGCTGTGTGCTAACGAGCTAGGCTGCCACAAAGCTCCAGCCTTGATGGGTGAAGAAACACCAATCTCCAGCCCTGTCAGGGGCCCTGTGGGAGCTGAAGCTTTGTTTACTGAACAATCTGGTACAAGGGGACTCATACCTTCCTACTAGGATTCTTGGCCTGAAGATCTGAGTCAGTTGTAAATACAGTAAGTTGTCCCTGTCTCTAGGGCCATCATAATGAGTAATTTACCTCAGGTTGCATTTCTTTTTTTCATTTTCATAAGTAAATAATTACTGTAGACCTCTGAAGAAAGCAAGTCTCAGCATTATTCTGGACAAGTGAGTATCTTGAAATACTTTCTTTTGGGGACTTCCCTGGCCGTCCAGTGGTTAAGATTCCATGCTCTCAATGCAGGGGGCCCAGGTTCGATCCCTGGTCAGGGAACTAAGATCCCACGTACTGCAACTAAGCAAGTGTGCTGCAACTACTGAGCCCACGTGCTCTTGAGCCTGCGTGCCGCAACTAGAGAAGCCTGTGTGCCACAACAAGGACCCAGTGCAGCCAAAAATAAATTAATTAAAAAAAAAGAAATACTTTCTTTTTTTTTTCCCCTTTTTTTAGGCCATGTTGTGCAGCATGCAGGATCTTAGTTCCCTGACCAGGGACTGAACCCATGCTCTCTGCACTGGGAGCATGGAGTCTTAACCACTGGACGACCAGGGAAGTCCCTTGAAATACTTTCTTGAAATTGCACATCAGAAAAAAAAATAGCCAAGGTGGTAAGTTTCTCACTAGATTACAGAAAGGGCTGGGAGACCAGCATGAATTTTAATACCAAGGGATCAAGTGGCCTTCCTGTCTATATATAGCGGTATATACAGGGAGTAGAAAGGATATGTTTATGCCATGGTTTATCATTTTTGTGCCAATCAAGAAGAACATATATACCCGCTTAACCATTTACGATGTCCATCCTACCAGCTCCAGCTATTTTTCAGCCTTCTCCTGGACCACTACAGCAGTCTCCTAATTGACTTTCCTGCCATCAGTCTCATCCCCTTTGAATCGTTCCTCCCAACTGCCCCAGATAAATGTTTCTACACCACAAACTTGCCGACATCACTCCCATCTGTAACTCCCAGTTGTCTGTAGGATTAAGTTCCTTGACATGTCTTACCAGGATCGCCATGTTTTGACCCCTCCCAATAGCTCACATTTTTATTGAGCATATACTATGTGCCAGTAGCATACTAAAGGCTTTAGGAGCATCATTTAATTTTGTTTCATTTAAAGGCTTCCATTTTAAGCCCTAAGAAGTATGATTATACTGCTATTTTACAGATAAGGAAACTAAGCCATAGATTCCTTAACCTCCTTGTCCAACGTCACAAGACCAGAAATTGGTAGAGTTGGAATTTGAACCCAGATCTTCCTGATGACAAAGCTCATAGCCACAACCCACAGATCTATATTTCCTGTCTCTCCAGCTTCACCTCCTGCCGTATCTTCCCTCACTTCACTTTCTAATAACACTAAACTGCCTTGTCTTTTCTTATACCCTATGCCTTATGTCTCTGCCCACATTGTCACATAAGTAGTTTTTGTCCTCCCACTTGATTGTGAAATTCTTTCAGTCAGAAACCATTGTCTTAAGCACTTTTTTTTTTTTTTGGTGGTACGCGGGCCTCTCCCATTGCGGAGCATAGGCTCCAGACACACAGGCTCAGTGGCCATGGCTCACGGGCCCAGCCGCTCCACGGCATATGGGATCTTCCTGGACTGGGGCACGAACCCTTGTCCCCTGCATCGGCAGGCGGATTCTCAACCACTGCACCACCAGGGAAGCCCCTTAAGCACTTTTAAATCTATATTAGTTATCTATTGCCACATAACATTACCACAAACATAACAGCTTAAAGGAACACACAAGTACTATCACATAGTTTCTGCAGACCAGGAGTCTGGGCACAGCTTAACTGGGTCCTCTGCTTAAAGTCTCACAGGACTGCAGTCAAGGTGTCAGCTGGGATTTCTGTTTTACCTGAGGTGTGACTGGGAAAGGATTTGCTTCCAAGTTCGTATGGGGTTGAGAGAATTCAGACCTTTGTAGGCTGCCAGACTAAGTGCCTCAGTTTGTTGGTTTTGTTTCGTTCTGTTTTCAAGATCAACAATATTTTATTTTATTTTTTAATAGTTTTTAATATTCATTATTTAGTTACTTATTTGGCTGCATCGGGTCTTAGTTGCGGCACACGGAATCTTCATTGCAGCATGTAGGATCTTTCCTCGTGGTGCGCAGGCTTCTCTCTAGCTGTGGCGCTCAGGCTCCAGGGCTCATGGGCTCTGTAGTTGTGGCATGCGGCTTCTCTCGTAGAGGCGCGTGAGCTCAGTAGTTGTGGTGTGTGGGCTTAGTTGCCCCGTGGCATGTGGGATCCTGGTTCCCCCATCAGGGATCGAACCCACATCCCCTGCATTGGAAGGCGGATTCTTACCACTGGACCACCAGGGAAGTCCCAAGATCAACAGTATTTTAGTGAGACTATTTTAAAGAATCTCAAGTAATGCCAAAAAATTCATGGTGAAAAACACAACAAAGTTTTAAATAAAAACAAGATCTGAGAGTGCTATGTCAAGCCATATTGGAGGCTAAGGCAAAAGGAAAAACGTGCAGCCCGATTACATGTTTTTATGTCTGTTTACTGTTTAATTACAATCAGAGCTATGTAATAATGCCTTCTACACATATGATTTTTTCCAGAACATTAGAGTAGTTAAGAAATATTAAAAAAATTGAAAAGTAGATAAATTAAAACTCTCATTATTTTAAGTTTAAATATTTTATTTATACTCAAGACAGAATTTGTTATCATTTTACTTTCCTGGTTTGAATAGAAGCAAACTCACTGATGATATTTTCATTAAAGCCATTAGCCAGTTTTAAAAATACATAAAACCGTCTGTATAGTTATATACAGTATGTAACACAGATTCGTCCTTTTGCTTCAGGCTCCCGTATGGCTCAGCACAGCACTGGCCGGGTCTGTGACTTAAATAACCAGCTTCAGGCATCATAGGGGCTCTGTAAATGGGAGTAGAACATTCGATAATATATACTCCTCGGCTCTCCTATTGCAGCTCCTTGGGGTTGTAGCTTCTCTTTTCATAGAAAAATATCCTCAGTTTGTTGTTGATTGTCAGCTGGGAGATGGTCCTCAGCTCTTTCTCCATAAGGCAGCTCACAACATAGCAGCTTTCTTCTTCAGAGTCAGCAAGGGGGAGCATCTCTCTTAGCAAGGTAGGCATTAGGATCTTATGTAATGGAATCAGTAATCATGTATCCATAATCACACACCTTCTGTCACCTTTTCTGTATTCTATTAGCTAGAAGCAGCCACAGGTCTTGCCAACACTCAAGGTGAGGGGATCACACAGTGGTGTGAACACCAGGAGGTGGGGATCAGGGGGGCCACAGTATCTCACCATCTAGACTTTGAGCTGCCATATCACACAACTTCCTGGAGTTGTGCATTATGACAATCCTTTACTAAGTGCTCAGTAAATATTTGCTGCCTGAAGGCACAAATAAACCAGAGTTAGACCAGCTTTGGAACAAAATTAATTGAGTGTAGCATTATAGAGAGAGTTTTAACATGGGAATCCAGAGTTTCATCAGTCTGGGTCTCAGTTTCCTCATCTGAAAAATGGGTGACATAAACCAGTTGATCTCCGAGATCCTTTTCATCTTTAAAATTCTGAAAGTCTAGAACATCTGTGTTTTTCTCTCTTTATCCATCCTTAACTTCTTCATGACATAATAATAGCTAATGTTTACATAGCACTGACTTGTGCCAGATATTGTTCTACATGATTTCTGTGTTCCAGAATCTTGCAACACCACTTTGGGGTAGGTACTTTTATTTTCCCCATTATATGAATGAGGTAGCTGAGATTCAGAGAGTTAAGTAACATCAGTCTGGCCCTGGAGTATATGCAGTGATCCTTATGTGGAACGGTCCTCCTAAAGGAGAGAGACAGAAGAGGGGGTAAAGGAGAAGAAACTAATTTTCAAGGCTTGGCTGGCTATATTTAGGATTTCCTTTTCTTTCAAGGTTCACATTTGAGGTTTAAGTGCCACGAGTCCAGGGACAGAAGACAAGACAATTGCGGCAGCTCTTTCTTAAACCTGGCGTCTCCCCAGAGCATGAAAGGCATATTGGTAGAGCCAAAGCTCAGCTCAGCCAGCCAGAAGCAGCGGGAGGGAGAAGACTCAGAAGCTCAGACAGGGAATTAGAAAACTCAATGCGGAATCCCTCCCCCCTCTCCTGACCCAGGCAGTGACTGGCAGGCACTGGCCTCTTATGGCCATCCTTTATCTGCCTTGGCCGGACAATGCCCCATCCGTGTTTGGAATTTCCAAGTCGAGAGACAAGTAGGTAGGGGTCAGGCTGGTGTGGATGGTGGGAGGGAGCTGGGTAAGAGAGGCAGTGAAGCAGAACATACCCAAGAGTGACAGTTTCTTATTCATTAAATTATCAACTCTCTGACAGAACAGACTGAGTCGAAGTAAATCCTTATTAGGCCTTAACTGGACTGGCTTAGCCCTGACACTTTGCTCTATAAGTCGTTCTTTTATTTCTCTACCAGGTATAATCCCATATCAAAGGGCAAGGTGTATTCTGACTTTTTATTGCTTTCCTGTGAAGTGGTGGTTTCTGGTGCCGGGGAAGATGTAGGGGTAAATCATGCATCGTCATCTCTCAACCCCTTTCTATCTAAATTAAATAGAAAGTCAGGGGCTTCCCTGGTGGCGCAGTGGTTGAGGGTCTGCCTGCCGATGCAGGGGGCGTGGGACTCTGAGGCCTCGCCTCCACTGAGTTAGTGATCGTGCCTGGGCAAATTATCCCCTGGGAGGCAAGGTAACTTGCTGCAGGGCTTCCGACTATGATGCCTGCTTTTTCTTCTCACATCAGAATAGCTTGCAGAGGTTTAAAGTTAATGGTGGAAAATAAAATACAATGGAAAGTCTTTCTATTTGGATGAGTTATTAGAAGGTTTTAGTGGTAGGGAATTCAGAGAGTCCAATCTAGCCTAATAGTTAAGTAACATAATAGTTAGGAATGTGGACTCTCAAGCTAGACTGTCTGTGTTCAAGTCTGGATGCTCCCATTTGCTAGCTGTGCAACTGTGGGGAAGTTGCTCAGCCTCTCTGTGCCTCTTCTGTACTATGATGATAATAAAGGTGCCTATCCTCATAGGGTTGTTATAAGGATTAAGTGAGTTAAAATTTGTAAAGTGTTTAGAATAGCGCCTAGCAGATAATGAGAATTATGTAAGTATAAAACGAATAGGGACTTCCCTGGTGGTCCAATGGGTAAGACTCTGTGCTCCCAATGCAGTGGGCCTGGGTTCGATCCCTAGTCAGGGAACTAAATCCTGCATGCATGCTGCAACTAAGAGTTTGCATGCCGCAAGTAAGAAGTCTTCATGCCACAACTAAAATAAGATCCTGCGTGCTGCAACTAAGACCCAGTGCAGCCAAAATCAATAAATAAATAAACAAAAATGAGTAAATTAATACTATTCACTCACTCACTGCCAGGTCTTATGTTGTAGATTTCTTTTTTTGTTGCACACAACTACACTGAAATGTAGTTTTGTTATTCCCCGTTTATTGATATGGAAATTGAGCCTCAGACAGGTTACAGGCCACACAAGTTGTATGTTTCAGACCAAGATTCAAAATCAAATATGCCAGGACTTCCCTGGTGGCACAGTGGTTAAGAATCCACCTGCCAGTGCAGGGGACACAGGTTCAAGCCCTGGTCCGGGAAGATCCCACATGCCATGGAGCAACTAAGCCCGTGCGCCACAACTACTGAGCCTGCGCTCTAGAGCCCGCGAGTCACAACTAGTGAACCCGCGCGCCTAGAGCCTGTGCTACGCAACAAGAGAAGCTACCGCTGTGAGAAGCCCACGCACCCCAATGAAGAGTGGCCCCCGCTCGCTGCAACTAGAGAAAGCCCGTGCACAGCAACGAAGACCCAATGCAGCCCAAAATAAATAAATAAATTTATTTAAAAAAAAATAAACTGACCCTACTCAGTGCAAGCTCTGGGTCCAACTATGTCTTCACTTGGCCCTCTGACCTACTTCTTTTTGTCTAAAGGACATTTCCTCCAAATGAGAGTGTTCAAAGAATAGATAAAGTGAGCCTGTGATGCAGGCCATTGCATCCCAATTTCATTTAAACTATAATTCATTATGTTTCTCCTACACTTTATTCAAGAACTCATTGTTCATTATTCTTTCATCACTCTGTGATTAGAACAATTTGTATGCATCCCTTGTACGTTGCCCCGATAATGAAATAATCATTTGTGCATCTACACCGTATTTTACACTTACAGTTCACAGTCTAATTCACTCTATAAAGCCATTTTATCATTCTCTAACAAAGAGGGGAATCTCTAAAGTATCTGGTCAAAGGGGACAGTGCATTTATTTATTTGACAAATATTTGTTGGGTACCTACTATGTGCTAGGCACTGAAACAGCAGGCAAGAATCCTTATCTTCTTGGAACTTACATGCTCGAGAGGAGAGACAGGCAGTAAATAAAGAAGTAAAATACATAGTGTGTAGGAGGGTTAAAAAGTGCAATAGAAAAGGTAAATAGAGAAGGGGGGAAGAGTGTTTGGCAGGAGATGTGTGTAATTTTAACTAGGATTATTGAGGAATGCCTGGTGATAAAATGGTTTGAGCGAAAACCAGAAGGATGTGAGGGAGGCAGTAAGCTATGGGGATACTTGGCAAAGAGCTTTCCAAGCAGAGAGAAAAACAAATGCAAAGGCCCTGAGGCAGGAATAAGTTTAATTGTGTTTGAGGAACAATAAACTCCATTCATGTGTGGATCGGAGTGAGAGGAAGAAGGGTAGAAGATAAGGGAATGGAGAAGGGTATTGTTCAGGTTCTTATAGGCCACTAGAGGGCTTTGTCTTTTAGATGTGAGGGGAGCCACTAGAGCAGCTGTCCCCAACCTTTTTGGCACCAGGGACTGGTTTTGTGGAAGACAATTTTTCCACAGACAGGGTTGGGGGGGGGATGGGGGATGGTTTGGGGATGATTCAAGCACATTACGTTTATCTTGCACTTTATTTCTATTCTTATTACATCAGCTCCACCTCAGATCACCAGGCATTAGATCCCGGGGGTTGGGGACCCCTGCACTAGAGGAATAAATCCTACACCTGATTATAATCTTACATTTTAACAGTATCACTGTTTGCGGTCTTGAGAATTGACTACAGAGCAGTAAAATCAGGACGAGGAATTAGGAAGCTACTGCAGTAACCTAGGTGAGATATGATGGTGGCTTGGACCAAGGTGGTAGCAGTGAGAAGTGACGGCATTCTGTATATATTCTGTAGGTAAGAACTGCGGGATTTGCTAACAGATTGGATGGAGGGCCTGACAGAAAGAGAAGGCAAGGATGACTCCAAGATTTTAGCCTGAGCCGCTGCTAAGTATTGGGTTGCTGTTTACTAAGACAGGAAGACTGATGGAGGAGCTAGTTTTGGTGGAAAAATAAGGAAGTTCTTTTTGGACCTGTTGGTGTGTGCGGTTGTTTTTTTCCAGGGCCCAGCAGTGAGGCCAGGTAAGGAACCACAGGATTGGAGATACACTAAAGGTAGCCAATATTCAATTCATGAATCTCTCAGTTCATTGCACCTAATTAGCACACAGCAGAGTTTAGAAAGGGGGCGGGGGGTAAGGAAGCACTCCAGGGAGAAGTCCTGGGAGGAGGTGCTTCCGAAGGTCTTGGGTCTCACAACAAGCACGACAGGGACTCCAGCAGCTACCCTCTGAAGAGCGCCCAGCAACGTGGAGCTGCGTCCTCCAGCGAGGAGCCTTCAAGTGGCTCGGCACAGTGGCCCCTTTTTAAGGGTAAGAGTTACTTCGGGGGGAGGTGTCTTTTTTTTCATTTTTTGTTTACTTTTATTTTTTGTCTTTTTAAAACTTGAAGTATAGTGGATTTACAATATTGTGTTTCAGGTGTTCAGCAAAGTGATTCAGTTATACATATATATCATTTTCCATTATAGGTTATTAAAGATATTGAATATAGTTTCCTGTATTATACAGTAGTTCCTTGTTGCTTATCTATTTTATGTATAGTAGTTTGTATCTCTTAATCCCATACTCCTAATTTATCCCTTCCCCTCCCTTTCTCATTCTGTAACTATAAGTTTGTTCTCTGTATCTGAGTCTCTTTCTGTTTTGTATTCACTAGTTTTTTTCTTTTGTAGATTCCACATATAAGTGATATCATACAGTATCTGTCTTTGACTTATTTCACTAAGCATAATACCCTCCAAGGTGTTGCAAATGTTAGAATTTCCCCTTTTTTTTTTAATGGCTGAGTAGTACTGCATTGTGTATACATACCACATCTTCTTTATCCATTCCTTTGTTGATGGACATTTGCTTCCATGTCTTGGCAATTGTAAATAGCACTGCAATGAACACGGGGTGCTTGTATCTTTTTTTTTTTTTTTTTTTTTTCTCGGTACGCAGGCCTCTCACTGTTGTGGCCTCTCCCGTTGCGGAGCACAGGCTCCGGACGTGCAGGCTCAGCGGCCATGGCTCACGGGCCCAGCCGCTCCGTGGCATGTGGGATCTTCCCGGACCGGGGCACGAACCCGTGTCCCCTGCATCGGCAGGCAGACTCTCAACCGCTGCGTCACCAGGAAAGCCCCTCATTGTAGTTTTGATTTGCAATTCTCTAATAATTAGTGATGTTGACCATCTTTTCATGTGTCTGTTGGTTATCTGTATGTCTTCTTTGGAGAAATGTCTATTTAGATCTGCCCATTTTTAGATTGAGTTTTTTGCCTTTTTGATATTAAGTTGTATGAGCTGTTTGTGTATATTGGAAATTAACCCTTTGTCGGGTGCAGCATTTGCAAATATTTCCCACAAGAGGGGGTGGTGACTCTTACCAGCTGCTTCTTCTGTTCCAGTGACGTACATTCCCCAGCAAATTTCTTATCTAAAGTAATATTCCTTGTTTAGCACTTTAAGACACTGACAGTCCTACAGTGGATGTTTCAAAACTACTATGGCAGTTCACATACTGTGACTCTATTTTGAACTGTTTAAGGTCACTTAAATCCTATAAGTTTCACACAGATGAATAGAAATCATAACATAAATCACATCATAACAAAGGCACCTACGAGACTCTCAGGTAGAGATGTCTAGTAGGCAATTGGGTATATACGACTGGAGTATAGGGGAGAGATCTGGCCTGGGGAGATATATTATGGAGTCATCATTGAAGATGGCATTTAAGCCATGGAAGCAAATGAGATCACTACAGGGGTCAAGGTGGATAGAAAAGAGACTCAAGGCCTGAGCCCTGTGCATTCCAAATAAGGGGGAATCAGGAGTGAGCAAGGGGTTAGTGCAGCTAGTTGCCGTTGTTTGAAGGTTGCCCCCTGCTAATGGACAAAAGCGTTTATGTCTAGAATCTTGGTAAATCTAACTGATGCTCTAACAAAGACCCTCTAATGGAAGGGAAATAAATGAAAGAAAAGAAGTGAAATCATTCTTTGTATTTAAAACACTAAAATTATAGATTGTTTGAACTCAAAGGGACCTTAGAGATCTTCTAGTTCAACTCTTTCAATGTGTACAAGTGGAAACTAAGGTCAAGGTCACAGGACTGTTAGATACCCAACTAGAACTCAAACTGAAGTCGCTTGGCTTCCTGACACATGCTCTTCCAGTGCATAGCTAGTTCCCTCAGGGCACCGGGGATGAGAATATTCCAATAGATGCAAACTTTGAGAGGCAACAAATCAAGATTTCTTCTCAGGGTCAATTGTTGAGGTAAATAAAAGATTTATTATATCAGAGAGGAATATTACCAATTGGTGTTTCCATTTCTTTTTGATAAATCTGTTTCTAGTCAATTAATTAAAAAGACATATGTTTTGCTCTCTGGATATCACATATTAGTACGTAAAGATAGGCTTAGTTGTTAGAAAATGTCAGAGCCTGCTTTGCAATGTTATAGTGAGCTACTATCCCCCTCAGAAACTTCGTAATCACTTATTCATCGAGATTTTATGATGTGTTTTTATTTTATGATTGTGTTTTCTAGGTCGCAAGATTAGATGCCATTGTATGCTAAGAAATCGCCCATCAGTGAATGACAATGTCAATTTACGCTTGTTCTTTGTTTTTTTTTAGTGTGAAAAATAAGTTAGACATTAACTTTCAGTCCTCTGCTCACACCAAATGGCTAGCCTGTGGTCAAAGGAAATCTATTCAATAAATCACCTTTCTCCCTCACATTTGAAACCCTGTAATAATCCATTTGTTCAATGTACATTTGGGCTTATTTTTAGGATTTTTATTGTATCCCATTAATTTGTGAGTCTATTCTTACTACAGTAACACATAGTTTTTATTACCTTATCCTTGTAATTCATTTTAATATCTAGTGCTAGTCACCTCTCATTTCTCTTCTTGTTCAAAATGGTTTTGGCAGTTTCCTCATGATTATTTTCTAGATGAATTCTAGATGAATTTTGGATTTATATATTCAAGTTTCAAAGTGATATATTAGTATATTTGCTGGGATTACGTGGAATATTTAGATTAATATAATTGATTTTTAAAAACTATTTACACCTTCTTATACAAGAATATATACGTCTTTTTCAGTTACGGTTATCAGTAGAGTTTTACAATTTTGGTTTTTTCATGTAGGTCTTGTACATATCTTGTTAAGTTTATGTCAAGGGAATTAATCTTTACTATTACTTTTATAAATGAGATGTGTTTGTACATTAAATTTGTATTAATATAATTATAAATGTTACTGAATTCTTAACAATTCTAACCAATTACGTTATACATTATCTTCTAATAATTTATCTTTTCTCTGAGTTTTTAATGACATATAGTCATTTCATATGCTGATAATAATTGTCCATCTTTCTTTTTTAATATATCTTATTTTTTCTCTCTTTCATGCAATGGCTAATACTTCCAGAACAATGTTGAACAACAGTCAACATAGTGTTTTCCTTGCCTTGTTTTTGATTTTAAAGAAAATGTTTCTGTTATTTCAAAATTAACAACCTTTTGTTTGACACAGGGTTAAGGAGGGTATCCATTTATTTCATATTTTATTAAGCATCAATAAATCAGGTATAGAAATATTTTATCATTTATCTGTTTTAGTATTTACTGAGATAACCACATGCTGAATCATTTTTCCTTTGATTTATTAGACATTGAATAATATTAATTTAATCTTGACTAGTTCTTTCCTTTCTAGGGAAAAAATTCCACTGGTTATATGTGTTACTGTATTAATTCATGTGAAGATGGATTCTATTTGCTTTGCTAATATTTAAGGGTTTTATATTAATATTCAGAGATGGGATATATCTGCATTTTTCTATTTTGCCTGAATTTTCTGGTTTTGGTATCAGTATTGTCTTTTTCCATTAACCTCTCCCCCACTCAACATGCACAAAGACGCATACACCTTTTTAAAGTAGATGGTTAATGGATGGTCTATTTTTTTCCCCAAAGCAACCACCTTTTTTTTTCCCACACTATAAAATATTTGTTTAATGAACATATGAGTGGGAAAAAGGCTTATGCTTGCCCACTTGGGAAACTGTGGACCAGGTTGCCGAGAGCCTTACGGTATTAGAAGTTGGTGTTCCTTTTTGGTTGTTTTCTTTTTGCTTTTTGACTCCCTTCACCCATTGTCTCCCACCCACACTCTAATTTGTGCTTATTCTTCTGAAAGTTTTTGTGGGAGACGGTTCAGGCTATCTGCTTTCAAGAAAATGATTTTCCCCTGGCAAGTCCAAGCTGGCATCTTATGCAACACACAGTAAACGGGATGGTGCTTTCACAGCCCACCCCCTCCTTAGAGTAGCACGTGATGCTAGACTAGGAAGAGAGCACTGATGTTTAGAAATAGAGTTTTGGCTTAGGTAGGTCCCAGTGTTTAGAGGTCCAGAGCTGAACTGAGCTCAGAAAGGCAATCATATGAGACCTGGGGTTCCCATATGACTTTTTCCTTCTCCCCGTCTAATGCTGACATAGCCATGAATAATCCTGACCAATTTTGAAACAGACTGTTGTGAAGGCACTGAATTTTCCCTTTTGGTGGTATCACATTGAGCTGGCCATTGCCTCTTCGTTCCTATCTCCCAGAGAAAGGGATGCATTAGTCTGAATTCCCCAGGGAATTCTTTCTGTGAACTCCTTGTCAGAACTAGGTCTGTCTGAGCCTCTACTGGCCAGTGGTCATCTAGTCAACTGTAACAAGCACTGCAATAGGCCAGGTGAGGGCAGCAAAGGGCTGATCATGCAGCAGGATTCGTGTCCAGTGTCAAATAATTAACCCAGAAGGCAGATGCAGAGAGGTCCATGCCTGATGCCACGTCTTTATTAGGAAGGCCAAGGTTGCAAGGATGAGATAAGAGTGGAAGGGAGTGAAGGATGTTCCAGAGAGAAATGAGGGCAATTCAGAAGCACAAGCAGAGAAGGAAACGATAAGTGCATGGGAGCCAAGCTAAGACCAGGAAAGGTGGGAAGGAATTTTCTGGCACCTATTTTGAGCCAAATAATTTTATCTAATAAAACTGCCATTTAGGTAAAAATGAACACCATTTTCAGTTACTATGTCTTAGATATTGTGCTAGGCTGCTAAATGTTTATACATATATACATACACACACATATATATATATAAATATATTTTTATGTGGTATTTAAGCTCTGAAATCAACACGTGGATAAGGGTAACTAGAGAAGAGTCTCAAGGCCTGAGATTTGGGAGCTCTGTTGTTTAGAAGTGAGAAAGAGAACCTGCTAGTTCCAGAAGTATAAATATATGTATATTTATAATATATAAAATATATAATGTTTTCTTATATATAATCTAGTGTTATGTATAATTATTTAATTTATAATCCTAAAAAGATACACAAGGTAGGTGTTATTATCCATTTTTAATAGCTGAGGAAACTGAAATCCAGTGGAGTAATTTTCCCAAGCTCACAGAATGTGGTTAAGCTGATGTACAAACTCACAACTTTCTGATTCAAAATCAACACTTTCTAAAACATCATATATTATATGTCTTACAATGTACTTCTATGAATTTATCCATTTCATCTGTATTATCTAATTTGGTGGCATACAATTTTTCATAGTATTCCTTTATAATTCCATTTATTTCTGTAATGTCAGTAGTAAAGTCCTTTCATTGTTGATTTTTGTGTAGTTAGTATTCTTTTTTTCTTGGTCAGTTTAGCTAAAAGTTTGTCAGTTTAGCTAATCTTTCAAATAACTAATTTTTACTTTGTTGACAGTCTATTATTTTTCTATTTCCTTTCATTGGTTTCTACTTTAATCTTTATTATATTTTTCCTTCTGCTTGCTTTAAGTTCAGTTGGTTCTTCTTCTTTTACTTCCTTAAGGGGAAAGTTTAGGTAATTGATTTGAGATATTTCTTCTTTTTTAATATAGGCCTTTACATCTGTAAAGTTATCGCTAAGTACTGCTTTTCCTGTGTCACATAAGTTTTGTTATGTTGCATTTTAGCTTTCATTCATCTCAAAGTATTTTCTAATTTCCCTTGTGATTTTTTTCCTTTGGCCCATTGGTTGTTAAGGTGTGTGTTGTTTAATTTTCACATATTTGTGAATTTACCAACTTTATTTATCTTATGAATTTCTAACTACATCCCATTGTTGTTTTGTGATGGTACTTTGTCTAATTTCAATCCCTTTAAATTTATCAAGACTTGATTTAGGGCCCCGTGTATGGTCTATCCTGTAGTTAGTTCCACCTGGATTTCAGAATAATATGATTTCTGCTATTTTGGGGTGGAGTGTTCTATAGTTTGTTGTCTAATTGGTTTATAATGTCAACCAAGTCTTCTGCTTCCCTGTTGATCTTTGATCTTCTGTCTAGTTATTCAGTCCTTTATCGAAATTATCAAAGTCTCCAACTGTTAATTTTAAGTTGTTTATTTCCCCTTCCATTTTGTCACTTTCTGCTTCAGGTATTTTGGGATTCTGTTGTTAGGTGTATACACGTTTATAAATGTTGTAATTTCTGGAGTGAATTCACCTTTTCTCATTAGAAGATGTTCCTTGTCTCTCGTAACAATTTTTGTCTTAAAGTCTATTTTGTCTTGTATTAAAATAGCCATTCCAGCTCTCTTTGATTACTGTTTGCATGATATATCTTTTTCATTTGTTTTACTTTCAACTTATTTCTGTCTGAATGCAAAGTGTGTGTACTACAGGTAATATATACTCAGATCATTTTTAAAAGCCCTTCTGCTAATCTTTGCCTTTTCATCACAGTACTTCATTTACAGTAATCCATGCACAATTAATTTAAATATTCATGTTAGGGTATATATTTGTCATTTTAATATTTACTTTCTATGTCTTACAGACTTTTTGTTCTCCTATTCCTCCATTACTGCCACCTTTTGTATTAAGCAGATATTTCCTAGTATATCATTTAAATCCCTTTAATTTCCTTTACAACCTATTTTTTAGTTATTTTCTTAGTGGTTGCCCTGGAGATTACAATTAACCTCTTAACTTATAACAATATAGTTCTGATTAATACCAACTAAATTCCAATAGCATATGATGGGGATTGACTGCTTAACAGGTACAGGGTGTCTTTTGGGGAAGATTTTTTTAAAAAGTTTGGGACTCAATAGTGGGGATGGTTGCACAACATTATAAATATACTTAATGCCACTGAATTGTATACTTGTAAGTGGCTAAAGTGGTAAATGTATATTATGTTTGTTTTACTACAACAAAAAAAAGAAGAAAAAAAGGAGGATAAATTAAGACATTCCCAGATAAACAAAAAGAAAGACTTTGCTGCTAGCAAAGCTTCCCTTACAAGAAACACTATTGGCAGCTCTTCATGCTAAAATTAAAAGGTAACCTCTCCACTTGAATCCACATGAAGAAATAAACGTATCAGTAAAAGTAACTACATAGATAGATGTTAAAGAAAGTATAAAGGTATTTTTTTGTTCGTAACTCTATTTTAATCCTATCAGATTTAGAAAATATCTGTAAAAACAAGTAATTATGAATATGTGTTGGATGAACCTCAAAATCAGTAAGCTAAATGACAGATGTCAGGCACAAAGGTCACATACTGCATGACTCCATTTATAGGAAATGTCTAGAATAGGCAAATCCATACAGACAGAAAGCAGATTGATGGTTGCCAGGGGCTGGGGAAAGAGGGAATGAGAATCAACTGCTTAACAGGTTCTGGATTTCCTTTTGGGATGATGAAGATATTAGGGAATTACGTAGAAGTGGTGGTTGCACAACACTGTAAATGCACTAAAAGCCACTGAATTGTTCACTTTGAAATGTTAATTTTATGTATGTGAATTTCACCTCAATAACAACAGAATGCAGCTCCCTAACTGATATGGATGCAGGGGATTTGGGAACCACACTTTGGTCAACCAATCCTAATCACATGATGTGGGCCTCCAAGGGGTGAGGATTCCCGCCCCGAGGATCCCCCCCCACCCCCGTAAGCGGGCCTCTCACTGCTGTGGCCTCTCCCGTTGCGGAGCACAGGCTCCGGACGCGCAGGCTCGGCGGCCATGGCTCACGGGGCCAGCCGCTCTGCGGCATGTGGGATCTTCCCGGAGGGGGGCACGAACCCGCGTCCCCTGCATCGACAGGCGGACGCTCAACCACTGCGCCACCAGGGAAGCCTCACGAGCTTGTTCCAGGGCAGTAGATGCTCAAAAGTGCTCGCCACTGACCACTGCTGAGTGGCATTTGGGAATTCATCTCCTGTATGTTGAATATGAGGTTATTCGGTAAAATTCTGTCCCTAGCCTTTGGCATATATTCCCTTTGAAAAGTGTGAGACATTTCAAGGTATAAATCAGCAAACTAGGGGGAGATGGAGGGCTTTGTGTTTCTGGGCAGCAAAGTCCTGTTGTGTACATTTGAATTTTATTTTACAGGCTCGTTGTGCATTTACGATAATAATAGTTTAAAATTTTCGGTCTAGGTCCTCTTTCCCAGGTGTTATTCCACAGGGGGAAAGTGATTTGTGCAGCTTCTCTTTATAAGCAAGAAGGCCAGCAGGGTTGGGTACCAGGTTAGTCAGGACAGAAAATGGCGGGAATTCAGGCCCCTCCCCCACGCGCTGCTGACCCCGCCCTTCCGGTCACGGTCCGCGGAGGGGGTTTGTGCTGTTAAAAGATCCGGCTCGGGCTGGCTTCCGCAATACGTAGCGGTCGCCCGGCTATGTTCGTGCACCTTTACTAGACACCTAACTTCGGTTCACGGGGAGAATTAAATGAAAGGGAAACCCTTGTTTCTCTCAAAAACCTGAGGACCGAACGCAGTGAGAGGAACGCGATTCTCGCTCTGAGGTAGAATGGTTCTGGTGTTGAATTTGTGTGGCTTGTTCTGGATTTCTACTTGAATGATGTATATTGTTCAGTATCTCAGTGACTTTATTGGTGGAACACGAGTGATCTCCAAACATTCTCTTCCTGTATTATGTTTAGAACTCAGAAAGATGGACTCTTGGTAGGATCGAAAGCTGCCTCTGCCTGTGGTACTATGAGGTACCGAGGTTTTAGGCATTGGGGCATTAACTGGCCTCACAAATACTACCGTTTCAAGCCCTAAACCTTGAAATTTTTTTTTTTTCTTTTTTTTTTTTTTTTTTTCTGTTCGCGGTCCTGTCACTGCCGTGGCCTCTCCCGTTACGGAGCACAGGCTCCGAACACGCAGGCTCCGCAACCATGGCTCACGGGCCCAGCCGTTCCGCGGCATGTGGGATCCTCCCGGACCGGGGCACGAACCCGTGTCCCCTGCTTCGGGAGTCGGACTCTCAACTTCTGAGCCACCAGGGAAGCCTCACGAGCTTGTTTCAGGGCAGTAGATGCTCAAAAGTGCTCGCCACTGACCACTGCTGAGTGGCATTTGGGATTTCATCTCCTGTATGTTGAATATGAGGTTATTCGGTAAAATTCTGTCCCTAGCCTTTGGCATATATTCCCTTTGAAAAGTGTGAGACATTTCAAGGTATAAATCAGGAAACTAGCGGGGGAGATGGAGGGCTTTGTGTTTCTGGGCAGCAAAGTCCTGTTGTGTACATTTGAATTTTATTTTACAGGCTCGTTGTGCATTTACGATAATAATAGTTTAAAAATTTCGGTCTAGGTCCTCTTTCCCAGGTGTTATTCCACAGGGGGAAAGTGATTTGTGCAGCTTCTCTTTATAAGCAAGAAGGCCAGCAGGGTTGGGTACCAGGTTAGTCAGGACAGAAAATGGCGGGAATTCAGGCCCCTCCCCCACGCGCTGCTGACCCCGCCCTTTCGGTCACGGTCCGCGGAGGGGGTTTGTGCTGTTAAAAGATCCGGCTCGGGCTGGCTTCCGCAATACGTAGCGGTCACCCGGCTATGTTCGTGCCTCCTTTACGAGACACCTAACTTCGGTTCACGGGGAGAATTAAATGAAAGGGAAACCCTTGTTTCTCTCAAAAACCTGAGGACCGAACGCAGTGAAAGGAACGCGATTCTCGCTCTGAGGTAAAATGGTTCTGGTGTTGAATTTGTGTGGCTTGTTCTGGATTTCTACTTGAATGATGTATATTGTTCAGTATCTCAGTGACTTTATTGGTGGAACACGAGTGATCTCCAAACATTCTCTTCCTGTATTATGTTTAGAACTCAGAAAGATGGACTCTTGGTAGGATCGAAAGCTGCCTCTGCCTGTGGTACTATGAGGTACCGAGGTTTTAGGCATTGGGGCATTAACTGGCCTCACAAATACTACCGTTTCAAGCCCTAAACCTTGAAATTTTTTTTTTTTTCTTTTTTTTCTGTTCGCGGTCCTGTCACTGTCGTGGCCTCTCCTGTTACGGAGCACAGGCTCCGGACACGCAGGCTCCGCAACCATGGCTCACGGGTCCCGCCGTTCCGCGGCATGTGGGATCCTCCCGGACCGGGGCACGAACCCGCGTCCCCTGCATCGGCAGGCGGACTCTCAACCACTGCGCCACCAGGGAAGCCTCACGAGCTTGTTTCAGGGCAGTAGATGCTCAAAAGTGCTCGCCACTGACCACTGCTGAGTGGCATTTGGGATGTCATCTCCTGTATGTTGAATATGAGGTTATTCGGTAAAATTCTGTACCTAGCCTTTGGCATATATTCCCTTTGAAAAGTGTGAGACATTTCAAGGTATAAATCAGGAAACTAGCGGGGAGATGGAGGGCTTTGTGTTTCTGGGCAGCAAAATCCTGTTGTGTACATTTGAATTTTATTTTACAGGCTCGTTGTGCATTTACGATAATAATAGTCTAAAATTTTCGGTCTAGGTCCTCTTTCCCAGGTGTTATTCCACAGGGGGAAAGTGACTTGTGCAGCTTCTCTTTATAAGCAAGAAGGCCAGCAGGGTTGGGTACCAGGTTAGTCAGGACAGAAAATGGTGGGAATTCAGGCCCCTCCCCCATGCGCTGCTGACCCCGCCCTTCCGGTCACAGTCCGCGGAGGGGGTTTGTGCTGTTAAAAGATCCGGCTCGGGCTGGCTTCCGCAATACGTAGCGGTCGCCCGGCTATGTTCGTGCCTCATTTACGAGACACCTAACTTCGGTTCACGGGGAGAATTAAATGAAAGGGAAACCCTTGTTTCTCTCAAAAACCTGAGGACCGAACGCAGTGAGAGGAACGCGATTCTCGCTCTGAGGTAGAATGGTTCTGGTGTTGAATTTGTGTGGCTTGTTCTGGATTTCTACTTGAATGATGTATATTGTTCAGTATCTCAGTGACTTTATTGGTGGAACACGAGTGATCTCCAAACATTCTCTTCCTGTATTATGTTTAGAACTCAGAAAGATGGACTCTTGGTAGGATCGAAAGCTGCCTCTGCCTGTGGTACTATGAGGTACCGAGGTTTTAGGCATTGGGGCATTAACTAGCCTCACAAATACTACCGTTTCAAGCCCTAAACCTTGAAATTTTTTTTTTATTTTTTTATTTTTTATTTTATTTTATTTTTTTTTTTGCTGTTCGCGGTCCTGTCACTGTCGTGGCCTCTCCCGTTACGGAGCACAGGCTCCGGACGCGCAGGCTCCGCAACCATGGCTCACGGGCCCCGCCGTTCCGCGGCATGTGGGATCCTCCCGGACCGGGGCACGAACCCGCGTCCCCTGCATCGGCAGGCGGACTCTCAACCACTGCGCCACCAGGGAAGCCTCACGAGCTTGTTTCAGGGCAGTAGATGCTCAAAAGTGCTTGCCACTGACCACTGCTGAGTGGCATTTGGGATTTCATCTCCTGTATGTTGAATATGAGGTTATTCGGTAAAATTCTGTACCTAGCCTTTGGCATATATTCCCTTTGAAAAGTGTGAGACATTTCAAGGTATAAATCAGGAAACTAGCGGGGGAGATGGAGGGCTTTGTGTTTCTGGGCAGCAAAGTCCTGTTGTGTACATTTGAATTTTATTTTACAGGCTCGTTGTGCATTTACGATAATAATAGTCTAAAATTTTCGGTCTAGGTCCTCTTTCCCAGGTGTTATTCCACAGGGGGAAAGTGATTTGTGCAGCTTCTCTTTATAAGCAAGAAGGCCAGCAGGGTTGGGTACCAGGTTAGTCAGGACAGAAAATGGCGGGAATTCAGGCCCCTCCCCCACGTGCTGCTGACCCCGCCCTTCCGGTCACGGTCCGCGGAGGGGGTTTGTGCTGTTAAAAGATCCGGCTCGGGCTGGCTTCCGCAATACGTAGCGGTCACCCGGCTATGTTCGTGCCTCCTTTACGAGACACCTAACTTCGGTTCACGGGGAGAATTAAATGAAAGGGAAACCCTTGTTTCTCTCAAAAACCTGAGGACCGAATGCAGTGAGAGGAACGCGATTCTCGCTCTGAGGTAAAATGGTTCTGGTGTTGAATTTGTGTGGCTTGTTCTGGATTTCTACTTGAATGATGTATATTGTTCAGTATCTCAGTGACTTTATTGGTGGAACACGAGTGATCTCCAAACATTCTCTTCCTGTATTATGTTTAGAACTCAGAAAGATGGACTCTTGGTAGGATCGAAAGCTGCCTCTGCCTGTGGTACTATGAGGTACCGAGGTTTTAGGCATTGGGGCATTAACTGGCCTCACAAATACTACCGTTTCAAGCCCTAAACCTTGAAATTTTTTTTTTTTTTTTTTTTTTTTTGCGGTACGCGGCCTGTCACTGTCGTGGCCTCTCCCGTTACAGAGCACAGGCTCGGGCCACACAGGCTCGGCGGCCATGGCTCACGGGCCCCGCCGCTCCGCGGCACGTGGGATCCTCCGGGACCGGGGCACGAACCCGTGTCCCCTGCTTTGGCAGGCGGACTCTCAAGCACCGCACCACCAGGGAAGTCCTTGAAAAAGTTTTTACTGTGGTATTACGTCCAGGGGTCAGGCTTGAAGGCATCTTTATTGCGTCCACTTTGCTCATAGGATTCTTAGAGGGGAGGGTATTTTCCAGAGACCACGTCCACAAAAGCCAATATTAGCAACTGTCAAATTTCTTTTATTGTTACTGCCTTGAAGGATCTATTCTCAGTTTCAGCCAGGAGCAATGTTATGTAATGGTTGGGGTTATTCATAAAAGTACCCTAAATTATACTAGCTGCTTTTTGATGTCTGTGAGTTTCTAACTTACTGTGTTACTGGTTACTTACACCAATACCCCATGAAATGTTGTTTTGGAATCTGGTGAAGCAGTCAGCCTCCCATTTCAAAGGTTTATTACCCGTAATCCTGCCTGAGTCTTTCGCTGTGGTATTGAATAGAATAAACAGATTTGTTTGAGACTCCCTCTCATAGAAGTTAGGGGACATTGCCTTTTAGCCTAATATTTCCTACTTTCCCTGTGGTGTTTGATTAAAGCAGGATGAACGGTGGTTCATTTTGAATGGGCAGTCAAGCCTCTGAAGCAGCAGTCTCATCTGATCTGGTAGCCACAAGATGAGTGCAGTTCTTGTCTTATACCTTTCACTGCATGATTGGGAACCCTGGGCCCCCCAACCATTTCCAAAAGTTCGTCTGGATAAGGAGGAGAAAAGAGGATGTTTGTCTCAGCCACTCAGCTAAATAAGTTTCCACGTTAAGTAACTTTCCCACTGTGGTGCTACGCTGTCCACCCTCATTGTCTCCTGGCAGATTTGTGCAATCATCACCTTTCTCAGGTCCTGCTGTGGAAATGTCCAGTAATGATCAGTCTGTGGGCTTGTAACGTGAAGAGGAAGGAACCGTAACCATTAGTGAGAACGAGCCAGATGATTAAGTGCATCTCTGTGCAGTGTTGCAGTGTGCGGTGAGGGGTGTCAGGCAGAGGGCAACTCTGCTGTCTCCTGTTTCATTAAACACGGTGTTGGGTCTCTAGAAATGGGAACTACCAGCAGCGGCTCTGGTGGAGACCCTGTTTGTACAACCAGGTCTTTAAATTAAACAGGAGAATCTTTTCCCCCATACTTATTTGTGTTCCTCTCTACACTGTGGGTGCCACTGTTACAGAGACATTGGCATAATCAGACTGTTCTGATTTCAAAGAAGCCTCACTTTGCCTTTTTAACTACCGAAGTTTTGATCTTTCTTTTTATTCTCTTTGGAAAACCAGTAGCAAACAGCAGAAGGGTGGAATGCACTAGATTGTAGAAAACAAACTTCGGGAGTCAAAGGAGTTCGGGGTGCTGCTTAGATTCCTTTGTTTCAACAGGTATGAGAATGTGGCTCTGAATGTAATTTTAGAGCTCAGCTCTGTCTATGGAAAAGGGGGAGAGGTGAGTTTCATGGACCAAGTGGGAAGCAGGGAATGGTAATCTGCCAGCCTACCTACCCTCCCTGTGGCATTTATTTGGTAGGGGTCCTGAAGGCATAGGCCAGGAATTAAATTAATATGTAGGTCATACTCCTCCAAATCTGTACCCCTCCATACATTGTTGGCCATTTTCCTGATCTGCAGACATTGCTGGGACCACATACCATATTTAATACACAGAAAGCCTCCAGTCTCTGAGTCTGAGAGACACTCAGTTCATTTTCACTCTAAGGCAAGTCTGGTAGCTCGGCTGGCTTCTAACATATTATTTCAACACTTTGTGCCACTGTTAAAAATTTTCAGTGAATTCAGGTATTGGAAGTTGGGGACAAGGTTTGAGATTTGCATGCTTAAGGCTCCCTGACCCCTGTTGTTTCGTGTTCCATTACACAGTGGGATGAATGGGTTTGGGTGAGGTGATCATGACAAAAAGTGCTAATGTTGATTGGGTTACATTTAATGCTCCTGTATAATAAATGCTCCCTCTTGTCCCTGTCTGGGTCGTAGTCTCTGTCAATACAAGCGTCCAAATCACAAGACTTGATTGGTAAGAATTCTCCATTTGGTGCCGTTTCCCCCAGATTGCTATCTGATATGTTTCTTTAAAACATGTAGAGGTCCTGTGTGTGAACTTGATTTCACCTTTGCTAACTGTCAATTTTCCGGCAAGGTATGTAGTAACTGGGTCAGGATTCCTTTCTGATGAGTGATGAGATTTCCTATTAATTTGGAATTGAAGCTTTCAGAATACGGGAATACCAAATCTCAGCGTGGGGCATCTTCTAACCACAGTGTATACGTTTGGAGTTGTTGCTCACTCTGGCGTACATTTTGGAATGTGGTCTTCCCCTGCAGCCACGTAACAGTATGTCTTATGAGTTGCACTTACTATAATCATCTGTAGAGTCAATGCCTGCACGATGTAGCTCTAATGCTTGGTGCTTTATAACTTGCCACTTGGGTTGCTTTGGAGTCAGTCAGATCACGGTTCCAACCTGATTCCACCAGTAACTGTCTATCCATAATTCCTAACTAACTTTTTGAGTCTTAGTTTCCTTATCTGCAAAACAGGAATCATACTTTGCTATCAGGAATGTTGTGAGAATTAAATGTGATAATCTCTGTAATGCACCCAGGACACAGGAGATACTCAAGGAATTAGCCCCCCATTCCCCAATTTCCTGAATGCATGTGTTTGCTTGGTTTAGCACCCTCCCTGTCCCCTTCCTTTAATGATTTTCTTTCCTTTCTCAGGTACAGAAAATTCCTCATAGGTTACACTGGCTTCTCTTTGGAAACCACACCTCTGTGATCTTGCTATGAAGCAAGAGGTGGCCCAGGGACTCAGAATTTTCCTTGTTCTGAGCCCAGGTTCTGTCTCTGCTAACTTGGACACCTTATACCGAGGCTGACATGGCTCAGCACCCAGTGGGATTCTAGGATTTGTCAAGCTATGCTGGCTGGAGGGTGCCTGTTAACTGGCAGTTCTAGAAAGTTCTCCTCCATTTCCTTGCCTATAACAAGTCACTTCTGATCTGTGATTAGTTCATTTAAGATTAGGTAAAAACATTGACAATGTGAAAGATGGGGGAAAATGCTAAATATAAATATGCACTATGCTAAGATGTTATCAAGGAGACTTTTAACCTTTAGTCTCAAAAGAACTTCTAAAGATTACCCACCCAAGGTCCAAATATCCACATTTCTTTTTTCTTTTCTTTCTTTTTTTTTTTTTTTTTTTTGCTGTCCGCAGGCCTCTCACTGCTGCGGCCTCTCCCATTGTGGGGCACAGGTTCTGGACGCACAGGCTCAGCAGCCATGGCTCATGGGCCCAGCCGCTCCGCGGCACGTGGGATCTTCCCGGACCGGGGCACGAACCCGCGTCCCCTGCATCGGCAGGCAGACTCAACCACTGCGCCACCAGGGAAGCCCCCACATTTCTTTTTTATTAGACACTAAAGTGTCTAGCTGTTACATAGCACATTGACATTTCAAGACCTTTGATTTTTCCCTGTAATTGGTTAAATTGCTTTAAGGCCCTGGATGGCAAGGATCATTGTTATTTCCCATTAAGTGAAAAACTGAGGCTAGAAGTATTTAGACAAAGGTTTACCCAAAACCGCATAGGGGACTTCCCTGGTGGTCCAGAGGTTAAAAATCCATCTTGCAATGCAAGGGATGCTGGTTCCATCCCTGGTCAGAGAACTAAGATCCCACATGCTGCGGGGCAACCAAGCCCATGTGCCACAGCTAGAGAGCCTATGCACCACGACTAGAGAGGAGCCCGTGCTGCGCAGTGAAATATCCCACGTGGCATTTAAAAAGTTGCATGGTTGATGCAGGATTTATTGCCTGTCTGACTTCAATAATAACATTTGTAGGAATGGTGAGAAGATCATGATTCTTATCGGAAGAGTTGCAGGTCATTTGTATATCTTGATGCAGACTAATTATAGGTCTGGCCCATGAGAATAAAAACACAAGTGAGAGAGGCTTTCTCTGTCTTGTTCATATTTGCATTCCAAGTGTCTGGAATTGATTCTAGGAATAAACTGCCTCCTAGTGAAGGACCTTAGGTCTAGGTGAGATGTCAAAAGGGGCAAGAGACGTTGCTGTCTGTCTATGTGTAGACATACACTTTAAGAAGTTCTGTCCAAAGTCTAGAAGGAGCTGATGAGGTTGCCGCACTGTGGCTGGATCAGGCAGAATCTGCAGGTAACTCTAGTAGAATACTGCATTAGGACTCTAGGTAGCCATGAGGGCCTCAGGAGAGCCTCGTAACTGCTAGATGCCCAAAGAGCAGACCTGTGAGCTTCTGCTAGAGTTCTTCTTCCAGAGTCAAGAGTGGAGGTTCTGGGCTTCCCTGGTGGCGCAGTGGTTGAGAGTCCGCCTGCTGATGCAGGGGACGCGGGTTCGTGCCCCGGTCCGGGAGGATCCCACATGCCGTGGAGCGGCTGGGCCCGTGGGCTGTGGCCGCTGAGCCTGCGCGTCCGGAGCCTGTGCTCCGCAATGGGAGAGGCCGCAGCGGTGAGAGGCCTGCGTACCGCAAAAAAAAAAAAAAGAGTGGAGGTTCTGCTCTCCTTGCTTGGGTCTTTCTCTAGCTGATGGTGCAGCATTTAATGTCTAGGGACAGATTTCCCTAGAGGAATCAGGGCAAGACATGCCAGCTAGAAACGTGCTGGCAAGAGAGTAAAGAGAGAAGAATGATTGTTCATAGTGCACAAAGGTACACGAGTAGCTTGCTGGTCATGGAGTAACTTTTCTAAATTTGATCTCTTCTCAGCAGTTCCAGCTGCACTGTTTCCACCTGAACTGATAAAGCCTGCCTGTCTCAGGACGCTTGTGGAGGTGAGGACATGAGAGTCACAGAAGAGAAGCATTTTTAATAATATATCATTTTGATTCACAAAATAAGCAGAATGGCTGCAGGTAAAGGTTTTCACAGCTTGCATGAGTGTTAATTAGAAACAGTTAGAAGCCTTGGCTGTGAGAGGCACTTGTTTAATTTAAATATCTGTGCAAAGAAACTGCTCCTTATCAGTTAAAGCCATGGCTGGCACCCAGCCATCAGGAAACCCCAAAACCCATCTGTTCCCTTGGACTTTTGACCAAAACAGTCACTCCCACACATGTAGTTAGTGTAAATGTAGGTCATTTGGGTCCTTGAACCCAGTGGGAATTTTGATTCCTCATTTAAGCAAAAAACACTTTCCAGCTACCTATTTCAGCATCTCTCATTTTTGGCTATCCTATAAACCTATTTTCTCCATGTGTGCATGTAGTTAGTTTGGAAATGTCAAGGGACCACAGGGAGATGTTTATGAAATTCCATAAAAATATGCTTTCACAAAGCTGAGGTTTATCGGTATTCTAGAGGGGCTACAGCTGGTAATGACTTCTTTTCCATCGGAGTCCGCTCCTCGCCCCAGCCCCCTCACCTTGAACTTTGGCTTGCATCTGGGAATCAATTTTGTCTAATTTCCAAATGTTGCTTGTCGGTGGTTTGGCTGGACCCATACCCAGAATGGAAGGTAACTTGGTGCGTCTTAATGACATAGATATTATCTTTATCCTGAGAGCTTTTTTTCCTGCCTTCCTGTTATTTTGGTTTGTAATTTCTCAGCAGAATCAAGAGATATATGATAATTTCATTAAAATGAGAGGTTCTCTTAACAGTACAATGACCCTACTGTCTCATTTCATGATAAACTCTACTCGTCATATGTAGGCATTTGTGGGAATTCGTATTTTTCATGGAGTTCTAATGAGTCAAAAGTGATCCAGAAAAGACTGTCCATTGGTCACTGACTGTCCAACTATGGGGCTGACATGCATTTCCTGCAATCTGTCCGTGCAGAAACTGGGTGCACAAACCAGTCATGAAATAGAAGTTTGTGTTTTTTAGAAACTTGTATCAAACCTATACCAGTATGACATTGAAAGACTAAAATAATTCCATGAGGTTTACTCATCAAAATAGTACTTCTCCCAACCTACCACCATTCCCCCATTTCTTGCTCACCATGTTTATCCAGAAGTGACACGTGTGATTTTGCAATTATAGGAAAACTGGTGCTGAAAACTGCTCAGAAAATCATGAGAGCGCTAAAAGGATTTAAGATGGGGTTCTTTGGCCACTTTTTGTCTGTCTTTCTAGAGGGAGAAGAATTACAGGGGATAAATCCTCAGAAAGGGAATCAGGAGAAGGGGGAATGACAAATAGGAAATGGTCTCCTCTTACCTTCAGGGGCCTACAGCCCAGCCCAGAGGGCTGTTAACAGCAGCACTGTGTAGAGCTGCTCCTGAGGATGAGGATATAGCAGACAGAAGAACAAGGGCTTCTGGTGTGAAAGGTGTCATGGGCATTGTGTGTTCAGGGGGGTCTCCTACCCCCTTCCCATTACTCCCTGTGCTTCAGCATCTCCCCGACTGGAAAGTAACCTAAGGGGTATCACAGATCCGGGAGTTTTATTTCTATGGTCTGAGATGTAGCCAGCATATATAGAAGGTGATGCATGTATCAGGAGGCAAAACTGTGACTTACTGTAAATACCACTTTTTCCTACACGTTTTAGCTTCAGAATATAGGCATTCAAAAGAAATGTCTAGCACTGTTGTCACTTGATTTTTTAAACTTTCATGTGTCTTCCCACTTTCTGCCTTGTGGTTTGATTCAACTAATCAAAGTAATGGCTAAAGATGATTTCTAGTGGGCAAAGATATCACTGTAGATGAGACCTTAAATTTTAGTATCCTCGAAGGCAATCTCAGTTTGAGATGCAACAACTGCTGTAAACGCTTCATTTAGATATGTATGCCATCTATGGCCTATTTTTTATTTTTATTTATTTATTTTTAACATCTTTATTGGAGTATAATTGCTTTACAATGTTGTGTTAGTTGCTGCTGTATATTGAATTTCTTTACTTTTTTTTTTACCACCAACACAGGTATTTTCTTTCTTAATGTACATATTTAAAATTTATAAAATGAAGAAAGGAACATGAGATGAAAATAATCTTCATCCCACCTTCTAGAGATAACCATGGTTGAGAGTTCACTTTCTCACTTTCCAGTCATTTGTCTTAAACATGGATAAGTATTATTATTTTTCTACAAAAATGGGATCATACTGTAGGTGGTATTTTGCAGCCAATTTTTTTTAAACATCTTTATTGGAGTATAACTGCTTTACAATGGTGTGTTAGTTTCTACTTTATAACAAAGTGAATCAGCTATACATATACATATATTCCCATATCTCCTCTCTCTTGCATCTCCCTCCCTCCCACCCTCCTTATGTCACCCCTCTAGGTGGTCACAAAGCACAGAGCTGATCTCCCTGGGCTATGCGGCTGCTTCCCACTAGCTATCTGTTTTACGTTTGGTAGTGTAAATATGTCAGTGTTAACTCTCTCACTTCGTCCCAGCTTACCCTTCCCCCTCTCCATGTCCTCAAGTCCTTTTTCTACGTCTGTGTCTTTATTCCTGTCCTGCCCCTAGGTTCTTCAGAACCATTTTTTAAATTTTAGATTCCATATACGTGTGTTAGCATATGGTATTTGTTTTCCCCTTTCTGACTTGCTTCACTCTGTATGACAGACTCTAGGTCCATCCACCTCACTACAAATAACTCAATTTCATTTTTTTAATGGCTGAGTAATACTCCACTGTATATATGTGCCACATCTTCTTTATCCATTCATCTGTTGATGGACACTTAGACTTTTTCCCGGACTCCCTCCCGGCTAGCCGTGGCCCACTAGCCCCTTCAGGCTGTGTTCACACAGCCAACCCTAGTCCTCTCCCTGCGATCTGACCTCCAAAGCCTGAGCCTCAGCTCCCAACCCCCACCCGCCCTGGTGGGTGAGCAGACGAGCCTCTCGGGCTGGTGAGTGCTGGTCGGCACCGATCCTCTGTGCGCAAATCTCTCTGCTTTGCCCTCTGCACCCCTGTTGCTGCACTCTCCTCCGTGGCTCCGAAGCTTCCCCCCGGCCCACCCCCTCTCTCCACCAGTGAAGGGCCTTCCTAGTGTGTGGAAACTTTCCTCCTTCACAGCTCCCTCCCGGAGGTGCAGGTCCTGTCCCTATTCTTTTGTCTCTGTTTTTTCTTTTCCCTTTTGCCCTACCCTGATATTGGGGAGTTTCTTGCCTTTTGGGAAGTCTGAGGTCTTCTGCCAGCGTTCAGTAGGTGTTCAGTAGGTGTTCTGTAGGAGCTGTTCCACATGTAGATGTATTTCTGATGTATTTGTGGGGAGGAAGGTGATCTCCACATCTTAACCCCTCTGGTCTATTTTTTAAACACTTCGGTAAAGAACCGGTAGCTCCATGCTTTTAACACTGTCATCTTACTTGGTCTATTATTAAAGTGACAGACAAACTGATTGCTCTTGATACATGAAGAAAGGATGGTAGTATCGATCATCATCTTCCCGAGCCTGAGAGTGGTTCCTTTCAGCCCTGAAAAGTTATTATACTCACCAAAATACAGAAGAGTATTTGGACTCCACTGTAGGTGTTTTTATTTTTTTTTAATTATTATTATTTTATTATTATTATTTTTTTTTTTTTGCGGTACGTGGGCCTCTCACTGTTGTGGCCTCTCCCTTTGCAGAGCACAGGCTCGGGACGCGCAGGCTCAGCGGCCACGGCTCACGGGCCCAGCCGCTCCGCGGCATGTGGGATCCTCCCAGACAGGGGCACGAACCCATGTCCCCTGCATTGGCAGGCAGACTCTCAACAATTGCGCCACCAGGGAAGCCCCTGTAGGTGTTTTTAGATACTAATTTCTTAGTGGTAGTTTCTCAACCTGGATAAATGATAGCTCAAAGTCTTAGACATATAAACACATGTCATGAATGCACAGGAGACAGAGAAACTTAGGCAGTATGGAAACAAGTGAAGGGAAAGTGTGTGAACTGGGAAGTACTCAATAGGCAATTCACAGTCGGACCATTTGTAAGGAGACCATCATCTAAGAACCTTTCAGTTCTCAGAATTAGTTTATATATTTGATTCATTTCTTTCCAAAACACCTTGAACCCAGTGGAAAGTGAGTAGTCTGGAAATGGATTGGTTTGTCTATGCAGACCTGCAGTAACATGGGAGGAGCATTTATGAATTGTAGAGATTTAAGGGTCCCTGATACAATGCTCCAAATATGTATAAGGAAGAAGAAGATACCAGTGCCCATTTTGAGTATAGGAGAGAGAACTGCCCTTTTGGCGAAGGTGAGAAACTGGTGATGGAGACGGCTCTTTATTTACCATTTTCTCTGAATTCTGTATTTCTGAGTTGGTGTAGGCTTTGCTGCCCCTGCCTCTTGTGGTTTTTTATTGGGCCTTTAAAAAATGGCTTTTGGGGTAGGTGGGCTCTCAACTTCTCATTTGTTTAGAGAGTTGAATTTCTGGGACAGACTTTTGCACACGAGCTGCTTTTTTGAGGGTGAGGTTGTTCCGATATATTCCTCAAGACACTGTTTTCCTTCAGCTTTTCCGTAGTTCATATCTTTCTGCTGTACTTTAATCTGAAGTCATGGTTGCTGCCTGTAATATTTCATTTCCCTCTTGTGATCCCTCATTGATGTTTTTCAGGAGGGCTCAGCTAAATTTCAGAGTTTAAATTCCATACATTGATCAGTTTATTTTTTCTTTCTTATTTTGGGCTAGTTCTGTGTGCTGAGTTTCAGTGTCTTTTTTCCTCTGCTTTCTTGCTTTCTGGCCCAGATCTTTGTTTTCTTAGTATATTTTTGTTTGTGGGGTTTCACTGTGATGACACTTCTGAAGCTGATACAGTTTGTGTCTGACAGAAGGCATCTATTCACCCCAATCCTGTCTCTTTTCTGTGAACACCAGCAGGCCATCTAAAATCTGCTCTAAGTTTTGGTTTTCTCTGTCCCTACCCTGCTTAGCTAAACTTTATCCGGTTTCATCTTTGGTACATCTTTCCTAATTCCATAAATTCCTCAGCCCTATTCCCTTAGGAAACATGCAGTTCCTATATGCCGACTCACCTACAGTAGCTGTCGCTAGAAAATCATCCAGTTAGTCTGTGACTATTTTATGCTGATCGTCCTGGACTTTTCTTCTAATCCATCTAGATTTTTTGGTCTTAATCATCCAGAGGTATTTTCCTACTTGCGATTTCCATACACCTTGTGCTTCTTAATCATTTCCTGCTCATGGCTCCTTCAGTGAGTGAGATGGGAGTCATCCCCCTCTGATTATTGAGTTCTTACCTCTCATCATTTCTTAAGTTCTCCACAATCCTGGTCACCCTTTGTGATCTTTAAGAACTTAAACATCCTTCTTTATGTAATACACTCTTGAAGAGAATGTAGACCCAGGTGCATTTCCTTTTCTATTTTTATTTGTCCCTTCTGGTCTTAAATATCTCATATTTCCCTATCTGCACAGGCTGACTTCTAAGATCTCATACTTAAAATTAAGAACTCTTACTTAAACTGATTTCATTCTTCCACTGCTGATGTTCTTTGATTTGGCTGATTACTTAACTTCTCTGAACTTTAATTTCTCTAAGTATAAAGTGGAGATGAGGAGATCTGCCCCAGTTTCTTAAAGGGGCTGTTATGAGGGCAAAAGGTAAAAGCAGTGTTGAATGCTGGGTCATCAGAAATACCACCAGAATAACTTGTTGGTAGGGCCAAGTTGAGCTTATCCTTATTGTGGTAAGGAAGAGTACTAACTTGAAGGCTAAATGGAGATAATTATGAGGTTTGGGAATCTGATTAAAGATGGCTGTTGGAGTATGGGAGATTGATTAGGATTAGGTAAGGATCATGATATAATACTTTAGGATTGGTGGACACAACAATGGGAGGTTTTTGAGACAGGGTATATTGATCTCAGTCCTATCTGCTGGAAGTCTGTGGTTCATTTGAGTATTTTTTCTGGAAGTTTCCGGAATGAGCAACAGAATTATTTGCAATGTTTTTCTTCATCAGCAAGAGTAACCTGGAATTGTAAAGTCATGCTGATGAATACAGTAGAATAGTAAAATTATGTTTGATAAGACAGCTGAAGAGTAAAATCATGTTAATGTAGGCAGTGAGCTATGAGGGGGTTGAAGCTTTTAGTTCTCAGTATACAAAAGCTCTTTGTAAAAGATAAGTACTATATAAATGGTGGTGGTATTCATAAGGCAAGTGTTTCGCTTGTTTTTGATTCTTACGCCTTTTAACCTAAATGCAATATTTTTCTGCTTAAATTCATTAGGAAGGGGAATCTTTATTCAAAATGACTAAACTTCTGAAATGTCATTTAGCTCTCTTTGATGCCTGGGCCCAACCTAGCTTGAAAACGTCAAGTGTGTAACCACTACACAGTTTTCCTCAACCCTTTTAGAAAGTGACTAATCATGAGAGATAATGAAGGGCAAAATCAGGGGCTTTTAATTCAGGTTAATCCTTCAAAATAAGATAAAATGTTTGGGGGCAAATATATGCCAACATGGTGAGTGAAACAAAACTCCTCACCTGGCCAATCAAGAGGACAGCTTTCTGCCTTCCTTATCTGAAAGTGAAATCTTGGTAGGGCTTTCCTTTTTAGCTTCCATTTTGGCCTTAATGCTGGCTCACTGGTTAACTCCAGCTACATGGTATATAGACTGTTTTTAAAAACTCACTGGCCATAAACTGGAGAACAGGTTGTTTAACCCATAGACCAATGTAGGTAAAATATCATAAGAAGGTTATATTTAACATTGGACTAACGGTTAAAATTTAGTTCTCCATAGGTAGTTACTGCAGAGCCTATTATCTCTAGGCAACATAGACATCAATTCAGCATTATTGATTAGTTCTCTTTTAATTTGATAGTCAGGTGTGAATTCCTCTTAATGGATCTGACACTATCATAGAAAATAAGTGGACACAGAGGAAAGAGCACTGAGGTATTTGACCATTGGAGTACAAATGTGGACCATCATGAAATAGGAGAACTGGAACAGTCCTCAAAGGCTACATACAATAGAAATTTTCCTATCTCATTTGGGAGGTAAAAGCAATGAAGAAAATAAATTTGCTCAGGATTCAGAGTGCATGACATACTTGAAATAAGCTCACGACAAGGCCAGACATTGAAGAGAGAATGAAAAAACATGGCAAGAAATGATTCTGTTCTCAAGGACCTTACAATCTAGTTAGAGAGGCAAAACTAAAATTTACTTAATCTGTATAACAAGTTGAGAGGAAGGAAACATTGCAATTTTGATAGAGAAGTCTTAGAAAATGTCAACGGTGGGGTGCTTCTTGCTTTGGCTTTCCAAGGATAGAGCAAAAGTAAGAATCCACAGAGGGGAGAGGGAGAGTACTCAAGAGAAAGGTGTGAGGTAAGGGGACAAAAGTGGGAGGGCACAGATAGACCTGTGATCTTCAAAGCTGAATTGCTGATTGAAATCTGCTGCCACTAGATTTACATTTTTCCCAGCACTGGTGCAACTTGGCCCTGAGTACACAGAGCCTTTATTGGATTATTACATCTGTGACACTGCAGCTATTAGTCACACTTGGCCATAGGACCTGACAATATAATGATGTTCTGTTTTTACTTCTGTCCCAATAATGTCCCAGAAGTACTGAAATTATGACCAGAAAATTAATTTCTTTGCATTTGGATGAGAAGTAAAAGAACAGCAAATAATTCTACATTCAGGCTATAAATCTCCAGAGTTTTTTTGGACACATTTTGTGTTAACAGTTTAGGCTGAATTTTGCATTAAGCATTGCACTCCTCCCCAGAGGAACTGGTGAGAAAAATATCTGATCAGAGCATTTTAATATTGTTCAAGGCTATCAAACGGATACTTGCACATATATGCACACACAGTTGTAACACTGATTATTTTGCAGGGTCACAAGAGGAATGGCTGTTTTGTGCCACATACTAGTTGCTTTACTGAGTATAGAAATAAAACCAGCTACTTCATCCAATCTTCTCAGAGAAGGTTTTCTAGGAGATCCGTGTGTGTGTGTGTGTGTGTGTGTGTGTGTTTTAATACTGGGAAATTAACACACAGAACCATTTATGTTCTTATTCATATTGAATTCCTGATAAGATCAGTTAGGCCACATTCTCAATATTCTTCCCTAATACTTGGTCCACAGTCTCAAACTGTCATAGGTAGGTGGGCCCTGTCCACTGGATAAGTGAAGAAATGTCAATGTAGTGAGATAATGACCACATAGATTGTGATTGAGCTGACACTGCAATCTTGTCTCCTGCTTTGTATTGTTATTTTCATTCCATTATGTACCTTTCCTCTCTGGAGAGCTCAAAACTCACATTTTCAGGAGGTTGACAGTTAAAGGCAGCAAATTAGCCCCTTTTTCAAATCGAAGAATGGGGAACCACAGTGACCTTAAATGATTTATCCACAGTCACAAGGCCTGAGAGGAGCCTTGGTCAAGGATCTGTGTCACCATTCTCTGGCCACACTCTTGTTTGATAATTGCATCAATGTTTAGGAAGAAATGTCATGTAATTAGGTGGTTAATTTTTCATTACTTAGACCAACTGATAAGGACTGCCATTAGAAAGTCTTTGCGGGACCTCCCTGGTGGTCCAGTGGTTAAGGTTCTGTGCTCCCACTGCAGGGGGCGCAGGTTCTATCCCTGGTCAGGGAACTAAGAGCCCGCCCGCATGCCGCTTGGTGTGGCCAAAAAAAAAAAAGAAAGAAAGAACGTCTTTGCCATCGTTCTAGAATCCAGAGTTGTAAAGTGGTTTCTTATAAGTTTGTATCCAGAGTTAGGTTAGGGTTAGAGTTGAAATACTAGAGGTGGAAAGGGGGTAGTGATGTAGTGTACATAGTTGAATCCCATAGGAGTTTAGCCTTCCAGGAGCTCCTTAGCATGCATGCTTTATAATTACATATTTCTAATTTCTTTATAAGCATGTTATTAGAACTTAGAAAGTAGTAAGTGATATGATTGAGGTCTGGATATGGATCTAATGCTTTAAATCAGCACCCAGAAGAGTTACTGCAAGGCATAGACAAAAGGCACATGTTTTCTGTGAAGGTGGGGAAATCATTGGGCAAGATAGGAAATGAATAGAACCGTTAGATGCCCTTGGAGAAAAGTATATTATTTATTTCTTTAGATCCCATGAAGCAGGTTTAGACAACCATCATTCCTTCCTTCATTAACTCAGCAAACAAGTATTGAATTGTATTTTATTAATATAATAGATTGGGGACAATTAATAACTCACTGTTTAGCTTATGTGTTGAAATGAGCAATGAGAGTGAAGTACAAAGCCAGTGTTAACTCTGGATAGACTATCAGTTTGCTATTTAGAAATAGTTTCCAATCTCAGCTTTCCCACTAAAACCTTCAATTAGTTTGAATGTTGTTGTACACCGATTACCATACTGCTTGCAGTAAAATATCACCCTCCCTTAATTGCAATTTCTTTCACAGTCTTTCCATTTGAATTATTCATCCTAGTTTTGAAAGAACTCTATGCAAATCAACAATGTAATAAATGCTTGTAGTACTTTATTCAGAAAAATATATTCCAAATCATTTTATAAGGTGGTGTGAAAACAGTCATATGACCAATTTGGCTGTCTGTTGTTCGGACTGATTTTTTAATTCAGGTCAGTCTGTGTTCGCAGGCTGTCAAGAATACTATGAAAGGGTCTCCTGAAGAGGGTGGGAGGTTAGCCCAGATGACCTAAAAGGTCTCGTGCAGCTCATGTATATGTGATTCCATGACAGGCTAAATTGGTAGTAGATCAGATAGACACCATCTGCAAATGACATTTAAAGGGTTTTGAATTTTTTTTTTTCCTTAGAGCTGATATGGACCAAAATTCTTCTTGCCAAAGGGCACAGTTTACCTTCCTGTTTATGGTAGCCATTTTTCATTTGTCACACGATTTGAAGTTTATAATAGAGTATTATGTTCAACTTCATGATGCTATCGCTTTAAGTTGTAATAAATTTTTCTTCACGTGCATTTACAGAACGCTGTCATAGCTCAGCCTTGTTTTATCGAAGGACACAAATCGACAAGAACTTCACAGAGGTCCTCCACATGTTAACGTACGTGTTTGAAGTGGTTGCGGGGAGAGCTGAAGCAGTGAGAGTGTGCCTGTTTCTGGGGAACGTTCTTCCACACACATGCACGTACACAGCAGGGGGGCCATATGGCAGCCTATACGCATCTGTAAGGCCAAGAGTTCTGTTTGTAAAGATGCATTTTATTGGTTCTTAACTTTTTGGGGGGGTCACAGATCGATCTGATAACCTGTTGACATCGTATACCATCTCCTTGGGAAAAAAAGGCTTTTGCACATATCCACAGACTTTTAAAACTTTTTAGGAGTTTAGGGACTAACCTCAGGAGTCCAACATATTACCTAGGCTAAGAATTCCTCTTAATGTAATTTAAGCAATTATTATTATTATTATTATTATTTTTTGTGGTATGCGGGCCTCTCACTGTTGTGGCGTCTCCCGTTGCGGAGCACAGGCTCCGGACGCGCAGGCTCAGCGGCCATGGCTCACGGGCCCCAGCCGCTCCGGGGCATGTGGGATCTTCCCGGACCGGGGCACGAACCCGCGTCCCCTGCATCGGCAGGCAGACTCTCAACCACTGCGCCACCAGGGAAGCCCCAAAGCAACGATTTCTTTATTTGGTCATAAGATATTTGATTGCCTACCATGTACTCTGAGCCCTGTTCCAGTTCCCTGCTAACCAGCCACGTGACATTGGGGCCATTCTTTTACCTCCCCAACTCTAAGTTTCCTGTGTAATATAAGATTAGAGTGTTTTAATGTGATGATCCCTGAAGTCCCTTATAGTGTGTTATTTACTCAGCCTTGTTCTAGGTACAGATAGGAATGCACAGTGCAAGCATCCACTAAGGCAGGACAGTGACCAGAACCAGGCAAAAGCAAGAAACAAAGGGAACAGAGGCTCCTGTTAGGTCATTTGAAACCCAGACACTTAGGCAAAGAAACTGTGTGTCACTGGTGCGGGGGAACTGCAGCACTGAGTCTGCTTCTATATGTGGCCTCTATATAATAATGAATGCTCATTTCATTAATCACTTTGAGCTATTGCATGGTTGTTTTACTTTATTGATGGGTTGCTTTTAAACTTTTTAAAAATTGTTCAACCAAGTACTTAATGGGTCGAGTTACTGTTATTGGACTGCAGGAGGTCAGGGAGCTAGTACCCTGTGTGAGGAAGAGTGGAGTTTCACACAAACCTTTCCAAGTAAATTATATTTAAAATGTTTATGGTATAGGTTCTACTGAAAGCATTTCTAAAGCTCCTGGTAAACTTGTCCCTAGGCTGCTTGGGTCTCTATTTATTCAGCCTTCAAATATTCATTTGCTCATGTCGGGCATGTGTTTGTTTTATTTTTTATCCAATATGATTTAATTTTATACCAGTGTTTGTATAACTGAGACTTCAAGCTTGTATCAGGATGTCCAAATAAGTTCACTAATTCTGGGAGATTTTCTCCTAACAAGTAGGAATTCATCAACTTCAAATAATGACATATTAAACCTGTTAAATTGAAAATATCTTTATACTCACCCTAGAGGTTAAATATGTCAGCCAATAATAATCAGATGCCACCCAAACACTCACAATTTTCTGAGAAGAGAAAATTAGCTGGTTTTAATATGTCTGGAAGATAAATCAGACCATCCATGTTTTATCTTTCATATGAGAAATTTATATAACTCACATTAAACACATCAGATCAACTGGAAAATTAGAGTAATTAAATGCTATAGGGGAAAGAATTTTATTAGAAGACCAGCAAAGACACTCTTGCTGGCAAGATCATATCTGAAAGAGCCGCGAGAAAGTGCAGACATATGAGGCTAGAGGGTGTGATGAAGGAACAGGTTCCCTGAAATCCTTAGGAGTAAAGAGAGAGAGGCTGGCTAGGCCGAGAATATGCCAGCACGCTGGAGAAGAGGACAGATACTATAAAGGTTGACCTTACTTGAAGTAAAAAATAAAAATGCTTTTAAACATGGATGCATTTATTTTTAAAATTTATTTATTTATTTATTTATTTATTTTTTGTGGTATGCGGGCGTCTCACTGTTGTGGCCTCTCCCGTTGCAGAGCACAGGCTCCGGACGCACAGGCTCAGCGTCCATGGCTCACGGGCCCAGCCGCTCCGCGGCATGTGGGATCTTCCCGGACCGGGGCACGAACCCGTGTCCCCTGCATCGGCAGGCGGGTTCTCAACCACTGCGCCACCAGGGAAGCCCCATGGATGCATTTATAATGAAGATCAAGAGCCTTCTCTCCCATGTTTCTCTTCCCCCCCCCCAATATCTGTTTTTAGTTTCGGCTATTTCCCTGTCTTCATATACTATCTTAATACCCATTGCTTAAAATTTTATCGTAGGAGATTGCATACTGTATTCTGCTCTTATGGCTCACTTACCCCACTCTCATCTTTAGTCTCTTTTCCCCGAAATTTACATCACTATTTCTCTACTAGTTACCTCTGCAATTTTAGCCACTATACTTTAACATTCATCTCTTGTTGCATCAAGAGTCCATGCTTGACAAGGGCATTTATTTTGCATTTCTGTCCTTCCCTTCATTTCTCTTTCCCTTTTACATCCTGCACTCTGTCAAGCATACATTGCTTTGCTTTTTACATTGTCAAGATTGTTAAAAGCACTCTTTATTTTTTTATAATTACCTTATTTTGTGGGGTAAATCATTAAGTAAATTCCTAAGAAAGGTTATGTGTAAGGCAGAGTTTCTGAACTGTTAATTATTTGAAAATATTTTTATTTGGACCTCACACTTGATTGATACTTGGTATAGAATTGTAGGTTCAAAACCATGGGCCCAGAGTTTTCTTTTTAAAATTTTCTTTCTTCTATCTTTTTGAATCTTTTATTAGATAAATACTGGATCTCCTGGACCAATCATCCGTAACATTTGTATTTCTCCTTACCTCTGTCTCGCACTTTTGCTCCATGTTCTGGGAACACATTCTCAATCTTGAGAAACTTGTGATTCATCGGACATGCTTTTCTAGGCCACAGTGGACTCCCTACTCCCTATTACCTGGATCTTTCCTAGGACCCATTCTTGATAGGCTCTCTTAAACTTCCCACTCATAATTGTGACTCCAACTATGGTGATAGTAGACACAAATGTCATTATTTCTAATCTTTGGTTGTGTTCTCTAAGAAATAAAATATAAACCTCCTTTCCTTCCTGTCTTCCCCTTAATTTCTCATGAAAATATACCTTTTCCTTCCCTTGGAATGTCATTATGCAATATAAGCATCAACTATAGACTTCTCTATTTGCCAAAACATCATGAAGGTTGCCTTTCACAATGCCATCCATGCCTGGGCTTCGAATAGAATTTATTTTGTGAACTTGTTCCACAGCCGATTTCTACACCCTGTCTTCTTCTTTTTTTTTTTTTTTTTTTTTTTTTTTTTGTGGTACACGGGCCTCTCACTGTTGTGGCCTCTCCCGTTGTGGAGCACAGGCTCCAGACGCGCAGGCTCAGCAGCCATGGCTCACGGGCCTAGCCACTCTGCGGCATTTGGGATCCTCCTGGACCGGGGCACGAACCCGTGTCCCCTGCATAGGCAGGCAAGCCCCTATACCCTGTCTTCTTGAATCTGGGTAAATAAAAATAGTACAAGGTCATGCATTAAATTAGCCATTTCAAAACATCCCAAGTAATAAATGGAAGAGGGGGGAGGTTACTTGTGTAGGAGTCTCCCTATCCAGATAATTATAAATTTAAAAATCTACAGTAAGTACTCTATTCCTTTGAGCTGCTAATTAGCTCATTCTTAATTGGCAGAACGCCCCCAAAATACCGCCTTGATAATCCAAATAGTTTTTGTTTCATATATATCAACGAGTCAATTTAAGCTCTACACTGCATTTTACTCCTTGAAATATATAGCATCCCTTCTGTCACAGAAATTCTTGAGACTTTTCCTGCAATAGTGTTATGTTTTGTGCTAAATGGAAACTTTCCAGATGATGGGCTCATCCGGCCTCCCACTTGCTGCAAGATGCCTGGCGCACTTAGCCCTATCAGTTTCTCCTGCCTGGTAATCAACCAAATCCTTCAGCTTGAACAGAGAGTCCATACTGTCAGTGGGTACAAGAAATGGGTGGATGAAATAGATTTTCCCCCCAATATTTAAACTATCCCGAGGTACCCAAAGCAAGATCGTGAAATAAGGGTGAGGCTTCTGATCTTAGAGCTTGATCTTAGAATTCAGAGCTAGAAAACTCTGTTGCTTTGAAGAACTGTTTCCTGTATCTTCTTTCCCATTCATTGTTAACTTAAGCTTCTCTTATTAGGGCCAAAGTTGCATATGCCATTCCTCACTTCACAACATGTGAAAGCATACACAGATTGTAATTTTGGAAGTGACAGATGGGGGGCAAGTCTTTCATACTTACAAGTGACTGAGGGAAATAAGACCTTCAACATGCATTACTGTTCATTCTGCCTCATTGGAGCATTCATGAAAGACTCTCAAAGAATGTGCCTCTCTATATCTGGGTTTAAGAAGCAGAGAGGGCATTCCCGAGGACAGTGTCTTAGCACTTGAGAAACCATCAGTTTCAGCCAATTCGTTAATTGCTCCTATAGTCTCCTTTTAACGTGTCAAGGTTTTGAATAGAGCAAACTTTTGTTTGTGCTTAATATTTAGAAAACCCCCATAATTATCTATTTTTACTGTATTCTGAAGCTGAATATTAAACCATCCTAGTGATGTTAAGATAAGCTTAGCTTGTATAGGGTTTGGGCATGGTTTGCCTTTAATATTACCCCAGTACATTTATTAGTGACTCTTTTACATGGACTGATGCAACTTTAAAAACATTAATTTTTACTCTAATCATAAGTGCAATGTGGTAATCTACATAGTGTTTTTAAGCACTCAAAGCAACTGTGAGAAGAAAGATTTTTACACTCCAGGAAGAAAAAAGTAAACTTCTAGTAGGTCATTTTAAATGTTCATGTTGTGGTAAGTAGTGTTTGTCTAATTTCAAGGCAAGACCAATATCTGGACCGTTGTCAGATTTCTGTGCTCTTCCACCAATCTGCTGAACAGAATGCATCTCAACAGAGCAGAACGATAGTATTAGGAATTATTTAGGACTTCTGTGTGTCACACTGTCTCTTGCCACAGCAGAAGAGTGCTTCAACCTCTTAGAGAAGTGATTGCATAAACCCCCAAACCTCTCATATACTAAATCTCAATTTCACTGCAATATTGAATTCCATTTTGATTAATGCCCCTTTCTGTCATTCAGCATTCAACATCTTGGACCTGGGAAATACTGGGTCACAGAGAAGGAATTGGCGATGGCCTGTTGTCATTCTTTTCTGCTTTTACAGTAACCTGCTGAACAGGATGCATTTCAACAGAGCAGAACGGTAGAGTACTAGGAATTATCAGGACTTCTGTACTTCCTGAGGCCACTTTCTTATATCTACTATCTTGGATCATTCTTTACTTATTAACAATCTCTTGGAGATTATTATCAGTGCTTTTAAGGAAGAGGAGGAGTGGAAGTCAAGCAAGTAGATGTACCATATGCTTTATTGAGGGAAGTCCTTAGCTAGAACCTGGACCTATTTGTGGAGCAGTCTTGACTTTTGTCGCTTGATGGCAGACCCTCAAAAACAGTGGCAGTCCCAGAGCTTTGCTTTAGGAGGAGACAAGTTAAAGGAACTAAATTAGCGGATTGTTTTTCTACTGCAACTTTCCTGGTGATCACAGGGAGCCACCAAATCTACGATGCTCATACTGTTACTTTTTTCCCATTGTCAGCTTTGTCCCCAGATTTTGGTTCTGTGAATACTGGCACCCAAAACAGTAACAATTATTATTTGCTGAGTGCTTAGTATGTGCCAGCCAAAGTGTGAATAGTGTTAAATTCTAACAGCTACCTGGTGAGATGAGCACTAATTCTCACTGTATAAATGTGAGATAAGGATACTGAACCTTAAAGCAGTTCAGTTCTTTCTCACCCAGTGGTGCTTGGATTCAAACCCAGGCAGTTGGAGTCTAGAGAAGATGCTCTTAACAGCTAAGTGTGTGTCATGGAGTCTCCTGCCACAGTGCAATGCTTGAGAGCCTCAACTTTTATACGGCTGAGGAGTTTCTGAATTTTTTAGTCTTATATTGCTAGCTGCCCTGCCCTGCGAAGAATATTAAAATAAATTCTTCAGGGAGAATGAAAATGATTTAAGTAGAAAATCAGATCTACATTAGAAAAAAAAGAGTGTTAAGGGATAAATTAAGGTAAAATAAAATCTTTTAATTATTATTAATTTATTTGATAGGTAACTGTTCGAATAATAGTAAGAGAATATTTGCTTGATTACAGCATCTGGATAAGTGAGGCTATTGATGGCAATATTGTAAAGGATAGGAGTTTGGAATTAAGATGCGAGCACTGCTTGTGAAGCAGCATGGTGTTATTAGAAAGTCAAATTTTCTTTTATTTTTATTTATTTATTTATTTATTTATTTTGCGATACGCAGCCCTTTCACTGTTGTGGCCTCTCCTGTTGCGGAGCACAGGTTCCGGACGTGCAGGCTCCGGACGCATAGGCTCAGCAGCCATGGCTCACGGGCCTAGCCACTCCGCGGCATGTGAGATCTTCCCGGACCGGGGCACGAACCTCTGTCCCCTGCATTGGCAGGCGGACTCTCAACCACTACACCACCAGGGAAGCCCCAAATTTTCTTTTAAACTATTGTTGATATGCTAAGAGAAGAGATAAAATTAAAACCAGAGAAGGCAGAAATAGAGGGGAAAAAAAGAAGTTAGAGCAGGGAATAAAAATGGTTACTACCATAGTAAATAGATATTAATCCATCTATATCAGTAATCACTTTAAAGGCAAATGGTCTAAATATGTCAGCTAAAAAACTGATTTTCAGAGTGGATGAAACTGTGTTGTCTATGAGAGACCCATTTTAGATATAAATATTTGGGTAGTTCATAAGTAAAGGGATGGAGGAAGATGCTATCACTAAACAAAGGAAAGCTGAAGTAGCTGTATTATTTTCAGACAAAGTAGATTTCAAAACAAGGAAAATTGTCAGGGATAAGAGGGAGCAGTACATAATGAGAAAACATAGAAAATTCTCCAAGAAAACATAACAACAGTTTGTCAAAATACGTAAGGCAAAGGAATATAGAAGCTCAAGGAGAAATAGACAAATCCACAATTACAGTTGGTGGTTTCACTGCCCTTCTTTCATTAATTAATAGATGAAGCAGGCAGAAAATCAAAAATGGTATAGTTGACCTGAAAAACACCATCAGTCAAATTTGATCTAATTGACACTTGGAGATTACTCCATGCAACAACAGCAGAACACATATTCTCAAACTCACATAGAACATTCACCAACATAGATCACATTCTGGGCCATGCCAAACACCTAAACAAATTTAAAAGAATAGAAGTCATGTAAAGTATATACTTGGACCACAATAAGATTAAATAAAAATCAGTAATCTCCAAATATTTGGAGATTAATCAACACATTACTAAATAACACATGGATCAAAGAAGAAGTCCCAAGATAAATTTTAAAATATTTTGAACTAAAAAAAGGGAAATACAACTTACCAAAATTTGTAAGGATGCAGCAAAAACAGTGCTTGAAGGAAAATTTATAGCATTAAATTTAGAAAGAAGAAAGATTTAAAATCAATTAATCTAAGCTTACACCTTAGGAAACTACAGAAAGAAGAGCAATCTGAGCTTAAAGCAAACATAAGAGAAGAAATAGAGTCCATAAAACTTAGAGGAGAAATCAGTGAAATTAAAAACAGGAAAATAATAGAAAAAAATCAAGGAAATTAAAATCTGGTTCTTTGAAAAGAGCAATAAAATTGATAAACCTTTAGCCAGGGTAATGAAGATTAAAAAAAGAGAAGACACAGATTACTAATATCAGCAAGAGGAGTATCACTACTGATAATGATGGGCATTAAATCTAAAACTTTCTAAAATAAAATCTGATTAAAATAAAATTTTTAAGGATGAATAATGATTGGGGGTTTACTGAAGGGTATGGGCTTCTCTGCAGATTACAGAGTGCATACAAAGGCTGAGCTCACAAAAAGTCTTGTTGAGTTTAGAGATCGGTCTCCAGTAGGCTATGGCTGCGATGGATAGTTGAACAAAGATGCTAGAGAGTGTGGTTTAAGCAAGCCTGTGAATGTATTTAGGTGTCATATTTAATTGTTACTCACTAATCTTGGGAACACTGTTGAATTAATTTGGGTGTTCACAAAAATGGAGGGAAAATTTCTCAAGGTTGAGACTGACTTGCCTTTTATTTTCCCTTAAGGGAAATGGGCTTTGGTGGTGAGTAAAAGACCAAGATTGAAAATAATGAGGACTTCCCTGATGGTCCAGTGGTTAAGACTCTACACTCCCAATGCAGGGAGCACGGGTTCGATCCCCGGTTGGGGAACTAAGATCCCACATGCCGCACAGTGCAGCAAAACAAAACAAAACAAAACAAGGATTGAGTTGAATATAATGATAACCATCTTAATAGCAGCTAGTAATAACAGTGCCTATCGTTTTTTAAACTGCCTTAAGCCAGGGTCCTGTCAGCACATCCCAAGTGCAAATAAGAAAATCACTTTTGAATGGCTCTTAAATTTGCATTAAGAGTGATTCACCTGATGTCAACTTTAGGATTATATGCTATTTCTTTTTTTTAAATTGAGGTATAGTTGATGTACAATATTATGTAAGTTTCAGATGTACAGCACAGTGATTTACAAATTGTAAAAGCTATACTCCATTTATAGTTATTATAAAATATTGGCTATATTCCCTGTGCAGTACAATATATCCTTATAGTGTATTTATTTTATACATAGTAGTTTGTACCTCTTAATCCCCTACTACTATCTTGCCCCTCCACCCTTCCCTCTCCCCACTAGTAACCACTAGTATGTTCTCTATGAGTCTGTTTCATTTTGTGTTATATTCACTAGTTTGTTTTCTTTTTTAGATTCCACATATAAGTGATATCATACAGTATTTGTCTTTGTCTGACCTGTTTCACTAAGCATAATACCCTCCAAGTCCATCCATGTTATTGCAAATGGCAAAATTTCATTTTTTTAAATGGCCGAGTAGTATCCATTGTGTATATACCACATTTTCTTTATTCATTCATCTATTGATGGACATTTAGGTTGCTTATATATCTTGGCTATTGTAAATGATGCTGCTGTGAACATTGGGGTGCATGTATCTTTTTGAATTAGTGTTTTGTGGGGTTTTTTGGATATGATTATATGCAATTTCAAATGTGTCCCAAATCTGCCTCTGAGTCACTGAGCTATTAGTGTAGCTCCTGACAAAGAGAAATCCCTTAGTTGGCTGTTCCTGGGAATCTCTAGCTCTCTGTTTTCAGAAAATAAATTCATATGGGTTAGAAAGGAGTGATGGTGAGGAATGTCAAGAGGTTCAGGCAGGAGGAAAAAAAGGCCTAACGGAATTGACACCACATCTTCCCTATTGTTAGCAAGGGATTATGGGAGGGAAGAGGTAGAAAATGGGAGTGCTCAGATATTTGGGAAGAATAGCCCAAGTGTCCACAGTTTGATGGCACCTGAACTCTACTATTCATTCAAGTCATAAACTTTTTTTAAAAAATTGAAGTAGAGTTGATTTACAATGCTGTGCCAATCTCTGCTGTACAGCAAAGTGACTCAGTTATACACATAGAGACATTCTTTTTTAAAATATTCTTTTCCATTATAGTTTATCCCAGGAGATTGGATATAGTTCTCTGTGCTATACAGTAGGACCTTGTTGTTTATCCGTTCTAAATATAATAGTTTGCATCTACCAACCCCAAGCTCCCAGTCCATCCCTCTCCCCCACCACCTCTCCTCTGTGGCACAAGTCTATTCTCTATGTCCGTGAGTCTGTTTCTGTTTCATAGATAGGTTCATTTGTGTCATATTTTAGATTCCACATATAAGTGATATCATATGGTATTTGTATTTCTCTTTCTAACTTACCTCACTGTTGGTGGGAATGTAAGTTGGTGCAGCCACTAAGGAAAACCAAATGGAGGTTCCTCAGAGAACTGAAAACAATTACCATACGATCCAGCAGTCCTACTCCTGGGCATATACCTGGACAAAACTATAATTCAAAAAGATACATGCACCCCTATGTTCATAGCAGCACTATTCACAATAGCCAAAACATGGAAACAACCTAAATGGTCCATTGACAGATGAATAAGGAAGATGTGGTACATACATTCAATGGAATACTACTCAGCCATAAAAAAGAATGGAATAATGCCATTTGCAGCAACATGGATGCAACTAGAGATTATCATACTAAGTGAAGTAAGTTAGAAAAAGAAAGTCATAATCTTTAAAAATGGCTACCAAATACCACTGAGTACTTATTCATTTCTGTTCTGCATGGACAATGTCCTTAATAGACAGCTGCAGGACCCTGATTACAGTCTGTTTTGCTTGTTAGATCCTGTGGCTTACTCCCATGAAGAGAGAACAGGTCTCACTGGTACAAAATAATCATGCTCTCAGCCCCAAAGAGCATCACCTCTGCTGTAGACTGAATTGTGTCTTCTGAAAATTCATATGTTGAAGCCCTAACCCCCAAGGTGACTGTATTTAGAGATAAGGCTTTTAGGAGGTCATTAAGTTTAAATAAAGTCATAAGGGTTGTATCCTAATCAGATAGGACTGGTGGCCTTATAAGAAGAGAAAGAGAGAGATCTCTCTCTCTGCATGCGCGTACACTGAGGAAAGGCTAAGTGAGACCACAGTGACAAGGTAGCCATCTGCAAGCCAGGAAGAGAGATCTCACTAGAAGCCAAGCCCTGCTTCTAAAACTATGAGAAAATAGATTTCTATTTTTTAAGCCACCTAGTCTATGGTATTTGTTATGGCAGCCCAAGCTGACTAAGACATCCTCCATTCTTCTTTAGCCACAGAGGATCAGTGGGAACAATAGCCAAAGTATTGCCTACATATAAAACAGATCAAGAAATTCCCTGTGTGGGAGTTTGGTGTCTACAGTTGTTTAAAGGGCAATTTGGCTTGTCTCTTTGTGTTTTAATAGCAGAAAGACATTTCACATAATAATTCAACTCCGTGGCTCACTCTAATCTACGTCTGTGAGTGGGGATTTGCATTCTTTGCTTGTGATTTACATCGCTTGACACCTAATATAATGACTCCCGCTGCAAGGGCCATTACTGCATCTGTGCAGCTCCAATCTGTCACTGGCAAAGGTCTGAGAGCTGGTGTACCCTCCATTCAATCAAGAAACTAGTGCTGGGTGTAATTAATTACATCCTTTCCCCCCAGCCTCACCAACTGCTACACATCACTTCTCTTAAAAACTCAGTCAAGGCAATATTTTTCCCGTACCCACCCCCCCTCCCTTTTCAGTAAATGCAGACGTGGTTGTGCAATCAATCACTGAAACCTCAGGCTTTTGTTTTTCATTTCAAATATTCATGAGCATGTGTCTGTTGCAAATTTCAAATGCATTCTTTTAAGGATGTCACTAGTACCTGAGCTTCCTAACTAGCTACTATACTTCAGGAAGATCTTTGAAACTGGAGTTTCAGCCATCTGTATGTAAGCAGCAGCCATCTCTGTGATTGTCTTCTAGGACTGTAACAGATGCCTTAGCTGATAAATAACACCCGTAATTTTATTGTCAACATTGCAGTTCAGTGACAGTACCTAAGCACCAGTTATTCTGTGGGCTAGTTTGAATGGGCTAGTAGAATGTGGGACTAGGATTTCAAGGGTAAGATTTGATACGATTATTTACATTGTATCATTAGGCATTACACCAAATAATTTATCCAAGTGGATGGTATTCAATTTTCAAATCACTCAGATTTTGAGTGACTGATAAATTAAGAGAATGAAGTTCATTATCGGCAGTGAGAAGAAAAAAGGGAATCAGAAGCTTGGAAAAGAACAGAGTCTTAAAACCAGCTAAGCCCATAATGCATTCCAGTGAATTGTTAAGATGCTATTATTATGTTAAGAAGTTCTCTGCTTTTCTATGCAGGTCTCTGAGAGTATATTCTGTTGGCCATTAAGACAGAGCAAGACAAACCAGACAGCAGTTGTGACTTGAATGCTCAGTGCTGTAAAACTGTTATGTGAATCAATTTTCAGTTTAGGTATGGAAGATGATGGTCCCTCAGTGCTGTTTGCATCATTAAAACTCAGGAGGGAAAATGTAAAGTGAGTGGAAAAGAGGAAGGTGGAAAAAATTAAGTGGAGTTGTGAGATCAATGACCCTCCCACCCGGTCAGCCGCATCTACAGTTAAAGTCAGTGCTGTCTAGAGGACTCAGTCACTTCTTTCAGGTCTCTGGAAGGCTGTTAACGTCTTGCCCACGTATCAGAAGCATAGCCCCTGGAACGGACTCTTAACTGTGCACTAGAAAACAGAAATCAGAATAAGGCAGAAGTTCTTGGAGTTTATCCAGGAGAGTTTAGTTACTGAAATGATGAATATCCTAATTATGCCAACTCTCTCCTCCAACCCAACACAACTCCTTGTACTTTAGATCTTTGTATTGTTCCTCATCCCCAGAATGTGTCCCCCTTCCTTGCACATAATGAGTAGACCGGAAGGGAAGAGACTCTGCACTTAGGTTAGTACTTAGGTAGGAACTTTGGGTTCTAGTCTTGGCTCAGACACTTAAAACCTCTCTGACCTGAATGTCCTTGTCTGACAAACTTTGCTGTGAAGGTAAGGATCTTTTATATCTCATCAGCACCAAGAGTTCTTAAGTCTGGGCATTTACCAGCCTCAGAGAGGTTCCTGCTCTGTGGCCCATTCGCATGTAGAGGGTTGTGGGATTTACTTACATCTAGAAAAGAGCATTGACCTGGCTTCTGAATTTTCACATTAAAAGATTAATCCTACTTTCTCCGCTTGTCTCAAGTACAAATCTGTTTTCTATCAGTAGTAGAAAATATTAGCGCTCTACATTTTTTCTATGCATATTTTTATAAAGACATGAGCTCATACTATATTCATGGTTAATATCCTTTCTTAACATATCCATGACATGGTCTTCTTATAGTGACCATATATCCTGAACCAAATAATGTACACATAGTATATTAGTGGAGTCACTTTCAATGAAGGAGTCAGAAAGAAAAGCAATTCAAAGTAGCTTTTAAGCAAGAAAGGAATGGCATATTACTAAGAAATCCTATAGTGGCACTTAGTTTCACATATAGTATTAGTATTCGCTTCCATTCTATGTCTCAGTGCTGCTTTCCCTTATCCTCTTAAGTCTTGGCTCTTACCTGACACACAGAGGTCCTATCCATGTGGTAAGAGGAGACAACTACCAGTGCTCCCCCTTGTCTACCTTGTAAGAAGAGATATATTTAGACTCTGTGGCATCCAATTGTCCCCACATGGCTCATGTACATCACCTGCACCAATCTTGGTTGACGGGGGTCATCAGTCACCATGATGGGCAGGCGATGCTCTGATTGCTGGCTAACTGACAAAATCAACAGCCGTTCACTACATTCTATTTCTAGTCTGCTAAGCACTCACCTTCACTGAAATGTACACAACCATCTCCCTCCTTTTCCTAGTAATCTTTGTACAAACAACCTCTGGGCTGGAAGCACAAACACACTCCCTCTCTTTCCAACTGAAAATAACCAAAAGACAATCAAGCTGATGTTTCCAGGGATATCTGTAGAGGGGCTTCTTTTTGCAATTGTGAAATTCATTTTGTGAAGTCTTTAACAGGAATAAAAATCAAATTTTACATATTTCTCACCTTTTTGGTAGTCACAGACACATTCCCTTTTCTGCATTTAAAAGTCAAGTAATTCTGAAGCCTTGTAAACATTTGGACCCACTGTGCTCAGTTGGTCACAGATAGGGCATCAGATGCCATTCCCACACAGGTGTGCTGTCTTAGCTCCTCAAATGGATAACCAGTTGTCTACTTCAGTCTCTCCTGAACTCAGACTCCACTGTCATAAATCATTTTTTCCTTCTCCATCTTGGGGACCACACCTTGGAGTCCCTAAATTCCACATCCTAGTGACTCTTAGTGGCAAGCTTTCCATCCAAAGGGGCTGTTAACTGCTCTTGCTTCATGTTTTCCCACTGCCTTATGCTTGTTGACGTGGAGCACTCATTTCTACAATTTCAGCTCTCTATATTTTACCGCTCCGTTATTGACTGCCAAAATCCTGTCTATTTCATACTAAAAGTGAACATGAATGTGGAATAGAGACTTAAACAGAGTGTCAGGAAACCGTTCACTGGAAGTAATTCTACTGTCTTAAATAAGTAGGAATATAATTCTTTTAATTATTTTTCACATAAAAGCTATATCTTGGGTTGTCAAAATTTCTATTTAAGGCTTCTTTTCAACGTGAATATGGAATTAATGATTAAAACTCAGTGTCATTTAGGCATGTTTGACTGCATGTAACAAAACGTTTGACTGCATGTAATCCCAACTACAGGGTCACATCACAGAAAGTGTGTTGGTAATAAATTCACTCCTTGTGTAATAGCTCCGGATCATTAAGGATACAGGGGAACAAAAGAAAAGGCATTAGTTAGAAAAATAGGGAATATTAGAAATAATTAAGAAATAAGAGGGCGTCCCTGGTGGCTCAGTGGTTAAGAATCTGCCTGCCAATTCAGGGAACACGGGTTCGAGCCCTGGTCCGGGAAGATCCCACATGCCATGGAGCAACTAAGCCCGTGCGCCACAACTACTGAGCCTGTGCTCTAGAGCCCGCGTGCCACAACTACTGAGGCCCACGCGCCTAGAGCCCATGCTCCACAACAAGAGAAGCCACCGCAATGAGAAGCTCACGCACCGCAATGAAGAGTAGCCCCCACTCGCCGCAACTAGAGAAAGCCCGTGTGCAGCAACGAAGACCCAACTCAGCCAAAAACAAATAAATAAATAAATAATTTTTTAAAAAAGAAGGAAAGAAATAATAATAATTATTATATTATTATATAATAATATATATAATAATATATATTATATATATAATATATAATTATATAATAATAATAATTCATGTATTTGAATTTCTTTTTTGGTCATTATTTATTTAACTGGGCTATTGCATACATAGTCAATGGAAAATGTTAAACTGAGTGTTTTATTATTTATCTAAAAGTATATGAGCAAAGAAAAACCATATGATCATCTCAATAGATGCAGAGAAAGCTTTTGACAAAATTCAACACCCATTTATGATAAAAACCCTGCAGAAAGTAGGCATAGAGGGAAGTTTCCTCAACATAATAAAGGTCATATATGACAAACCCACAGCCAGCATTGTTCTCAATGGTGAAAAACTGAAACCATTTCCACTAAGATCAGGAACAAGACAAGGTTGCCCACTCTCACCACTCTTATTCAACAGTTTTGGAAGTTCTACCCACAGCAATCAGAGAAAAAAAGAAATAAAAGGAATCCAAATAGGAAAAGAAGAAGTAAAGCTGTCACTGTTTGCAGGTGACATGATACTATACATAGAGAATCCTAAGGATGCTACCAGAAAACTACTAGAGCCAATCAATGAATTTCATAAAGTAGCAGGATACAAAATTAATGCACAGAAATCTCTGGCATTCTTATACACTAATGATGAAAAATCTGAGAGTGAAATTAAGAAAACACTTCCATTTGCCATTGCAACAAAAAGAATAAAATATCTAGGAATAAACCTACTTAAGGAGACAAAAGACTTGTATGCAAAAACTATAAGACACTGATGAAAGAAATTAAAGATGATACAAATAGGTGGAGAAATATACCATGTTCTTGGATTGGAAGAATCAACATTGTGAAAATGACTCTACTACCCAAAGCAATCTACAGATTCAATGCAATCCCTATCAAATTACCACTGGCATTTTTTACACAACTAGAACAAAATTCACAATTTGTATGGAAACACAAAAGACCCCGAATAGCCAAAGCAATCTTGAGAACGAAAAATGGAGCTGGAGGAATCAGGCTCCCTGACTTCAGACTATACTACAAGGCTACAGTAATCAAGACCGTATTGTACTGGCACAGAAACAGAAATACAGATCAATGGAACAGGATAGAAAGCCCAGAGATAAACCCACACACATATGGTCACCTTATCTTTGATAAAGGAGGGAAGGATATACAGTGGAGAAAAGACGACAGCCTCTTCAATAAGTGGTGCTGGGAAAACTGGACAGCTACATGTAAAAGTATGGAATTAGAACACTCCCTAACACCACACAAAAATAAACTCAAAATGGGTTAAAGACCTAAATGTAAGGCCAGACACTATCAAACTCTTAGAGGAAAACATAGGCAGAACACTCTGACATAAATCACAGCAAGATGCTTTTTGACCCATCTCCTAGAGAAATGGAAATAAAAACAAAAATAAACAAATGGGACCTAATGAAACTTAAAAGCTTCTGCACAGCAAAAGATACCATAAACAAGACCAAAAGACAACCCTCAGAATGGGAGAAAATATTTGCTAATGAAGCAACTGACAAAACATTAATCTCCAAAATTTATAAGCAACTCATGCAGCTCAATAACAAAAAAAACAAACAACCCAATCCAAAAATGGGCAGAAGAACTAAATAGACATTTCTCCAAAGAAGATATACAGATTGCCAACAAACACATGAAAGAATGCTCAACATCATTAATCATTAGAGAAATGCAAATCGAAACTACAATGAGATATCATCTCACACTGGTCAGAATGGCCATCATCAAAAACTCTAGAAACAATAAATGCTGGAGAGGGTGTGGAGAAAAGGGAACACTCTTGCACTGTTGGTGGGAATGTAAATTGATACAACCACTATGGAGAACAGTATGGAGGTTCGTTAAAAAACTACAAATAGAACTACCGTATGACCCCGCAATCCCACTACTGGGCATATACCCTGAGAAAACCATAATTCAAAAAGAGTCATGTACTAAAATGTTCATTGCAGCTCTATTTATGATAGCCATAACATGGAAGCAACCTAAGTGTCCATCAACAGATGAATGGATAAAGAAGATGTGGCACATATATACAATGGAATATTACTCAGCCATAAAAAGAAATGAAACTGAGTTATTTGTAGAGAGGTGGATGGACCTGGAGTCTGTCATACAGAGTGAAGTAAGTCAGAAGGAGAAAAACAAATACCGTATGCTAACACATATATATGGAATCTAAGAAAAAAAATGTCATGAAGAGATTAGTGGCAGGACGGGAATAAAACACAGACCTACTAGAGCATGGACTTGCGGATATGGGAAGGGGGAAGGGTAAGCTGTGATGAAGTGAGAGAGTGGCATGGACATATATACACTACCAAATGTAAATTAGATAGCTAGTGGGAAGCTGCCGCATGGCACAGGGAGATCACCTCTGTGCTTTGTGACCACCTAGAGGGGTGGGATAGGGAAGGTGCGAGGGAGGGGGACACAAGAGGGAAGAGATATGGGAACATATGTATATGTATAACTGATTCACTTTGTTGTAAAGCAGAAACTAACACACCATTGTAAAACTGTTACACTCCAATAAAGATGTTTTTTAAAAAAAGTATATGAGCACATTATCTGGTTTATTGCTGTCATTCTTGATTTCTGAATATAAATTAAGTTGGTTTGTGCTGCCTCAATTAGCCATCATTACATTGCAGCTATAGCCAGATGTGAAAGTTAGCATCTCAGGAAGCATCTCAGGAAGAGTAAACATCTCCCTCTGGTAGCAGGCCTTCATTTCTGAGCCCCTTTTTATAATGAAAAAACCATAACACCAAAAATCAAATACTTGGCAGAAGCCCACCCTGTCCGCATGAGTTAGGACATGTCCAGTATTCTTGAGCATCCACCTCATTGTTTTCATACCAAAGAAATCCAACTTTTCACATAACTCATTCCCCGGGTTCATTCAGTCTCTGGGCATGTTTTTCAAGCCTTCAGTAGGGAAGTAAGTAACCAGCATAAGGTTGGGAAGATATTGATTACTTCTAGATATGTGCTTTCTTTGTTTTCACATATCCAGAAGATGTCAATTGAAATCCTTACTGTGTCTTGGGAAAATGCCACACAGGTAATCCGTGGAGAATCTGAGTTCAGGTCTTAGCTATGAGGTTGTGTGCCCTGACAGCATGTACACGGATATTTAAAGAATATAATGGAATTTGTGCTCTTGAGCAGGTCATTTATCCACAGGCTTATTTGGAAATGGGGAGCTTGGAGAAGGTTTTGTGGTACAAATGTTATGATACTGTATGGGAAATATCCCTGCCCCTCAGAGTGTGGAAATCATTAAATATGTCACCCTGTCAGCACAAATGAAAAAATGCGCTGGAAATTGCTAAAAACTACTGCAGTACCGAATGCCCAGTACCACTCATGGTCTCTTTCCATGAGAAAATTGCAAGTTCCCAAGGGAATTCTCAAGAATTCTGACCTTCCTCAGGAGGCACTGAGTAAATCAATGTGTTATTGATCAACCTGCTGTCATAAATCTATTTTTATCTCTTTCTTTGAGTCTCCACACCTATATAGTGAGTGGCGCATCCAGCAGAAGCCTGCAGTTATCCAGCAGTTCCTCTGAGAAGTTAGCAGAGGTGCTTCCCCAAGTTCCAAAGGTGCTCTGCTTGTCGACAGAAGCAAGTCGGCTGTAAGGAAAAGAAAGCAACTCTGTCACTGTAGGGTTGCTCTGGAGTGTTTGGGCTCCATCATATGTACTCTCACGTGTCCAGTAAAACGCATGGAAAAGTAAAACCCATAAAGGTGTAATTATGAAAATAAGGATATTAAAACATTCAAGTCCAAATCTGTTTCAATGGTTTCAAAGTCAACCCCAAAGTAAGAACTCTTTTTACAGTACAGTTACCCTATGCTAGCCAAATCCAAACCAACCCATCATTTCACCCTGTGAATTAATTACTTGATTCGACATTTATCAACTGGGCATGTTGAAATCTGGCTCCCCAAAATATCACTGAAACAACCTGTTGCCAAGAAAAATCTAGCTGAGTTTATTGCTCACCACTGTAAGGGAGAAATCCATACTGACAGTGTCTAATGATGTTTTAGGTTAGGAAAGGAAAGGCTGGGATATTGAGACGTTGAAGTCTGTCCTAACTGTAAGGGAGCTCGATTATGATGGGGTAAAGATCATGATACAGTGGTTTAGAATAGGTGGGCATGGCACAACAGGGCTTTGGAGGCAAGAGGTTCAAAAAGTCTAAGGCTATAAACTGTCAGTGCTTTCTGTTGAAGAGTTGTGGAATGAACAGTAAAGCTATTTGCAACTTGTACCTTCCTGGGCAAAGTCTTTTTGAATTGTAAGGTCATACTGATGAAAATAGTGGAACAGTAGACTCATGCTAATGTAGACAGTAAGCTATATGGGGTACATGCTTTTGGTTCTCAGCACCTATGTACTGGGGAGTACACATGCCCTGCCTGCCATCAGGTGCTTATGTATTTTAAAGTTCACAGAGATAAGAAGCAAGAGTTGAGGGAAGAGGAATTCCACTAGGTTGGGAGAACGATGGACAAATTCACAAGGGAGGTAACGTTTGAGCTATGTATGCCTTGATCGTTGGTTATGAGTTTTAGAACGTTTGAGTGGTAACCTAGAGTTTCATGTTAAAGGCTATACTACTGCTTGGCTAGTCATGTCTTCCTTTTTCTTTAAGGGTTCATTCGGGGCAAGTAAAGACTTACCCATTTTGTCATAGTCCTGTGGATGGAAAATGAAAGCAGAGTCATTGGGTGAAGTTCAGCACCCCCCCCCCCCGCTTTTTAATTGGAGTAGAGTTGATTTACAATGTTGTGTTAGTTTCAGGTGTACAGCATAGTGATTCAGTTACACATTTTGAAGGTTTCTAGGCCCTCTGAAGCAAGGTGGCAGGTTTTCTTGTCTGTGCTTTTTTATAAATGAGCTCACATTTGGGGGCAGAGCTTCTTTACTTTGAGGAAGTCCTCCGTTAGCACCACATAAACATCACTGAAGTATCAGTAGGGAAAGAAGGAATGAGGTGGTTTGTTGGACTCCAGGGATGCTGTTCAAGGATGCAAGTCCAGAGCAGCTGCTCATTTTCTCATTTGAGCTTTGTGAGTTCCTTTTCCTTCCAGGATGACTGAGCTGAGAGCAGAGCTCTGTTTTTTCAAACAATGGGTTAGAGACCCTGGAAGCGGGAGCACTGACTTTGATTTTTTTTGAAGAGTTCTCTGTCTCTCTGTCTCTGTCTCTGTCTCTCTCTCTGTCTCTCTCACACACACACACACACACACACACACACACACGTGCGCTTTTGTTAATGGCAGCAAAGAGGAAAAAAAGCTGGTATGCAGAATGAGGGACCACTTAAGTAGGGAGATGAATGAGAATCACTTATTTAAGGGTTAGAGGTATGATTTAGGTTTTGGGAATTCATTCCTAAGGATATTTCCAGACAAGTTAAAATAAAACAATGAACAAATTAAGGCAACTTTGCATTTCTCCTGTTCAGGGAGCTGACCCTTCAGATAAGACAGATTGGTGTTTTGAAGGTATTATAAGGGATTTTAATTCCAGCACTTGTGGCATTTAATACATTTTTTAGTTCGTTTTCCCCAAAAGGGCTTTGTAAAGTTCCCTCAGAGCTCTTACTAGGCCTGACTGTGTCACATGTATCCTTAACTAAGCTGAAGATGTGTTGAATAGCTGCCCTCCTTACCTTGGAAGGAAAAATGCTATAGCTCCCCCTTGTGTCATGTGAGGCCAAAAACATCCTGCTTGATCCACATCAGCAGAATCCAATCCACTAAGTATCCTAAAAGTATTTCTTCAAAGCTTTTTGGGGATGGGACTTTGCTATTTGCTGTACAGGAAAGAACTGGGGAACCCAGCTAATCTTCTGTGATTTCTCCCCTCATTTCCTACTTTCCTACAGTGTATCCAAGAGAATCTTTCCTGGAAGATCACCTTTTTCTGGCAGAAAGTTTGTTTGGGATGATTTTCCTCATGAGGTTGTAGTCCAGTTATCTGCCACTTAATACATCGAATCTTGTACAGTTTCTTATCCAAATAGAGCAAGCGGAACTTGCTTTTACTGCAGCCGCCTCTTGCCCCGTCATAGGGGCCACTTCATTGTGTATCCTGACTTCTCAGCTTGAGTCAGGCACTGGTTTCTTTGCCGTTCCACCTCCAGAGTAAACATGTCAAGTTTTCCCAAGCCTCTCACACTCTAGCATATGAGTTTGGACTTAAACATTCTGGCTGCTTAATAAGCATGCAGCCAGGATATGAGATGCAGTCACACATCTCTTTTGGAAACAATTCCACAGTCTTAGTCCCTATCCCACGCTTGATTTCCACGTGGGAGTAGGGGAAATGCCACAGCGCTCCCTATGAATGACTTTCCTTACTTCAAATAACAGTTGATAACTATAGATATTCTTCACAGGTGTAGCAATTCTTATATAATGTGGTTCTTTCTACTGATTTTGCACCTTTGCAAGTATCGCAAAAGAAGAGGGCAAGTCATTTCATAGGTCATTTAAAAAATTATATAAGTTAAATATACTGATTGTTTAAAAGATTTACACAGTTTTGCAATTATATCTATAGGACAAAGCCATAATAGAATTGCTTCATTAAAGTGTGTGTGCATTTGAAATTTGATAGATGGTAGTGTTCACCTGTCCAGTCTCCTGTCTCATTTAACCTGGTCTCTTCATGTCATAGTCAGCTTGATGTTCCAATAACAGTTCCAGCCCATTTAATTGTACCCCCTTCCTGCCCTGCCAGCCCTCATTTTAAAACTTTGGACACTGTTTTCTTAAGGAAAGTTAGAAGTCTTTGATCCCAACCCTTAAATGACTCCTACTTCTCCAACTTTATGATTTCCCTTAGGAGAGAAAGTTTCACTCCACACTGACTGAAAACAAACTCATGTTCTCCAACATCTATTAACTCTGTGGTCGGTTTATATGAAGCAGCAACGCAAGGTAGCGTAGGCTAAGTGACAGTCTTAAAAAAGTGAATGCTTTGTGAATTCTGAGGCAGGAAAAATCAGGCCTGACAATCATGCTGAATGAAGTGAGACTTGGACTAGGTCTTAAAAGGAAGAGTAGAACTAAGACAAAAATTGGGAGATTATTTGGGAACTTCAGGCAGAGAAGAAATGCTCTAAGAAGCTGAGATGGCAAAAAACACATGGACTCTTACGTAATACTAACTGAATTTGACTTAATAGGTTTTCCTCGTGCTACCATGTTGTGGTGTATTTGTCTCACAACCTATCTGAGGTCAGGAGGACTTTATCACTTCATCTTTGGATCTTGTCCATAGTCGATGTCCATAGTCGACTCGTTATCAACAAATATTTTGGTTAGTTAAATAAATAAGGAAATGAATGTGATACTTAGCCGACAGGGCTATAAAATCGTAGGAGAGTTGCAATAGGAGTAAAGGAATTAATTTCCAGAAAGCCTCATTTATCATAGTTTCAATGTAACAAGTATGCACTTTCTCATGAAAGAGCTTTCTTTCTTAATGAAATCATATTTAACTTCTGGAGAATAACCTGCATTCTGTTTTCCTAATCAACTATGTCATTAATAATACTAACATAATCATTTTAAAAGAATGAAAAGCAACAACAACAAAAAAGCTCCACCAACTCTGTCGCTGAGAAAAGGTTCAAAGCTTGACTAGTTCATGGGAACAATTTGCTAGTCTAGAGATTTCTTTCCATTTTGGTCCAGGCCTCCTATGGAGAGATTTATGTGCAGTGCATGTCAAGAGGCAAAATAATGGCATTTCTCTGCTATACAATGACTCGGACATTTGCTGAGTGCAGAAATGCACCTTTAAACAGAGAAAGAAGCAGAATCTGCCCTGATCCAATCATTTTGAAAAGCCATGCGCACAGAAGCTGGGGCCAAACATAATGACGCGATTTAATTGCTAATGCCCTAGAAGCAACGAGCCTCTTGATGTGTTGACCTTTAACCCAGACTTGGGAGGGTGAAAAAAGAGAGGGGATGGTTTTCCCCTCCCCCTTCCCCTCCCCCATCTGATCCTGCCTGCCTCTAACGCTGTCCACACACTCTTTAACATTCATCTCTCCACCTCCGTTCCCATTAGTTACTTCCAGCTTTGGGGCCGGGGCAGAATGAATAGAAGAACCAAAAGGAAGGTGGGTGGAGAATAGGAGAAGGAAGCCTACAAGCAGTCGACAGCTGCTTAGAAGCAGGGGGCAGAAGTACAGCTACAGAAATGGGAGCTGAACTCCGGGTCCCCTGATGCTGCTTCTACCCCACCCCCAGTATCTCCTGAGATTTAGGCCTTTCCGTGTTTCTGTTCCCCACCCCTATTTCACCCTTTCTGGTCCATGTTTATAAACACTCCCTTCTGACACCTTCACCTCCCTTTTCCCTCTTACTTGGCTATTTATGAATGGCAAAATCTTGAGCAAAGTTAAATCCAAGGCTCTGCCTATTACACATCTGCACCATGGCAGCTGGGCAGCTGCGTATAGCTGGAGAAGAAGACACGCGTGCTGATTGGTTTTGCTGTAAATTTGTGACCACTAGCCTTAAGTGGACCCTTTGTGCTGCTCAGCAAGGTTACTAATCCATTCACTCTCCTGGTTGGTTGGTTTACAAAACGTTTGCACCTTCTTTCTTTTTTCTCTTCTTTCTCTTGAAATTTCTTCACTGTTTTCCAGCCAAGCTGGTCTGCTTTCTGTGTCAAGCACATTCCCAGCTGAGGGCCTTGTTATTGATTCTTCCTCCTGCCTGGAGCACCCTGCATCTACGTGTTTGCTTCCTCACTTCCTTCAAGACATCCTTATCAGTCAGGCCTTCCCAGGCCACTCTATATAAGGCAACAAGCACAGCCCCGTCAGCATTGGCACACCCTGTTCCCTTAACGTGATGTTTTCTTTGGCAGTTACCACCCTCCGGTATTCTATATATTTTATGTTTGTATATTATTATCCCCCTGCTAGAATGAAAGTTTTATGAAAGCTTGGGATTTTAAACAATTCTTTTTATTCTCCTATAGCTAGTGCTTAATACAATGCTTGCTAGTATGCCATACAAATTTGTTTCAAGAATGAATGGATAATGAATGCTTGCTGGGTTTTGAGAATTCCCTCTTCCTATTTGCCCAAACCAGCATATTCATAACAATATTTTTTGTATGGTAACCATAGTTTCCAAGCCCAGATTCAATACATGTCATCTAATTGGTGGGGAAAATACCTTTCATTTTGCTCTGTCTTGGGAAATTCAATGTGCTTATTAATAATATTCTATCTAGAATCATAGTCTCATAGCATGGAGTCCTCAAAAGAAGCTTAGATGATCGTTTTCCAGTTAGTTTAGTGGCCCCGATAGCATATTTGGCTTATCCAAGGTCACTAAACTATGTTCAGTTTAAGAGTTGAAGTTGTTGGGTTTTTCAGAGCTCTTGCCAGGGCTTTGTGGAGATACCCAGAAATTATTGAAAACCTCTATGGTAATTATCTGGCCCCGTCTTTTCTACTTAGTGCATACAGCGGCTAGCATATCACCTCATGGGTCCTTCATCATTTCTATCCAGTGAGGCTTGCTTGAATAACTGAGCAGGATTTCTCACCATATGCTAGGTTTATCTTTGTTCTCTCACTTCAAATGTTTTCAAACTTAAGAAGCTGTAAAATAGCATGATAATTAAAGCTCATCACTTGTACCAAACCACCTTCTATACCTCGACCCCCACCTATTCAGTGAAATAAACACATACTTGAGTTTATATAGGTAATTACAGTTGTAATCAGATGTCAGTGGAAGAGATCTGACATAGAGATGTTGCTTTCTCATAGTCACTGAGCCTAAAGGGCCTCCTGGGTTTATTCACCTGCCTCCAGGCTGTAACTACCTCCAGATTGTCTCCTTTTGTAATGAATGCTTTGGGAATGAGAAACGCATATTCAAATTTGAAGGGTGTATTCTCATTGGTTTTCAGGTTTTTCTAATTCTTGAAATAATGAAAGCATGAATGGTTGAAATATAGCCTCCAGAGGGTAAATAAAAGGCTCACAAGTACTCATTAAATTATCTTACTAAAGAATTAATAACCTGGGTTTCTGGGTTCTCAAGTTTGTAGGGCATGCTTCCCAAGGGCCAATTTCTTGTTTTCCCTGAAAAAGATGAGGTTAAGCCTCATCGTTTTGCAGAGTTGCGGGTAGGGCTTGAGAAATCTCAGTCCAGGAGACCCTCTCTTTTACAAAACACTGCTCCCACCCTGAGTATGTGTCAAGCTCCAGAAAATGGCAGTGAAAAGATATTTTCCCAGATTCTCCCACTGGAAGCAAGGCTCTTTGCAACTGTGGTGTTTACACAGTGACATTTAGAGTCTAAATTGTTTAGGTACAGTGAGCGCTTACATCCTTTTGTCCCTGAGAGCACTGACCACGATACCTGGCATGGAGCAGACACTCAGGAAATCATAATCAAATCAGCACAGGGCAGATGCTCAGCAACTACTCAGTGACCAAGAAGATCAGTGTAAAGTGAATTAGTAAATTAACAACAAAGAAGACATTTCTACCAGGAGTCTTTTTACCTTATGGCCAGCTTCTCGACACCATAGGTCATGCCTCCAAATCTGATATGAGTAGCGCAGCTTTATGAGTTTCTGGCTATACTTTTGAGATCAGCAGCTAGCCCAGTGTGTTGTGCTAGTAGGTGATCAATCAATGGACTGAGTTTGTGGGTAAAATGAGAGAAAAAGTACCTTGGCTTTCATAACTTTTGAATGCAGTCGTCATCCATATGGTTTGAATCTGGTGTAGGCTACATAGAATAGTCACAAAGTTCTCTCCAGTGGAGTTTGAGAGAACGGATAGATTTTAGTTTAAAATCTTCCCCAAAAACTAACAATCAAAGGAAGCCCTAAAAGTGATGAGGCAGAATCAAAAAAGGGGATTTAAGCTTAAAATGTGCCAGGAAGTGAGCAGCGGTTAGACTGCTCAACTGTGTATCAGCAATATGGTTCTTAACCTTCACTGCCCATGCTCAGTGGGTTCAAAGACGTCTCCTTAATTCGGGAATGAAATGTAAGCAGGTTGAACTGGGAAGAAGGTATAACACATAGGGCCATTGTTTTGGAAACACATGTCTCTTAACTGTGGTTTTTTCTTTTTCTTTTTTTTTCTTTTTTTTTTTTTTCCTTTTTTTGCGATACGCGGGCCTCTCACTGTTGTGGCCTCTCCCGTTGCGGAGCACAGGCTCCGGACGCGCACGCGCAGCGGCCACGGCTCACGGGCCTAGCCGCTCCGCGGCACGTGGGATCTTCCCGGACCGGGGCACGAACCCGTGTCCCCTGCATCGGCAGGCGGACTCTCAACCACTGCGCCACCAGGGAAGCCCTCTTAACTGTGTTTTTTTTTTTTTTTTTTTTTTTTTAACATCTTTATTGGAGTATAATTGCTTTACAAGGCTGTGTTTTTGAAAGCAGAGAGTGGAAGTGCCATGAGGGTGTAGATTATTTCAGCTATCATTAGAAAGAATGGACAACAATTTTTGATAAATACAGATCAGCTGGGTTCACAGCATTTTAAAATGCAGACTAGAAGTTGTTCTGGGGTTGTATAGGTTCTCTCAAGTGGTTGAAATAGGAGCAATTAAGACTTTTTCGTGGAGAGGAAATAAACTCTTACATAGCATCTATAGTAGGAGAGTGAACTATAAATAATCCAGACACTCGAGTTTGCTGTGGTGCTTGAAAGTTTTTAGGGCCTCGTTTCCACTATGATAAATATGATCATTCTCTCACTTGGACATATATGCACTTTTTTTATGTGGATGGGTGCAATCCCTACTTTACTGAATGTAGGTTGATAGATAAAATACTTGATAAAACAAAAATCTCATTAATGTATGCTCCACCAGTTTCGAGTTTTTGATAATTTGGATAGGGATTGAGCAGAAGTTTCATTTAGTATTATTCATAAAGACAGGGTTTACTGAGCAAGTTAATAACATAGACAAGATTCAGGAAGAATATTTAACTATGCAGGAGAAAAAACTTCCAATCAATTCTCGGACATATGCTTTCTCATACAAACATTTGTAGTGCTAAGTGTTAAGCTATTCATTAATTCAGATTGGTTCACTACAGAGTTATGCAGAAATGTTAAATTTTGAGTGATTGAGTACAGCCGATCCTTCCCGGCTGGCTTTGAGTGCAGGGAGCTAGCTCAGGTTATGTGGCCCCTGTGGCCAGAGCTGGAGTTAGCCAATTCTTTGATACCTGCTTTAAGCAGTGGTAGTTAGGCCCTCACCCCACATGGGGTAGAATGTATGGACTTTTACTACCCTGGTGTCACATGAAAGAAAGGAACATAACAGGATTTGGAAGGAGGTAGATTGAACTCTCCATCTGTTATTGGGTTGAGGGCTGCATAGGGCCTCTCACTTTCTTATTCACTTATTGTGCTTGCCTCGTGGGGACAGGAGGATTAGCATATTTTATATATATATATATATATATACACACACACACTTGAGACATTGTTCATTATGCTCTTCAGCTGTGTACTGAAAGTCTTCCAAGTGTTTAATGATTTCAGTTGAAGTGTGGAAATTAATCAGAATGGAGTCTAGTATTGCAGTGGAAAGAAGATTTAGTGTATGGGAGTAGAGTTTGAGTTCTATCCAGGCATTCCTCTGATAGATTAAATAATTTTTCTTGATTTTCTTTACAGTAGCGGTCTTGCCTTGGGAATCAAGACTCGGCCTTCGTGCAACCATGGAGAATTCTCGAAGCATATTGCTTTTATCACTAAAGAGCTGGATATCCAGAGCCTGAAGAGGCTCTAGGATAAAACTAACACTTGAAACAGGATCATTCTACATAGAGAACTAAGGAACTATTTCTTTGGTGTTGTCTCTAGAGGTGAATTGGCCAACAAATTGAAACTTTAAGATTGTCGATAATTCAGGATATGTGTATTTAATTTGTAAAGAAATCATGGCTGCCCTAATGGTACATGGTTTTGTCCAAATATACAGTAGGAAGACTCGGATGTCTGAAGTGAAAGAAGCATTCATTGAAATAGTGGAAAAAAAGAGGAAAGTTATATTGGTTGTCTATTTCAGTACTGGAGAATACAGAACTTTTCAGCTAAGTAATAATGTCAGAAACATAGTCCTTAGACTCTGTGGAGAAGACCAAAATTTTCTGCATTTAATTTTCCAGACGAATGCCTTCTTGTCTATTGAAAGATTATCCTCCAGAGATGCCCAAAATTTGAAGATATTCCTGGATAGAGTCCATCAAAATCATCTTCAACCACCCGTAAGACCTGATAGGGATGGGAGTATCTTTGCCATTACAAGAACACAGAAGGCAGGTGGCAAAAATGCATCTCACAAAATATGTAAGACCTCAAGTAAGATGTCAAGTAAAATATGTAAGATGTCTTTTGGGAGAAAAAGAAATGAAACACCTGATGATAAGGAGATGCCTTTGTTTGCATCACAATTGTCAACATTAACCTGCGAAGAGTTATTAGAAAATGGATATGGGAAGAGGGAAAGGAGGCCATCATCTGGCTCAGAGATGAATAAGAATTTCCTGCAAGAGAATACCTCTCTGAAGAACAGGATATCAAAGATGAACCCCTTGAGATATGTAAGCCACAATGAGAAGGGAGAATTAAGGTTTAAAAGGTTAAAAAAGAATAATAAATTGGAACTTGGAGCTTCATTAAATATCAATTCTAATGGAACTCCTTACCTAGATGTCACTGATCTTCTCCAAAGAGTGTCTGAGAAAATATATTTAGCACTTCTGTCAGAATCAAAGTATGTTGAAGATGACCCAGAGTGGGGCAAACTCAAGATGATCTTTGACTTTTACCCCCAGAAACTATGGCAAGGCCTCCCCAATTTGGGGAACAGCTGTTATATGAATGCCGTTTTACAGTCCTTATTTTCGATTCCATCGTTTGCTGATGATTTACTCAATCAGGGCTTCTCATGGGGTAAAATGCCCCCTTATGCACTTAGCATATACTTGGCACAGCTGCTTATTCTGAAAGATATTTATAACATAAAAATCAAGGAGAAGTTACTTGTGAATATTAAAAATGCCATTTCAGCAGTTGCAGAGGTATTCGCTGGCCACATGCAGAATGATGCATATGAGTTTCTAGGTCACTGTTTAGATCAGATGAAAGAAAACACAGGAAAATTTAACGCCGTTTGTAAGACTGAAAGTGACTCTGCTGAAGGAAATTCACCTCAACAGGCTTCGGCTGGTAGAGCTGACACCACGGTTCCTGTTTGCCCTGTCGCCAGTAATTTTGATTTCGAGTTGCTGCGCTCAATTATTTGCAAAGCTTGTGGGCACATTGTTCTTAAGAAGGAAGTTGAGGATACTCTCTCTATTAATCTTCCCCAGGGAGCACAAGCACTTCCCTTGTCTATTCAGTCTAGTTTTGATCTTTTCTTTGAAGCAGAAGAGCTTGAGTATAAATGTGAGAAGTGTAAACACAGGAGCTCTACTGCAGTGCATAATTTCAGTAGGCTACCCAGGGTCCTTATTGTTCATCTGAAACGCTATAAATTTAATGAGTTTGGGTCCTTAAGGAAGGATGACCGAGAAGTCATTATTTCCAAATATTTAAAGTTATCTTCCCGTTGCAATGAAACTACCAAACCGCCGCTTCCCTTAAGCAAGAATGCACCTATTAGGGATTTCCAAGTCTTGAAAGTCTTTCAAAAGTTCAATTCGAAAACCATCAGTTCACTGACAGATTCAACAAAGCAGACCTCAGAATCCAAGGATTCTTTGGCTCCACACATTAGATCAGACAAAGAGTCTGAACCACAAGAATGCCAGACTCTTCATACAGCTTCAAGCAGAAAGGAGCAGCAAGAAGACCTGGGAAAATATTCTAAACTAAATATAATAGAGTCCACATTGGTAAACTCAGGACATGGAGCAGCCATTGCAAGAGAGCTATTAGCAGTAGGCTTAATGATGAATCTGGAAGACAGCTCTCTTTCTCTGAACGGTACACCTGCCAGCAGCCCAGATACATATCACAAAGTGCCTGGAATTCCAAAGCTAAAGAAAAACAAGAAAACCAACACGTCTGCAGATTTTAAGAGCGTGGCTGAGACCACCAAAGAATTTTGTAACGATAAAAAAAACAGAATTTCAGAAGAATCTTGCCAAGTGCCTGAAGAGACCCAGCAGTGTGGCGCGATAAGACTCTGTGAACAAGACCTTTGCCTAGTGCTAATTCGAAGGTTTCCACCACCTAACACCCAGTGGCACACAGAGAAATGCAAAAGGCACACAGAATTAAGTTTCCAGGGAGCCAAGGTGAATTCCCTAGGTGCATTGGGTTCCAATAAAGACCCTGGAAACAACGGCTCTTCACACGTGGAGGAAGCTTCACACGTGGAAGAAGCTTCACATGTGGAAGAAGCTTCAGCCAAGAAACCAAACAGAGAAGCCAAGATGGGAGACAGTCATGACTATCGGCTCATTGGTGTTATCAGCCATCTTGGAAAAACACTTGGCTCTGGCCACTATGTCAGCGATGCCTACAGCTTTGAGAGGCAAGAGTGGCTCACTTACAGTGATCTGCAGTTATCAAGTATCCAAGAGGCCCCAATGCAGGAGGCTAGGCTTTGCACCGGGTACATCTTCTTTTACATGCACAATGAGATCTTTGAAGAGCTGTTGGAAAGGAAAGAGAACTCCCAGCCTCATAGCACAGAGGAAGGAGTAGGAAAAGAAGTAGACCCTGGCTCACATACATCTCCTTAACAACCTCTTTTGCTCACGGGCCCAGCCACTCCGTGGCATGTGGGATCTTCCCGGACCAGGGCGCGAAGCTGCATCCCCTGCATCGGCAGGCGGACTTGCAACCACTGCGCCGGCAGGGAAGCCCTGCGTTTTTTGTTTCTTATATTCATCTATGCTTTTCCTTCCTATACTGATTATGATCAAAACACACACACAGTTATTCTTCTGCTGGTCGTACTCAGCGATTTGATGGGAAAAAATAGTTTCTGAAGTCCTGGCAAAACAAATGAAAAAACCAGTTGCTGAGCCCCTGGCAATAAAACAATAGTTGCTGGGGTCCTGGCAATAAATACTAAATGAAGCTTGTAGTTTATGAATCCTCCTGGGCATACATAGATGAGGCTGAACACCATATCAAGTCTCCAGATTGTTTGCTAAATTCCTCCTTTTCCTCAATGCGAAAGAAGCTATATATACCATCAAGTTTAAACCTTGAGGATGGGGAAGTGGACTTGCCCTCAGGAAATTGAACACCTTTTCCTGTTTGTCTGCTAGCAAACTGTTCTTGGTGATCTAAGCCCACCATGTCATTCTGGTCTTTTCAGAGGGGCATTTAGGCATTTAGGCATTGCCTAAAAGGAACATTGATTACCAGAACTTCATCTGAAGCCTTGAATAATATTCACTCAACACTGTAAGACTAATTCCAAATTTGTTTACGTATCTGTACCTTACAGTATGGCGGCCTTATTCCTAGAATGAGTAAACAGTGCATGCTTTAAAGTGTACTTGTAAGATTTGAAAGTCTTGTTACTGATTTGATACAATGTCCCAAAATTTGTGCCTGGATATGATCTGCTTCCGCGTAAAAGCCTGATGGATCCTGAGGTAGTCATATTCTGTAATTCATGTGATTCAGGGATTTAGTAATTCTGATATTAAGCTCGTGCCTTCTCTGTAACCTAGCCTTTTGCTGTCTTTGAGGCAGTGAGTCTGTAATGCCTTTTACCTTTGTTATTAACAAATGACTCGTACTAAGAGGCTTTCTCACATCATATAAAAGGATTTAACTTGCAGTCCCACCTTTACCAAAATGGGCGTGTCCCCTTGTGTATGGGGTACAGTTTTAGTACAGCTGTATTAATTCAAGAGCTTGTTGATGCTGTTAATCCTGGATGCCCTTGAAGAGGTGAACAGGAATTCAGTGGTGTGGGAAAGTTTTAAAATGCCCTCTAAGGGGTAAACCAGATTCCAAAGTTTGGGAAACAAACTTTGTTCAGAGCACAGTGTACGTAGAAAGAGGTCTGAATGGGAGCTGAAGACTGCTGAGGTGGAGTGGGGCAAGCTTCTTAGATAGAATTAATCACTCCCACGGAAGAAGGAGTCGCAGACACAATAATGAGAGATTTGTTCAACTTGTGTAGCACTTCAGCAGCTGAAGCAGTTGAAGGATAAGGTTGGAGTTAGATCTAGAGGAGGAGAGTGACACTGCGGTTTCCCAATTTCAGATATTTGACTTCTAATAGAATGGTTAAGTCTGAACCCAATTCACACAGGCATCAAAGCAAGAGTTTTGGTAAGAGTGAGGGAAAAGTTGTTTTGAAAGGAGAATGAAGATGCCAATAGTTTTCAGAAGTTAAAAATGTTTGGTGCAGAGTATAAGGTATTATACATCTTGCATGTGCTGTCCTTCAGCGTGTCGCACTTCCAAACGCAGGGCAAATCAAAAGGGGAAGAAGGGAGGCTCTGTCCCTCTGGGACAGATAGCTTGAGTGGAATCCATCACTGCCCTGTGAGAAAAAATTCTTAGTGCACAATGAGTGGCTCTGTACTGTCTACCTGTTATATTGTTATTTCAAATAAAATTAAAAATTCTTTTGGTCTTGTATTTTGTATTTTTTTAACATCTTTATTGGAGTATAATTGCTTTACAATGGTGTGTTAGTTTCTGCTTTATAACAAAGGGAATCAGTTATACATATACTCATGTTCCCATATCTCTTCCCTCTTGCATCTCCCTCCCTCCAACCCTCCCTACCCCACCCCTCTAGGTGGTCACAAAGCACCTAGCTGACTCAGTGGTGATTACTTATTATGGATTTTAATTGGTTCTCTAATTTATAGATCGGATTTCTGGGTAATTATGGATATAAAAACTTTCTTTGACACTCAAATTGTATTAGTTTTCCATCGCTTCTATAAAAACATTACCACAAAGTAAATGGCTTAAAACAACACAAATTTATTATCTTAGAATTTGGGCAGTCAGGAGTCCAAGATGTGTATCACTGGGCTAAAATCAAGATGTTGGCAGGGCTCCAGTCCTTCCGGATGCTCTAAGGGGACAGTGTGTCTCCTTGCCTTTCCCAGCTTCTAGAGGCTGCCCACATTCCTTGGCTTATGGGTTCATTCCTCTACCTTCAAGGCCAGCAGTGCTCGGCAGAGTCCTCACTTGGCCATGTCTGGTTCTCCTTCTGCATTCCTCTTCTACTTTTAAGAACCATGGTGAGACTGGGCCAAGATCATCTCCCTATTTTAAGGTCAGCTGATTAGCAACCTTAATTCCCATTCGTCTCCTGACAATATATTCACAGGTTCCAAGCATTAGAATGTGGACATCTTCGTGGGGCCCTTACTCTTGCTACCACACAGTAGTAGAAGGTAATGGAAAACAATCACAACAACAAAGAGCAGAATGATTCAGGACTCGGACCCTTGGGGGATAGTTTTAGTTCCCCCACCAGGTAAAAAACCTAAAGCATCTGAGGTGTTGGTTTTGTTTCGTTTTTTCGGTACGCAGGCCTCTCACTGTTGCGGCCTCTCCCGTTGCGGAGCACAGGCTCCGGACGCGCAGGCTCAGCGGCCACGGCTCACGGGCCCAGCCGCTCCGCGGCACGTGGGATCTTCCCGGACCGGGGCACGAACCCGTGTCCCCTGCATCGGCAGGCGGGCTCTCAACCACTGCGCCACCAGGGAAGCCCCATCTGAGGTTTTAGGTCAGAATGAAGTAAAGTTGTAATTGGTAGTTGAAGAACTAAATCCTGGAGACCAGTTACAGAAACAAGGGCTATAATAGTTTTGCATATTTTCTCTATGTTTATTATATACCTGTGTCTATTTGTATTCACTCACTGTTCTCTTTTCCTCTATCTTGCTTCCTATTTTTAATGTTATATACACGTTATTGGAAGTTAACTTTACAACTTAGTCTTCAGAGGTAACAGCAGAATAGTCAATGACTGCCTGACTGAATTTGAGGAATAATTAATAGATCACATGATGGATGCAATGACTTGGGACTGAGTCATCTAACTTGGGGGAACAGTGAAACATATAAAAGCATTGGTGTATCTGTTAGGTAGGAATATGGAGTCGTTTTGCTGCTGTATGAGAGTTCAAGTGTATGTACGGGTGCATAGGGAAGCTGAGTAACCAAAGAGATGGGCCATGTCAGTTACCACTGTACTGCTTCTCAGCTCCAGACTGACCCTTCAGTACATGCTCTGTGACAGTGGACAGAATTCCTTTAGGCACCAAGCACAAGTTGAGTTTTCTCGGTAGAGGGTGCAAGAGGTACATTGCAAGTGGAAAGGGTTCTCTTGCCATTTTCACTTGTTGAGTTGGGTTAGCAGTGTGAGCTGTGATGGTGAGAAAAATCTAGTGGTGCAGTAACCCAGCTGTGGAACCAAAATATGTGATTCCTGAGATTTCACAGTTCTGGCCTGGCCTGGCCTGGAGATGACTTTCCTGCTGCCATCTCCACCTGGACACCATGTGCCCTTGACTCCCTTTGATCATGTGCTTTTCCCAGGTTTGGATCCCACAGCCCTTCCACACGCTGCAGGCTTCCTGCCACATCAACACCTTCAGTCCCTCTGCATGACTGCGTTCCTGGCCATTGGCTGTAGCCCTCTAGCCCTCCTTGTGCCCTTTCCGAATTTGTTCTGGGATACTCTCCCTCAACCCTAGGACATAATATAGATTTTTCTTACATTCTACAGTTACTCTTATCATAGGTTAATAATTAATTATTTCTATTGAACTTCTCCTGTTTAAATAACTGTGTTTTCTATTTCCTGATTGGACATAGTCTGATAACAGAGGCTGAGCACGTGAGATGTTCTACTCTAATATTCCTATTAAACCCAAAGATTGTAATGTGATACCCTTTGTTTTAATTTTATTTAGTGTTGCTTTTTTGGTGTAAAGTAGTATAAAGAATGCTGACTGGAGAACCATAATATTCCAGTTGCTGGTGTGACCTCCAGCAAGAGATGGCTAGGATATCAAGCAAGCACTTCTTTTGTTTGTTTTTGTTTTGTACATTTATTTTATTTTATTTTTAAATTTTATTGAAGTATAGTTGATTTACAATGTTGTGTTAATTTCTTCTCTACAGCAAAGTCACTCAATTTATATATATATATATATATTTTTTTCTTTTTCATATTCTTTTCCATTATGGTTTGTCATAGAATATTGAATATAATTCCCTGTGCTATACAATATGACCTTGTTATTTATCCATCATCCTATATATAATCGTTTGCCTCTGCTAATCCCAAACTCCCATTCTTTCCCTTCTTATTTTCATGCCTCATCTGCTAAGTAGACAACAGTAGGACCACTAGATGGTGTTATGGGGTGATTGCAGTTCAGATAGGTTCATGCATGTCAGTGACAGGGGCCTTGGGCCAGAGCATCACTCTCTAGCGTGTACATTCATCCATCTTCTGTCCACCTGGTTGTAGTTCTGCTATGTTGACCCCGCCCAGTAAAAATATTTCAAAATAGAAGTCTTAGCAAAGTATGTTTCTGTAACCGAGAGTGGATTATTTCCCCCACTGAAAATTTCAGTGGCCGGTAAGCCGCACTGGGACCGTGACTTCCAGGTGACCCTGATCACCTCTTTGTTTTGGTGGCCATGCGTGAGTGGTACAAGAAGGTTCACACCCGGCACCAGGAGCTGGGCATCATGTGCAGGGAGGCAACAGCACAGTGTCCGTGGAGTTCTAGCCCCGTCCCCAACAGCCACCCCCTCATCCCAGGTTCAGCCATTGTCCTGAAACTCACCTGCATCAGAAATTAATCAGATACTCTACTCAAAAAAAAAAAAAAAACCAACTGGGGACTTCCATGGTGGTCCAGTGGGTAAGACTCTGCGTTCCCAATGCAGGGGGCCTGGGTTCGATCCCTGATGGGGGAACTAGATCACGCATGCATGCTGCAACTAAGAGTCCACATGCCGCAAGGAAGATCTGGGTGCTGCAACTAAGACATGGTACAGCCAAAATAAATAAATATTTTTTAAAAAATCTGAAAGTTTCATATCTGATATTAACACTAGCTGGGCTACTCTTTCAAATGTAATGTCTTGTGTGTGTGTGTATACACATACATATATGCATATATTTATTTATATACATAGAAGTTTTTTTTTTTTAAGGAATTGGCTAATGCAAGTTAGGGCTTGCATGTCTGAATTCTGTATAGCAGGCCGACCAACTGGAAACTGAGGCAGGAGTGAATCTTGCGGTCTTGAGTCTGAAATGCAAAGGGTAAACTGGCAGGCTGGAAACTGCTGTGGGCTCGAGGCGGAATTTCTTTGGAAAAACCTCAGATTTGCTCTTAAGGCCTTCAACTGATTGGATGAGGCCCACCCACACCATCGAGGGCAATCTCCTTTACTGACTGTGGATGCTAACCATGTCTACAAAATACTTACACAGCAACACTTAGATTACTATTTGATTAAATAACTGTGGACTTTAGCCCACCCAACTTGATACATAAAACTAAACATCACATGTGTTATATAAATCCACAAACTCAAGTGTGCCTTAAGAAAAGCATGAGGAAAAAAGTTTTGTTAAAGCACACTATATTTTGTGTTATAACCCTTAATCATTACAAGATAAGCAAAGAATTCTTAGGAATAAAATTTCAGTTGGACACTATTAAGGAGAAAAAATACAAAACCCCGCTTCCTAAGGAAACTGTTCCTTAGGCTACTTAATAAAACTCTCAAGCAGCTATCTATTCAGTTTCATTATTGCAAGAAGTATCATTGTTTTAGGTAGACTGCCGATTTCCTCTTCATTTGTTTGGTCTGGTGGCTTTTTACCTTGCTCCTTCATCTGCTGTGTGGTTCCCTGTCTTCTCATTTTGCTCATCTTACTGTGTTTGGGGTCTGCTTTTCGCAGGCTGCAGGTTCGTAGTTCTCGTTGTTTTTGGCGTCTGTCCCCAGTGGCTAAGGTTGGTTCAGTGGGTTATGCAGGCTTCCTGGGGGATGGGACTAGTGCCTGTGTTCTGCTGGATGAGGCTGGATCTTGTCTTTCGGGTGGGCTCTTCCACATTGGTGGTGTGTTTTGGGGTGTCTGTGGCCTTATTATGATTTTAGGCAGCCTCTCTGCTAATGGGTGGGGCTGTGTGCCTTTCTTGCTAGTTGTTTGGCATAGGGTGTCCAGCACTGTAGCTTGCTGGTCGTTGAGTGAAGCTGGGTCTTGGCGTTGAGATGGAGATCTCTGGGAGATTTTCGCCGTTTCATATTAGGTAAGGTTGGGAGGTCTCTTGTGGACCAGTGTCCTGAAGTTGGCTCTCCCACCTCAGAGGCACAGGCCTGACGCCTGACTGGAGCACCAAGAGCCTTTCATCCACACGGCTCAGAATAAAAGGGAGAAAAAATAGAAAGAAAGAAAGAGGATAACATAAACTAAAATCAAATAAAGTAGGATTAAATAAAATAAAGTTATTAAAATAAAAAATAATTAAGAAAAAAATTTTTTAAAGTAAAAATAAACCAAAAACGGACAGACAGAACCCTAGGACACATGGTGAAAGCAAAGCTATACAGACAAAATCTCACACAGAAGCACACACATACACACTCACAAAAAGAGGAAAAGGGGAAAAAATAATCTATCTTGCTCCCAAAGTCCACCTCCTCAATTTGGGATGATTCGTTGTCTATTCAGGTTTTCCACAGATGCAGGGTACATCAAGTTCATTGTGGAGCTTTAATCCGCTGCTCCTGAGGCTGCTGGGAGAAATGCCCCTTTCTCTGCTTTGTTCGCACAGCTCCCGGGGTTCAGCTTTGGATTTGGCTCCGCCTCTGCGTGTAGGTCGCCTGAGGGTGTCTGTTCTTCGCTCAGACAGGACGGGGTTAAAGGAGCCGCTGATTCGGGAGCTCAGGCTCACTCAGGCCGGGGGGAGGGAGGGGTACGGATGCGGGGCGAGCCTGCGGCGGCAGAGGCCGGCGTGACGTTGCACCAGCCCGAGGCGCGCCGTGCGTTCTCCCGGGGAAGCTGTCCCTGGGTCACGGGACCCCGGCAGTGGCGGGCTGCACAGGCTCCCGGGAGGGGAGGTGTGGACGGTGACCTGTGCTCATACAGGTTTCTTGGTGGCGGCAGCAGCGGCCTTAGCGGCTCATGCCCGTCTCTGCGGTCCGCGCTGATAGCCGCGGCTCGCGCCCGTCTCTGGAGCTCCTTTAAGCGGCGCGCTTAATCCCCTCTCCTCGCGCACCCGGAAACAAAGAGGCAAGAAAAAGTCTCGTCTCTTAGGCAGCTCTAGACTTTTTCCCGGACTCCCTCCCGGCCAGCCGTGGCGCACTAGCCCCTTCAGGCGGTGTTCACGCCGCCAACCCCAGTTCTCTCCCTGGGATCCGACCGAAGCCCGAGCCTCAGCTCCCCGCCCCCGCCCGCCCCGGCGGGTGAGCAGACGAGCCTCTCGGGCTGGTGAGTGCCCGTCGGCCCCGATCCTCTGTGCGGGCATCTCTCCGCTTTGCCCTCCGCACCCCTGTGGCTGCGCTGTCCTCCGCGGCTCCGAAGCTTCCCCCCTCCGCCACCCGCAGTCTCCGCCCGCGAAGGGGCTTCTAGTGTGTGGGAACCTTTCCTCCTTCACGGCTCCCTCCCACTGGTGCAGGTCCCATCTCTAGTCGTTTGTCTCTGTTTATTCTTTTTTCTTTTGCCCTACCCAGGTATGTGGGGTGTTTCTTGCCTTTGGGGAGGTCTGGGGTCTTCTGCCAGCGTTCAGTGTGTGTTCTGTAGGAGCTGTTCCACGTGTAGATGTATTTCTGATGTATCTGTGGGGAGGAAGGTGATCTCCGCGTCTTACTCTTCCGCCATCTTCTCAAATCCTTTCAGTAACATTGTTTTAAACCGCTTAAAAAATTTTTTTTTCTTCCAAGATTTTATTTTTAAAAGTTTAATTTTATTGGAGTATAGTTGATCTACAATGTTGTGTTAGTTTCATGTGTACAGCAAAATGATTCAATTATATACATACATATACATATATATATATTCTTTTTCAGATTCTTTTCTCATATAGGTTATCACAGAATATTGGGTAGAGTTCCCTGTGCTATACAGTAGGTCCCCGTGGGTCATTTATCTTATATATAGTAGTGTGTGTATGTTCATCCCAAGCTCCTGATTTATCCCTTCCCCCCACGTTTCCCCTTTGGGTACCATAAGTTTGTTAAACTGCTTTTTTTTTTTTTTTTTTGGCTGCGTTCCCTCTTCATCACTGCTCACGGGCTTTCTCTAGTTGTGGCGAGCAGGGGCTACTCTTCCTTGCGGTGCACGGGCTCTGGGCGCGCGGGCTTCAGTAGTTGTGGCTCGCAGGCTCTAAGAGCGCAGGCTCAGTAGTTGTGGTGCACGGGCTTGCTTGCTCCGTGGCATGTGGGACCTTCCTGGACCAGGGCTCGAACCCACGTCCCCTGCATTGGCAGGCGGATTCCCAAAAACTGCACCACGAGGGAAGTTCCTGTTAAAGCGCTTTTGCAGCATAAAAGTTACTGCATAAAATTAGCAGGTTTTCAAGAATGGAATCTGACAGACATTCCTATTTCCCTTCTCTAATTCTACGTCTTGTCTGTAAGTCACCAGCCTCTGCTGCCTCCAAGCATCTCTGCAATGGTAGCCCCTATAACATTCACAACCAAGATTCTCAATGGAAACACATACTTCCTTGTCTTTTCTGCATATCACAAAATTTCCTGTCACAGAAGTGCAACAGAGAAAGATAGATGGATAGATAGGTGAAAGGAAATGGCCACTGCTTTTGTGTTGTGATTTCAGAAACAGTGGAATGCCATAAAGTAAAGCTGTAGACCAGAGTTCAGCAGACTATAGTCTGTGGGCTAAATATGGCCTGCAATCTATTTTTGTAAATAAAATATTATTGGGAGCACGACCCCAAATGACATGTAAATGTACATATTCCATATTATCTAACTACAGCAGCCCAGTCTAGTAGTTGTGAAAAGACCTGGAAAGCCTAAAATATTTACTATCTTGCCCTTAAAAAAATGCCCGTCTTTAGGCCACCACTCTGACAGTGCTTGAAATTTCCCATTAGGAAGATGTCATTTGGGGATGTTCCTATTGCTATGAGAATGAGCCCTGGTTAGATACAGTCTTCCAGTGTTCACGGGGTCAGGTGCTTTTCTCGTCCAAATTTTAGCCTAGGGCAGAAATGAACACGGGGATAAGAGGAGGGAGAGAGGAAGCTGGGGTATGGAGAGGTGCTGCAGGGCAGAGTATATGCGTAAGGGAGGGTGTGGATGTGAACACAATTTACCTACAAAGGACACACACAGAGAACAGGGAGCACAGGGTGGCAGACTTGTATGGACCCCATTCCTTGCAACATCTGTCAAGGACAAGCCCAAACATACAAGAACGGCGTGGAGAGCATTACACTGGGACTTTGAACAAATACCAGAGAGATAGAGAAAAGCTTCCAGTTGAAGTGAATTCAGTTAACCTCAACAAGGATTAATTGAGTACTTCATCTATACTGGCCGACAAAAGGACTTGATCTATTTCTGTCCGCGAGGCCACCAACCTTGAAATAATAGCATCGTCTAACTCCACCCTCTCCCTCAACCACCATGTATCTAATCAGTCATGTCTCTTCCTTTTCATTCATTCCCAGTGCTACCAGCCTAGACCAGACTGTAATGAACCAACTCAGTCGACTCATAATCCTTTGAGTCTATGATGTATATATGAAAATGTGACTGATAAGACCCACAGTGCCAAAGAGAGCAACTAGACTTTGAGAGGGAAAGAACTTCAGAGAAGGCAGATGGTTTTTGTCTGGGCTGATTAGAGAAAGTTTAAAGACAGATATGGCAGCTGACCTGAGCCTTGAAAGTTGCACGGAATTCAAACATGTGGAAAAGGGGGCATCTCAAGTGAAGAGATGGGCCTAGCAATGGCGTAACGTATGGAATGTCTCATTCTTAGGTGACAACACACAGTGGCCCTAAAGAAGAATCTAAAACTCTGCCCCCTAAAGATGAGGTGGGTCATCAGGAACAGGGACTAGGGGCTTCCCTCGTGGTGCAGTGGTTGAGAGTCCGCCTGCCAATGCAGGGGACACGGGATCGAGCCCTGGTCTGGGAAGATCCCACATGCCGCGGAGCGGCTGGGCCTGTGCGCCACAACTACAGAGCCTGTGCTCTAGAGCCCGCGAGCCACAACTACTGAGCCCGCACACCTAGAGCCCGTGCTCCACGACAAGAGAAGCCACGGCAATGGGAAGCCCGTGCACCACAACAAAGAGTAGCCCCCACTCACCACACATAGAGAAAGCCTGCACGCAGCAACGAAGACCCAACGCAGCCAAAAATAAATAAACTAATTAAATTTTTTAAAAAAACCAACTGATCTAAGAACAGTGACCAAACCCTTACCCAGGCTATGTGATCACTAAGCAGCTGGCTGAGCACCTCTACATTGCTCACTTACATTTAATTAACGTGAGAGGAGAAACTGATTAATGATCTCCTACATCCAGAGAGGCTGTTACTTATGCCTCTTATGCCCCATAATCATGGGGGAGGGGGAGGGGAGTGACAGCCCATCCACACAGCTTGCAGAATGGCACCCAACTGAAAACAAATCCAGCATAAAGAAATGAAGGTGACATCTATGTCCATAACTGAGACCATGTCGAGAGATTTTACAGTCCACTGATACCTCTGTGACATTCTTAAGAAATAATGTTATTTGTTTCGGATTTGTTTACCAAATCTGTACCAACTTATCTACCACAAGTCACGAAATACTCTTCAGGACAAATACACAAGCTGAGTCTTGGAAAATCTCTCCTTTGCTGTATCTTTTAGAAACTAATTCAATCTAGAAAGCCACTGTTGAATTTACATTTAACTCTGCACTTTCCTACCTAGATACGACATACTTCACCTAACCTCTAGTATAGTCATCTTCTTGGCAGGTAGGAAATGACCATTGATAACTTCTTCCCCACAGGGAATTATCTCTTCATGTATTAGCACATTCCTTATAACATGCCTAAGGACCTCTTCACATCATATAATGGTCTCATGAAGTATGAACTTCCAGTTTTAAGAATAACGAGTTCTGGAAAAACAAATATCGTGTATTAACGCATAGATATGGAACCTAGAAAAATGGTACAGATGAACCGGTTTGCAGGGCAGAAACGGACAAAGATGTAGAGAATAAATGTATGGACACCGAGGGGGGACAGTGGCGGGGTGGGGGCGGGGATGAATTGGGAGATTGGGACTGACATGTATATTCTAATATGTATAAAATGGATGACTAAGAAGAACCTGCTGTATAAAAAAAGTAAAAATTCTGCATCAGAAAAAAAAAAGAATAACGAGTTCTGGGGATCTAACGTACAGCATGGTGATTATAGCTAATAACGCCAATGATATTGTGTCAGCATAATAATAGCATAATACTGTATAGGCTTGAAAGGCGCTAAGAGAGATCTTACATGTTCTCACCACAAAAAGAAATGGTAATTATGTGACAGGATAGAGGTGTTGGCTAAAGCTGTGGCGGTCAACATTATATTTTGCAATATATACATGTATCAAGTCAACACGTACACTTTAAACTTACACAGTGTTATATATCAATTATATTTCAATAAAGTTGGAAAAAAGAGGAACCCCCCCACACTTTTGTGTTCCAGGAAATGGCTTATTGTAAAGAATCTCTCTTCCCCATAGTACATAGGTAAGATTTGGGCTGACCCCCTTGTTTACCTATGACAAGGCCAGACAAAGCCCCTCCAAATTCCCATTCTCTGTCTCATCAATTGAACTGAACTGTTTGTTTCCATTAACCGATCTGGACATAATACCAGCTAGTTGGACTTGACCAGACTTTAGTGCAGCTTCTCCCCCTCCCCACAGGTCCCTGAACTCTGACTCCCTCTCGCCCCAGAATGCGGAACTGCCCCTCCTTAACAACCCCTCCTGAAATCGGCTGACCACCAAGAAAGACATTCCTTGGTTAACTGCCCGATTATGCCATAGGCTTCTCCCACTCCCTCACATTGGTTCATTTTAGTCTGAGTTCCTCCTTCCTAGAAAAACAAAACACTTTCCCCCTGACCTTTGAGGCACTTGCACACCTGGTGGTCAGACAATTCCTCCCTATGGCAATAGCCCCCTTCCTCCTATTGCAGTAGCCCCCTCCTTACCTAGGTCAGGACTATTTTTATTTGTCGCAAAGTCCTCCTTTCCTCCGTGGCATAGCAGCAAACTAATTTTCCCCTTAGTAATCGGGGTCAACCACTCTGGTTAAGTAGACGAACCCCTCTTTATACCAGTTTGTTCAGTGACACGAGGAGATCAAAATGGCCAGGTGGCACTCCCCACCTCCAGTTCCCTGGAGCCATTTGTGTGACCCCAGGAGGAAGCATCCTTCCCTTGAGAACTAATATCTCCAAGCCAGTAGAGCTCAAAATTCCTACAATGGAAAGCAGAAATGTGGGAAGTGTGCTATTGGGTGTAACAGCGACAGGAGCCATTCCCACTCCACTCCCACCCCTTAATTCCTGGACACATGATGATCTGTGATTTCAAACATAAACTGCAACCTGGGAGGCTGAAACCCATCCTCGCAAGGAGTTTTCTTTCACTTGGCACTGTAATTGAGTCTTCGGTGAGCCATTCCACCTCTCATTGAGGCCAGCTGCTTGTGGGTGATGGAGACTGCCGTAAGACCAGTTATTTCCATGGTACAAGGCCATTGTTGCACTTCCTTGCTGGGAGATGAGCTCCCTGATGAGATGCAAGGCTGTGTGGATTGCCATACGTCAGGCAAGGCATTCTGGAACTCCAGGGATTGTGGTGCTGGCAGAAGCATTACCAGCAGGGACGACAAACCCATATCCAGAATATATACCTATTTCAGTGAGGACAAATATTTGCCCCCTCTATGGGAGAAGAGGTCCAGGGTAATCGATATGCTCATAGGCAGCTGGCTGCTCCTGCCGAGGAATGGTGTCATATCTTGCCCATGCACAGCCTCCATCCCTGCCACCACGGCCACTTTGTTCATAAGCTCATTGAGCAAGAAGTCAGGTGACTGGAGAAACAGGCTGATTGACATGCACAGACTGCATCATTCTGTCCACCTGCTATCTTCACAGTCTGTGCTCAGTCGGAGTCACCGATCCACATGCCTCTTTCCCAGGCTTCCTCACATCCACACGGCTGACCCACTGTACAGCTGCCATAAGCAGCAGAGAAGCCCTTTCCTCCCGCAACGTCCCTCCAGCGCCCTCTACTGGCAAAGCTCAGCATCGTGCTCACTGTAAAGGAGGGATGTTTAAGTGAATTCTGTCCACTATTGCAGAGCGTCTATGGACGTGTGAATTTGGAGCTAAAAGACAATACATTGATAACTGGCACAGATTCCTCACTTCAGTATCATCAGGCGTCAGCTTTATTTGGGTTAGAATCCTGTGTGACTGTTGAGCTAGTAAATTTCTGAAACTCAGTTTTCTGACCCCGGGAATATAGCTCCATGTTAAGGGCTTAATACTTGAATGTTTTCAGCAACATACTTCCCAAATACTTGAAAGTAAATATGTTCCTTTAGAATCTTGTCTAAGATCCTTGATCCTTCCTTTTTCTACGCCACAGAACACTTGCTTCACTTAAAAATTTTAAAACAAGTTAAATTTGATTTGCATTTCTCTACGATTAGTGATGTTGAACATCCTTTCATGTGTTTGTGGGCAATCTGTATATCTTCTTTGGAGAAATGTCTTTAGATCTTCTGCCCATTTTTGCATTGGGTTGTTTGTTTTCCTGATATTGAGCTGCATGAGCTGCTTGTAAATTTTGGAGATTAATCCTTTGTCAGTTGCTTCATTTGCAAATATTTTCTCCCATTCTGAGGGTTGTCTTTTCATCTTATTTATGACTTGCTTAACGAAGTACACCTCACACCAGTCAGAATGGCCATCATCAAAAAATCTAGAAACAATAAATGCTGGAGAGGGTGTGGAGAAAAGGGAACCCTCTAGCACTGTTGGTGGGAATGTAAATTGATACAGCCACTATGGAGGACAGTATGGAGGTTCCTTAAAAAACTACAAATAGAACTACCATATGACCCAGCAGTCCCACTACTGGGCATATACCCTGAGAAAACCATAATTCAACAAGAGTCATGTACCACAATGTTCACTGCAGCTCTATTTATGATAGCCATGACATGGAAGCAACCTAAGTGTCCATCGACAGATGAATGGATAAAGAAGATGTGGCATATATATACAATGGAATATTACTCAGCCATAAAAAGAAAAGAAACTGAGTTATTTGTAGTGAGGTGGATGGACCTAGAGTCTGTCATACAGAGTGAAGTAAGTCAGAAAGAGGAAAACAAATACCGCATGCTAACACATATATACAGAATCTAATTTTAAAAAAAGGTTCTGAAGAACCTAGGGGCAGGACAGGAATGAATACTCAGACATAGAGAATGGACTTGACCACACGGGGAGGGGGAAGGGTAAGCTGGGACAAAGTGAGAGAGTGGCGTGGACATATATACACTACCAAACGTAAAATTGATAGCTAGTGGGAAGCAGCCGCATGGCACAGGGAGATCAGCTGGGTGCTTTGTGACCTCCTAGAGCAGGGTGGGATAGGGAGGGTGGGAGGGAGATGCAAGAGGGAAGAGATATGGGGATATATGTATATGTATAGCTGATTCACTTTGTTATAAAGCAGAAACTAACACACCATTGTAAAGCAATTATACTCCAATAAAGATGTTAAAAATAAATAAATAAAAAGTCATTAAACTTTAAAAAATAAAAATAAAAAATAAAACAAGTTATACATTCATTCTACCGTCCTGGATACCCCAGAAAGGAAATTGGGATAGCTCATCTGGAAACCTGTGGCTTTAAGGTTCTACTGAAGAAAGGAAGACATTGGGAGTTTTTGCTTCCAGTCTTTTTGGTGCAGAGAAGTTTGACTGGTTTGCATTAGAAAAGACTAGTTGGTGGTAATGAAAGTCCCAGCAGCTGGCCTGATGCAACAATTACTTTCTATATCTTTTTTTTTTTTTTTTTCCTTGGCCACACCGCGCGACTTGTGGGATCTTAGTTCCCCAACCAGGGATTGAACCTGGGCCCTTGGCAGTGAAAGCGCGGAGTCCTGACCACTGGACCGCCAGGGAATTCCCTATACCTTAGAATTTACTGCTGCTACAGGGCCTTGGGCAACGTGGGAGCCAGCAGCTTCTGAGACGGCTCAGGCCAACAGTAGGTCCTCTAGTACTGGGGTATTGTTGCGTATGATGGGTATCCTTTTATCAGGGTCTACCCAGAGGGCCTAGGATGGCAACAAAACGCACATAGGATTGTCCCCAATTCCCACAAGCCTCTATGTGGTTTTGAGGGAGATAGTTTTCCACTCTGCTCAGCCCCTCTGTATGCAGCAGCCTGGTTCATGGGTGCCATTACATTAGACCACTTGTGCTTTGGATTAATTCCTCCCATCTTTCACAGCCCACCTCTGTTGACTTTGACCTCATGCAGTCTCCAAAGGCTCTGCATTTATTAGCAACCTCAATTCAGTATTACCTCCAAGACTGCCTTTCCCCACAGCACCACACTCTAATCGTCTCTTATTCTCTCTTGCTTCTCCCTCCCGCCTCATAACCTTCCCTTATAGCCCATGAAAACTTTCCTTTTCTCAGTAGGCTGGTGCCCCTAACACTTGATAGTAATTGCACTGTCAAGGTGAATCCTTATTTACTGAAGTTGTACTCCCCTCTCACTGGTGGCGTTTGGGGTCTTGTGGTGAAGAGACGGGAATGGGATTCTGAAATCACTCCTGAGTATGGTAGGTATAAGGCATATTTCATTTAGTCGTATGGGCCGCTGGGGTTTCGCTCTAATGCCTGTATTTTTTTCCATCTGGGATCATATTCACAATTGTGAGGGAGAAGTTGGAGTTCAGCAGGGAGAAGTACAAGTAGGAAATGAAATGTTTGCTGAGCAGAAACTATCCTTTAGCAATAATTGCAACCATTATTGAAAATGATTGTCTTCTCTATAGGATTTTCAGTTTCCTCTTCTAGAAGCTTCTAATTTTCTTTTTGCCCTTTTCATTTTACAAGCAATTATCTATAAGTGCAAGTGAAGTGCCAGGGATATGAGCTGTTATTAAAATTGAAAACTACACAGTCTGAGAATAAATGTGAAAATTGACAATACCTTTCATACAATGTCCCTGTGGGTTTTGTTCTCGTTTGTGTTAGAGGCGCGATTTCCTTAAAAAAGGAAAACAAGCTACTGTGTTTCTGTTCATTATAAACCACCATACTAAGCATTCTTTTCATACGTTGGGGTCCAATAGCCACTAAGTGAAACCTTCCCTGTCTGCAGCTCTGCCCCAAACTGACTGTCACCACAGATGTTTACTGCCCTAAGGGATAAGCTCCGAAGCTGCCTTACCTTGAGCAAGCTATTTAATGACTGTGCCTCAGTTTCCTAATCTGTAAAACACACACAAAATAATTTATCTCTGGACGATTGTGGGGTTAAACAAGTAGTCAACATGGAGGCACCTGCACTTTAGGATTACATGATGGTTACAAGGCCAAATTTAAGAGTCAGGTGGAATAACCAAGTAGCACAAAACATTTCCTTCCCAAGTTGTTGATATCTTAGAATTCTAGAGCTCTTGCCTCCCAAGGAAATCTAGGAGTGAAAAGTAATGCTTTCCGGCTTGGTAAGCAATGACCAATTCTAAAAAAATCCATGCTCTTCCCATTTCCTTCCTCCTTGCCATCCTTTGCACCTCAACACCATTTCTCTATGGAGTTATAGGCAATTTCTAAGCAATTTGCTTGAGTCTGGCTTCCTGGGAATTCTAGATAGGACCTAGCCAGTGGCGTGCTGAAGCTGGTTTGTACTGCTACCGGCTGCTTATGCACATTCCTTCCCAACTGCACAGCTGAGGCTATCCATTGGTAGCTTAAACTCGGCCATGGTGCGAATTTTCACGCCACAGAAATTGGCAGACCCTACAAAACCAGGTCTTTTCTTTTTGCCTTTCAGAAAACTGGTTGTTAAACATTTACCAGCATATCTCTTTGGGGTTGTCATTTGCTTAGAGAGACATTGATTCTCTTCTTGAAGCAGATAAGCGTGTATTTGGCTGCATGTAACCAAAACCCCAATCGAACAATAGTGTAAACATATCTGTGTCATAGCAGGTATTACTGAGGGTTGTTCGGCTTTGCTTTCCTTAACATGTTGGCCTGCTGGTTCCTTCTTTCCATCCCGGTATTGAAGCCCCCAGACAATACATTTTGCTTAAGGCTACCAGTAATGTCATCGTGTCCAGGCAAGTGTGTGTGTTTAGCTTTTCAACCTCTGCAGTAGAGAAAAGCAAGAGAAAGGATGGGTGGGATTGGATTTGAGGGTGGAAATCGGCCCCCCAATCCATTCATGGTTATTGGTCCGTTGATATTAACAAGATTCAGAGTCAATACAAAGAATGAGGTAAAGCACGAAATGGGCAGATGCTTTTACTTGGTTTCTTCTAGAAAGAGTTATCGTCCCAAATTGATTCCATGGAACATACCTTTCTTTCCCGTGATACCATCCTCCGTTGTATGGTGTTACACGTGATGACTTTGTTTCACAGGGGTGACTGGGGATGTGAGTCTTTGTAGAGGTCATCACAGAGCCACTATAGCTGCCTGTTACTCATATTCCGATGCTTTTATAATCCTCTGTGGCATCCTTTGTCTGAAGTGTCCTGTCAGCAATCAAGTGTCCTTAGATGCTGGAATCTGCGGTCCCGGCCAGATGCTCATGAATCTGGTGAACCACATCTCCAGAGCCTCTGACCCCTACCGTCTGAGTCCACTTCTAATGCAGGGTTGGTATGGTTTCCTGCTCTCCGGAGAAAAGCGATTATGAGAAAACACTTATTGTTCACGATGACCTGCGTTTGAGGTTGCTCTATAAGGCAGATGGCAATTTTTTTTTAACATCCTTATTGGAGTATAAATGCTTTACAAGGGGGTGTTAGTTTCTGCTTTATAACAAAGTGAATCCGTTAGACATATACATATGTTCCCGTATCTCTTCCCTCTTGCGTCTCCCTCCCTCCCACCCTCCCTATCCCACCCCTCTGGGTGGTCACAGAGCACCGAGCTGATCTCCCTGGGCTATGCGGCTAGATGGCAGTTTATAAACTCATCATGGGAATGTTCAAACACTGGGAAGTTGAAAAGTAGTGCAAAGGAACTTCATGTTCCCAACATCAACCCCTAAGTGTCAACCCATGGTCAATCAGGGTTGATCTCTGCCCCTTTTCCCGCCCTACCACTATGGGATTATTTTGAAGAAAATTCCAGACATCATAACATGTCACTTGAACATGTGTGAATATGTACAGGAGCTTGCTTTTCAAAAGAAGAAACAGGGCTTCCCTGGTGGCGCAGTGGTTGAGAATCCGCCTGCCGATGCAGGAGACACGGGTTCGTGCCCTGGTCCGGGAGGATCCCACGTGCCGCGGAGCAACTAAGCCCGTGAGCCATGGCCGCTGAGCCTGCGCGTCCGGAGCCTGTGCTCCGCAACGGGAGAGGCCACAACAGTGAGAGGCCCGCATACCGCAAAAACAAACAAACAAACAAACAAAAAAGAAGAAACAGAAACCTTTATGAATGACTTCCACTGAATACGCAATTTACAGTGAGTAGTTGCCTAAGGCAGAGATATTTTCCTTCTTTGTAAGGGTAGGGTGGATAGAGGTGCAGAAAGAATGGTGACAAGTCCTTCCTATAATATTTTATAGAAGACTATCCTTTAAAAAATATTTACCTATCTATCTATTGATTTTTATTTAATTTTTTGGCTGTGTCAGGTCTTCGTTGTGGCCCATGGGCTTCTCTCTAGTTGTGGTGCGTGGGCTCCAGGGCACATGGGCTCTGTAGTTGTTGCACGTGGGTTTAGTTGCCCCGCAGCACGTGGGATCTGATTTCCCCAACCAGGGATCGAACCCACGTCCCCTGCATCGTAAGGTGGATTCTTTACCGTTGGACCACCAGGGAAGTCCCTGCCCTTTCTTTATATCATACATATTTGTCATCTCATCTTGATTATAAATTAGCCAAGGAGAGACAGTGCTTACCTTATTCACATTGTATCATCAGCTTTGCGAGGTTTGGTCCAGGCCTGTGCCATTTTTTGTTTATTCAGTTTTTCCGTGGTGTCAGCCTCATATACATAGTTTAGTCTCAGTTATCTGTCATATATCAGTGTTTCAAAATGGTGTTAGTTCCTGGGCTTCAGTATTGGAAAATGAATTGCAGGTATAGGGCCCTATTTACAATTCTACCTCTGTGTTCTGCCTCTTTATTAGACCATCCTAGGCTCAAGTATAGGTAATAAGTTACCTTCTTAGAAAAAAAAAATCAATACATTGTTAGTGGTGTTTTTCCAGATTAAATGAATGGATTAAATGAGCTTTTACCTTATTACAAAGTTTATTTTTGAATGGTAAATGGGGGTCATAAGATCTCAAGAACTGGGTGTCTTCTGGAAAAACGTAATGACCTGGTTTCATTTGAGATGAAACAGCTCCAGTCTAAGTTACTTTGTTCTCTATGACCCAGTTCATAACTGGAGGCTGTGCTGATGACACCTAGCTTTCGCCTTCCTTCCAGGCAGCTTGTGATAAAGTAGGCTAATGGTCAAGTAAAGTATCTTATGCTATTGAGCGTTAGGATCATACTTCATATTTTGCAAAGTGCTTTTTCATGATTTATTCCTCACTACCTACCTATGAGATCTCCTGGCTGTCTTATCTCCCATATCGTGGCTGAAATATGACTAACCTATGTTCATAAATGCTTCAGGAAGCTGAAATGACTATAGGTGCTTGCTGACATACAAACACCCAGCATTCAAAATGGCCAGCCTACCCCGCCCTTGGGAATGGGGGATGCAGCTCTCCCAGAGAGTGAGAAGTAATTCCATTTTCCTGTGTGTACAGAGGTCTCTGGGACTGCAGGTGTGAGAGTTAAGAATGAGGGCAGTGAGGGCTGCTGCTCAACAGAGAATTCCTATTTCCACAAACACATTGTTTACCCGGGGGTTCTGCGGTCAGATAAGTTCACACGATGCCGTTTTGCTCACACTTCACTTAGGGTCTATCATGGCTTCTGTGATTTGGGTTATTAAATGAACCCTGAGTTTATTTGCCCCTAGAAACTGCCCACGTGAGGAAAGGACATTTGGCCCTTTAGCAGCACGCGTGCTTGTGATGGTTATGTTTTGGAGTAGCTCCCTTTTCCTTTGTCTGAAGCTACTTATGCGAATCCTTGATCACATTCGCGGAGAAGCTTCTAGAACAGAACAGTCTTTAGGTGATTTGGTGACCTAAGTAAGCGAGGAGGGCTTCTGTCTGCCGTAGCTACTGAGGCGATCATGAATGGGAAACAGAATTTTATTTAGGGCCTCTTTCTGCTGGGTACAGTTCGGTGCCATCTCCACAGACTTAGGTTGCCATGGCTCCAGACTGCTTGTAGTGCATGGCATATGCCATCAGTCCAGTGTTTCCTGCTAGCTGGTGCTTATAGATTAGTACAGCCAAACTGAAACATTAGACTAGAACAAGGACAGGAAGACAGAAATCTATTTACATTGTATATACACTATGCATATGCAAATATGAATTCTCTGGTGATTCGATCTCAGTTAAAGGTAAGTTAGTGCTAGTTAGTTTCAGGAGGTAAAAGATTTGCTGCCAGTAGAGTCCATATCTAAAAAGAACAAAATCTTTGAATGGATATTTCTTTCTACTGATGCTATAGATTACAAGAGCCATGTGATTTTTTTTTTTTTCTTTGAGAGGCAAATTTTAAGAGAAAGTGCACTGGATTAGATGTCAGGAGATTGAACTGCACTCAGATCGAGTTCTGATATTGACTAGCCTGTGAGTGGATTCTTTGCCAAGCCACCCGACCCCTTGGGACTTCTTTCTTCATACGTCCAGTGAGGGTGTTGAGCTAGATTGACGCTAGTGTTTCTTTGCAATGTTTCTGCTCTATTCTAAAAGGAAATAGATATTAACAGGACAGCTAGTGGCATATATGGTTTATTGCCAGAAGGCAGGCAGAGGATCTTATCTCAGAGGATGGTACTGGAACCTGTTTCCTCCTTTTTTTTTTTTTCCCTTTCTCTCCCAGCAACTCATTCCCATTTGTGTACCTGATTTTTACTCATGACATGTACGTGCCGATCTTAGATCCAAGTGCCTCAACAACAGTTGTAGCGAGGTTTTTTTCCCGTGTTTTTCAGGTCTTCCCTATTTCCTGTCTAATGGTGCAGCTACTAGAGCTCTTGCCCTGGTCCATTTGAAAGTCTTTCTCCAGCTTTCCACTTGAAAGCTGATTAGGTGGCCGCCATTGGCAGTAACGCCTTACTGAAGCCAAGTGAGGAAAGGAAAAGGATGTGTGTTCATTGAAAATGAAACCACCTGTGGATCTTTCCAAGTAAGGACTTATGTGATGCTTCTTTAGAAACGCGAAGCATAGTAACTACCTTTCTCAAAGGTGATCATGAAAACTAGAAAAGCCCAGTCAAGAGAGGAACTTAAGTGTCTTTTGACCATTAGTAATGATTGAGATGAGGACTGTATAGCCAAATCTAAGACAATAGAGAAATGACTAAATAGATACATTCTGATCTGTATTATGATTAGAGCTGTACTTACACTTTATAGTTTGATTTCACTCAATTGTGAACTCTTCAAAGCAGAGGCTGAATGGATTCTCAGATGGGACTAAAAGAGTTTTTGTACATAGTAAATGGCGTCCTAGATGTTCTGGAAAGAAAGCTGGTCCTCCAGGTGCAGGCTGCTCTGGGGTGGGGTTTGGGGGCTTGGTGTTGGTACCTGAGATGAGGCACTGAGGCCCGTCTGTTCTATGTGTAGAGATGAGAATAAGCCCATTGGCAGTGCCTCAGCCCCACATCTGAAGCCAGGCAGATAGACATTGCATCCGCGATAGAAATATGAAGGGACCTGTCTAAGGTACAGAATTCAAATAACTAAAATCTGGGATTGATAGCCAAATCAGTGCAACAGGAAATAGTTTGATCTGTGGGTGGGGCAGCATATTTTTTAGGCACTTGGCTGGCTCAGGAATCTATTATAAAATATTTGTCAGGACTTCCCTGGCGGTCCAGTGGTTAAGACTCCATGCTTCCAATGCAGGGGGCGAAGGTTCGATCCCTGGTCTGGGAACTAAGATCCCACGTGCGGTGCAGCCAAAAAAAAAAAAAAAAAAATTCTGTCAGATTGCTTTGAATAAATAAGGTAAATGGAGTACTGGGTCTGGTTGTGTTAAAAGTGTGCATTTGGTGGCATTTTTGCAACCATCAGTACATTTGTTAGATGCTTTCCAGCCTTCTCTCTTCATGGAGAGATGGGAGGGAAAAGGGTGACGCATATAGAAGCACTCGGGTTTTGGAAGAAACATCCTCCCTCCTAACTGTGGAGAAGGAGAAGAAAGAAGAAAATTCTGATGCTTCTTTAGACTAAATTGGCCATGTCTCTTTCAATTCAGAGTGTTTGGCGTGTGCAGTAAAGCACTTCAGAGTAAAAGAATAATTGAGATTCATGGGAAAAGGGGAGTGGAGGGCAGACAATAGGAACGTAATAATTTACGTTTCAAAAATATCTGAAAGGCAGGAAAGAGAAGGTGACGGCCAGGGACTGGGGAGAGGTTGAAGATATTTTCAAAGACATTAAATGTTTTGATTGCCTTCAACATCAGAAATGACTTAGCTTCTAAAATAACAGACTCGGGTTATGAAGAGCAGACACTGTCACTTCTCAGCCTCTGGCTGCTTTCAGCCACCGTTTAATAGGTACACTTAAATAAATTTCAGTACAGCCAGAAAATGGAAAACTACTTTGCAGTTAAGATTGAGGCGAATCTACATCTAAAGTTCCTGGGAAATGTTTAAGGAATATCAAATGAAGACAGGAAGTTGTAGAACAGCTAGTATAGTATGACTCCATTTTACTAAAAAACTAGTAAATTTGTAGAAAATAGTCTGGAAAGACTACAGCAACGTAACAACAGTAGTCATTTCTGGGAGATTTTACTTTCAACTGTCTTCGTTTTGAGATAACGTGACTTTGTATAACCACTGTGAAGTAGTATTAGTATATTTGGAAATCAATTTGGCTGTATTGAAGATCCTTAGTCTTTAAAAGTATTGAAAAACTCCAAACTTAAAATAAATTTAAATTTTGAAGACGAGCTATAAAACACTTCATGTTCTTTATGTCTTTCTTTTGAACTCATCAACTGAAGTTTTTACAATCTAGTCTAAGTAAAGATTCATTTTGTGGGAGGGAATATGAAATGCAAAATAGAAATTGTTCAAATATGATACATCTCTTAAATTGTGAACATATGTATTTGATGATCTCAATTTACATGTGGAGAAATTTGTATTGGTCACTTTGATTTAAACTGAGGACTTTATTTTTTAATCAGCAACTAGGAAGTTTTTCATCTTCTCTGTGGTGAGAGTTTGCAGCAGCACAGAATGTCAAATTTCAGAAGTTGTCATACAGCATTGAATCCACGCAAAGAATTTGGACACCATGCGTACAACCTGCAAGGAAGTTTATTGAAAGAGGTTAAAAAACTGTAACTCATTTTTTGTTTCTTTCTTTCTTTCTTTTTTTTCAAGGAAGAGGATATTACACATAGTTCATAGAATTTATGGTATTGAGGGAGAGAGAAATCTCTAGATCTTGGGCTCTTATTCTGGAGTTTTATACAACATATGCAGTTGCTTGTATTTGTGAATTTTTCTGCGTTGAAGTTCTTTTCACATATATCTGGCTGTCAAGGAATACAAGACCTAAAGCACATTTAGAATCACTTACCTGGAGGGAGTTTGAGGTTCCTCTAAATATTTTTCATATTTGTTGCGAGCTATCATTCATTGATATAGTCTAAAGCATGATAGAAGCAAACAAGTGACAGAATATTACGCATTAAAATTCACCCTGGCTGTCTGACCCACGAACAAACACCACCATAATAAGAAGGTCAAGTAAAAGCTGTGGGAGCTCTTTGCCTCTTAAATGCAGCCACAGGTCCTGCATCTGAAGTGGGCAGTGTTGTGTGTTGGTCCTCTGTTTACTTTGATGTTCCTTCTTGGAAGAGGTCATTTCCTTCTTTGTTGGATCACCTGTGTGGTTGGGCTGCCAGTGGGGGGCACTTGGATATCTCTATATTCCTAAGCCAATTCGGGGTGCTCGTGTCAGTAGTCAAAACAAAAGAATTGTAAGCGAGACCCCCATGATTTAGACATGGAATTTGTTTTTTCCATGCACTCTTATCTACTCATGAACTACTTCAATTTTACCTCAAGCCTTGACGTGGCTGGTGAGATGACTTTGGGGTAACCTCATGGGTGACTGCTGGACAGGATTTGTTGTATTTGTGCATTTTATTGGCTTAGGAGCGAATTCAAACATCACTGAAACCCTCAGTGGACTCTAGGATGATTGATGTGGGGGTAATATAATTGCTTTCCTTGTACGTGACCTATACACGTGTACGTGACCTATACGCATGTACGTGACCTCTAACGGCAGTTTGAATGATCTCCTTTGATGCCTCTGGATTTGGGTTTGCCCTCGCAGCCCACTGTGTTTGCTCCAATAACACAGTATAAGAATTACTGACTGCTGCCAGGCAGGCCACCTAATATTTTGGAATTGGGTTGCATTTCTGAGCTCCTTTTGCTTCTTTTGTCACGTTCGTATTCATTTCTTATCAGCTTGCTGCTTCTTATTCAACTGGAAATGTTGAGAAGACCTATACTGCTTCGGTCAGCTTGACCAAAGAATAGCAGTGGCCTAATGCCTGTGAGATTCACTGATTTTCTCAGTCTCTCCCATCAGCCAGACACAGCAGCCTTACAGGAGGCTGGAAAGGCCCACTGTAGACTCCATTCTAGTATCAGCTTGGGAACTACAGGTTGTGCAGTTAGGCTGCCAAGCTATGGGGTGTAGAATATGGTTTTAGCCAGGAACCAGGCACCTGTGCTTTTCTCTTTAGGACCCAGAATAGATGGATTTGGGAACCTGGAGTTAGAGGTAAGAATTAAATCTCCCATGATTCCGGATGACTGGCTCCTCCTAAATGTTTTTAGATTATAGAACTCAAGGAGAGGAAGGTTTCTACTAGAGGAAATGGGAAGTGCCATCTACAGCTTCTGGATAATTGTTTAGCCTTGATTTTTCAATTTGTATGTCATATTTTGCGTCGGTGGTGTTTAAGGCTAACCTTAACTCCATAGATTTCTGAATCTTGAAGAATCACAGCAGCTCTGCAGAAGCCATGAACTTCACCCTGAAGACTTCGACTCAAAGAGGTCCCATGACATCAGTCCTTGGGGTGCTGTGCCTTTGGATTTGGCCTTGGTTTGGGCATGGGCTTGTTTTCATTGCTTATAATGTGTGCACTTGTGCTTATGCAATCAATCTTGGAATTTTACATATGGGGAGCTCTCAAGGTATGTATATACCATATTTGTATCCTACACAGTAGAAGGCAGTGTCTTAGACTGATTGGTCACCCTAGCAGGAACTTTTCTCTGAGACTTTCCCTCAACCTTCGTTTTCTGTGTCACTAAGTCCCTGCCGGTAGCTACCTTGTTTGATTATCTGTCAGCTTACCCTAGTTGAACCAATCTCAGCATTTGTCCTATTAATTTTGGAATTTGGAATTAGACCACAAGACTGAATGATAGCTCGCTGAGTCTCATTAATGCTCTTTTATTACAGAGAACACTATTTAGAAGGCTTACTGTTGAGTTCTCCTGAGCTACCCTTGTTTCCGTGCCTGTGAAGTGTGTTTGTTGCTTTGGGTTTTTTTGGTAGTTTATAAAATACTTCTGTTTTCCCAGTGATTTGTTGTTGTTGTAAAGCTCCCACTTGTAGACTTTTATTATTCACAATGAATATGAGCGTGATCACGGAAGCTTGTGGTCCATCATCCAATGTTCCAGGGCAGAACTGAGTTATATCAACTGATGCACTGACGACAGAGATTTGGTGGCAAGGTGTGGGGTCTCCAGGTCAGGATTGAAGTTATCTCCGTTATTAAGCTAAAACAGTGAGCAGGTAATCTAACACCTTCCTATGAGAAGTGGTCCTTTTGGCCACTTCGTGAAGGCTGCAAATCAATATTTGGGGATTTGGGGGGGGGGTGGAAGGGACATCTTCTGCCCCTGCTAGAGGAATGGCAGACCGTGCACAGGGCACTGCAGAACATCAGCCCAGAAGTCAGGAGAGCGCGGACTGGAAGCAAGGGGCACACAGTTAAGCCCTGGTCAAGGCTGCAGTTGAAAGCTGGTCCCTAGAGTCTGAAGTGTTTATCGTTGCACCATACTTCCTTGTCTTGTAAAGTTGCAATAAGGACAGAATCCAAAGAGGTAAGTTAGTACAAGGTTATTTTTGGCATTGTTTGTTCCTAAAAATGTCATACTCTTTCTACTGCTTGTATAAAGTTTCCTGTTAACTAAAATTGCATGTCCTCCGTACAGCTTGCCATGGTTTAAACATTCATCAGATAACCTTATCATTGTGGTCAGGAAGCTCTGACCATCACGGGAAAGGAGAGCAAAACTGTGGCGGTCTGTCCTGACTGAAGATGTGCCCGCTGGGTGGGTGGGCACAGGCCACTTCCTGGGAGTTCCTGAAGCTTTTGGGTTGCAGGTGTCAGCAACTCTATTCCTGCTATTCAGTCTAGAGGGCCCCAAGCAGAACGTCCCCTGGTTTTTCAGAGCAGCTGGAATTTAATTTCTCTCCCTATAATTACCCATTCTGTGGTAGGGAGTGGGTCACCCGTTAGCATAGTGTCCCCAGAGTGTGTGCCCCTCTCCCCAGAAAGTCTCTGAAATGCTGTTCTGGGTGGTGGGGATTTTGTAAGGGACTGAGGGGTTAGGGGAGCAGATGGCCAGTGACGTTTGGGGTATTGCTATTAACCCAACACCATTTCACAACACCTTCTCCAGTTTGTAATGAGAATCTGGTAATGAATTTTGTCCCAGTTCAGGTACAGCTTGCACTGCCCATCTCCACTGGACCCCAGTGGATGGGGCAAGCTGGCCAAGTGTACGGTGTGTGCCCTTGGCCTAACTTTGTGTGAGAGAGTTCTGTGAGTAAAGGTAACCCTGCCCTGAGGCTTATCAAGGTGGGAATTGCTGCTATTGTATGTCTATGCACTGTTAACTGCCACAGATCAGGGAGAAGTCTGCGTCTTTGTTTTCATGAAAGCAAGGAATTTTGAGGTACTTCCTGTTGGCGAGTGGTTAAGAATCTGCCTGCCAATGCAGGGGACCAGGGGTTCAGCCCTAGTCCGGGAAGATCCCACATGCTGCAGAGCAACTGGGCCCGTGAGCCACAGCTACTGAGCCTGCGCGTCTGGAGCCTGTGCTCCGCAACGAGAGGCCGTGATAGTGAAAGGCCCGCGCGCTGCGATGAAGAGTGGCCCCCGCTTGCCGCAACTAGAGAAAGCCCTCGCACGGAAACGGAGACCCAACACAGCCATAAATAAATAAATAAATAAAATTTTTTAAAAAAGAAAAGAAAAAGGGATAGAAGAAATTCACTTTATTTTTGCTACCTAACCCTTAAACTTTTACCATTTTTTGTATGTTCATCTAGTCTTTTCTTTGCAAAGTTATAATTAAGTATCTATGTATGTATTTTCATAAACTTCACTGTGTATGCAGTTTTTCTATATTTTCACTCAATGCATCATAGCATTCTCTATGGTACTTATTTATTTTTGGAATCAGAATTTTTATTTCTTTTAAACAATAGCACTGTATTGTTTCTAATTATAAAAGTGGTTTGTTTCTTACTAAAGAGAATTCAAAATTCAGAAAGGCACAAAGAAGATAATAAAAAATGAACTCTAATTTCAGCATGCAGAGAGAACCATTTTAATGTGGGTTTTTTTCATTTTTAAGACACTTTAAAATATTTTCACTTATTTCCTTTCAATCTTGTTTTTTTTTTAACATATGCTTACATTTTTCTTTCGACAAAATTGGGATCCCAAGGTACATACAATATTTTGATCATGCGTTTTTTCACTTAAAGTATTATAAACAGTTTCCTATCTCATTAAAACACCATTTAAAATGCTTGTATGACAGTACAGCACTGTCGATTTATTTAACTCATTATCTAATTTTGAACCTTTAGTTTCCTTCCAGTTTAAAACACATTTTTAAGTACTATTTCAATAAGTACTTTTTCGAATAGCCTTTTTCAAAATTTCTGATTATTACCCTAGGATAAGGTCCTAGTCAGTGAATTGCTGGGCCAAAGAATATGAAGTTTGAAAAGACATTTTATTCATATTGGTAAATTGCTTTCAGGAATGGTTGTATCAATTTATTCTCCCATCTGCAAGATAAAACGCTGTCTGTCCATTTTAATTACCGCATACACTGAGTAGATGCACAATAGGTCATGTAAGGATTTCTCTACTATTTCTGATCCATTCTTGTTATAAATAAGGCTACCATGAACATCTCTGGAGTATGGTATTGAAGGTCCCAGACCTGGGTTGAATTCCTGTTTCACCTACTAGCTAGCTGTGTGTGACCTTTCACATTGGAGCCTCAATTTCTTCATCTGCAAAATGTAGAAATAATGGTGCTCAAAAGTTTGTGATGTGGGCTTCCCTGGTGGCGCAGTGGTTGAGAGTCCGCCTGCCGATGCAGGGGACACGGGTTCGTGCCCCGGTCCGGGAAGATCCCGCATGCCGCAGAGCGGCTGGGCCCGTGAGCCGTGGCCGCTGAGCCTGCGCGTCCGGAGCCTGTGCTCCGCAACGGGAGAGGCACAGCAGTGAGAGGCCCGCGTACCACCAAAAAAAAAAAAAAAAAAAAAAGAAAAGAAAAGGCAGAGTACAGATAAGTAAAATAAGTGGATTAATTTATAGTATCTTGTAAAATCAGTTCATTTTCTTTTTTCTGCACGCCCAGGTAAGGAATGAAAAGTAATCAATGCAGAAACTTCAAATATAACAATCTAGGTTGTCATTTACTAAAATTCCAAAGTTTCTGTAAAACTTTCCTCTATCTTGTCTTTAGCTACTGTCCCCCAAATTGATTTAAATAGAATGCACAGAAAGCCAGAACTTTGGCTATGTTGGCTAAATAGGCATTACCCACCGAATGCCTAGGCAGAGTGCAGCAGAAACTTAGGAAGTGGGGAGCAGTCTCTTAACAAGATAGCTTTGGGAGCCCCAGGAAGCACCAGACCTGCTTCCACAAGGAGGCTGATCCTGTCTCTTGGCCTCCTGTTAGACGTAACTTTCTAAGGCCCTTTTGCCTCTGAACCCAAGGAGGCATGCAGCCTGTTGAACACAATGTGTCCCAGACCTTGCTGTGCGTCCACATGCATGTGAAAATACAGATCCCCAGGCCCAACTGCGCAGAGATTCATAAGTGGGGTAGGACCTGCAAATCAGCGTTGAAACAAGCTTTCTAGCTGATTCTGATCCAACAGATCCACAGACAAGCCCTTGTCAGCCATTGACAAACCACAAATTGCGCAGCTGGGGAGACTGATGGCCAAGACAGGTTGAATGGATTTGCTCAAGGTCACACAGTTGAGTTTCCAGTGAAGATGAACACAACTCTTTTTTTTTTTTTTTTGCGGTACGCGGGCCTCTCACTGTTGTGGCCTCTCCCGTTGCGGAGCACAGGCTCCGGACGCGCAGGCTCAGCGGCCATGGCTCACGGGCCCAGCCGCTCCGCGGCACGTGGGATCCCCCCGGACCGGGGCACGAACCCGTGTCCCCTGCATCGGCAGGCGGACTCTCAGCCACTGCACCACCAGGGAAGCCCAACACAACTCTTTGTTTCTCCCAATTTGATGGTGAATCAGGTCATGCTTAACAGTCAAACCTGAAATGTGGAGGTGTAACCAGAGCTCAACCTTCCAGGAGAGACAAAACTAGAGAAAGTTCTGGGCTGGGAGGAGAAGGGAAAAAGCAAATGTTTAACATTTCACTTTGGCAGTATCTGAAAAAAATTTTTCCGACTATTTTTGCTTATTTGGATGAATGGGCCTAAATTCCATTTTGGTCGGCTTTCCCCACCCCACATTGAATTTCACAGGTTTTTGTAAATACTGTTATGGGGCACAGAACCTTTTGACAGTAATTATCTGGCTTTATTCAATATCAGTGGAATATTTACTAAAACGACATGATGTGTAAATGCAATATGATATCCTGAATTGGATCCTAGAATAGCAAAGAGACTTTAGTGGGAAAACTAGGGATATCTGAATAAGGCCTGTAGTTTATTGAATAGTAATTTACCAGTGTTAATTTGTTAGCTTTGTACCGTTATTATGTAAGATGCTAACATTAGGGGGAACTGGATGACAGGTGTTGAGGAACTCTGCAACTTCTCTGTAAATATAAAATGATTGCAAAAAAACGTTTGTTTAAAAAATGGGCTTCGGTAAGAACAAACGGAGCAGTGAATGAAGCAGAGACGTTTGTCTCTCACACTGGTGGAAAATCCTTTTGGGAGATGACTGCTTCGTGTGAGAAAGTGACTTAGGTGAAAAAGCCCGTTACCTCCCAGAAGATAACCTAGCTGAGTTGGGGGAGGAAAGTGTGCTTTAATTTCAGGAGAATCAAATGGTGATTTCCTTCTTTAATAGCACATTCTGTTTGTGCAGTTTTCACTGAGGTAATTGTTTTCCATTTATGTAATCGACAAAAACTGGAATTACCTTATACTGGGGTTTACATACAGTAGGCTACAGTGGATACACAGCTGAAGCTGAAAGACAATTATGTTACTTCTATGCTTTCTAGTTTCTAGTTTCTAGTTTCTAGTAATGTTTTGTAAAGATTAGTCATCTTCATAGGGCTGCACCGGAGCAGCGGTCACCGGAGGAGGTGACTGCACTTTATATTGTAGGAGGTGAGAGGGCTCAAAAGGCTTCAAACCTCCCGTTCTCTTCCCACCTTCCAGCGACAGTGCCTAAAGCATCCCTGTAGTTTATTCCTTTATTCAATAAACATTTATGGAGTTCATTAATAATAACAGCTAAAGCAGAAGGAATCATTATTATGGGCCAGGTGATTTCCATGAACGCTTGTAATTTTCACAACAACCGTATGAGGCAAGAATGAGTTATTCTCTTTGAAGCTGCAGCTGAGCGTTCAGACTATTTAGGAAGCGGGGTCAGACAGGAAGTGAGCTGCAGAGCTGGGTGAGCCTGCTTTTATCTGGCTCTTCTCACTCTGGATCATCATGGTAAAATGCCTAGCACTGCAGTGAACCATGCCACAGGGGCAGAGGGCAAAGGGCAAAGAGGGAATTTCATCTTTCATCTTTCAACGAGTGGGGAGCCAGGGCCGGTGTGATTGGCTGGAGCCCTAGATTTGAGAGTTCAGCCGCAGGGCGGCGGTCATGTCAGCCGTGGGAAAAGAAGACAATCTCTGAGGGAGGCGAGAGGAAAGGTGAGGCCAGAGACTTCTGTCTGCCCACGTGTAGGCGGTAGGTGGTGGAGAAGGGGTTTCTTAGGAAGTAAGCAGAGGCCAGGAGAGGGGAAATATTGGGGATACTAAGTGCAGAGAGAATTTCCAGAAGTCATCAAATGCTCTTCGAGAGGTCATATGTGATGGAGAAAGAAGAAGTAGTGGCAGTTCATAATTTGTGTCATTTGAATTCAGGCCAGTGTAATGGGAGAATCAGATCCAGACCCAGAGGAGTTAAGAGCCAGGGGGCAGCGAGGAAGGAGAGGGATCAAAGACAGGGTGCGTGTCCCCCTAGTTTGGTGGGGGGGTATAAGAAGGGAGGAAGGATGCTGCCGTTTTCGAGGCTGAGAAGTGCTGGAGAGGTGGAGAATCTATGGTTGAGTGAGAGAGTGATAACACGCAAGGAGGAGGAGGACCATTGATGCGGCAAGACCCAGAGCAAGGGGGGTGGGGGGGAATGGAGCAGGCGGCGACCCCCGGTGGGCCTGGGAGCATCTGGGCAGAGGTCCTCCCTGAGAGAGCCTTCCTTCCCCTTCCTGCGGTGTGCTCTCTTCTGCCAGGGTGGTGTGCGGGGGCGGCGGGGGTGGAGATTCAGAATCGTCACCAAGGTCTGCAGTAAGACCGGACTCTTGGGCGCTGGATCTGTGGGTGGAGTCAAAAACAAATGTCCTCTTGGTCGTCGTTGGGGGCTTATTTCAGAACAGAGGTGTGATTTCACCAAGCACCAAGCTTCTGGTTTTAGTCTTTTATCAAAACCACAAAATCACTTTATCCCACTGATCATTACATTACTCTCCCTAACATCATAACCACATTGCATACCCACATATACATTACTATTCACTTAGGGTAATCAGTTTTAATGACACTCGCTTCAGTTGCTTTCATAAATCACACGCTTTTATGAGATAATGGAGGAGAAACATCTAATTTTATCTCAGACAAATGAAAAGTGAATGCGTGTGTTTTTAAATGTAGTTTTGTTGGCTTCCCATGTCCATTACTTAAAGGGGAAAGAATATCTCCTGACTTCTCTTTTAGAAATAAATGAGGCAGAAGTACAGTGGATTTTGAATACCAAAGCATTCGCTTTAACGTGCCGCAAACAAATAATAAATATAGCTCCTCCTTAGTTGGCTTTGCACAAATCTCAACTGAATAAAAATCAATGGTTGTAAGCAGCGTGTCTGATATCCTCCCAAAGTGTTAAGGAGAAAAATCTTAACATCACACCTTTACAGGAGCGGAATCAGACTCTGAGCCTAGGATAGCAATTTCTTCCATCCAACAAACATATATTGAATTCCTACTATGCGCCAGGCCATGTACAGAGATGGCTAAAACACATTTTCTGTGGTACCTGTAGAGAGCTTCAGCAGAGAGCAGCCTTGTCACACCCATTTTTTTAATGTCTTTTGGTACGTGTAGGTGTCCTCTATTCTTGCTTATAGGTTCCCTTGTCTAATTCATTTATTTGGTTGCAGCACGTGGGCTCCTCAGTTGCAGCAGGCGGGCTCCTTAGCTGTGGCACGCGAACTCTTCGTTGCAGCATGCACTTGGGACCCAGTTCCCTGACAAGGGATCGAACCTGGGCCCCTTGCATTGGGAGCGAGGAGTCTTAGCCACTCCGCCACCAGGGAAGTCCCTGTTCCATCCGCCTCTCCAAATGCACACCCAGGAATCTGAACGTGCATGGATTTTACTTCCCTCACCCCCGCCCCCTCCCACCGGGGAAAGACTAGCTCTCAGGAGTCCCCTTGGGATGTAACTGAGCCACCCTCCTCGGTGGACCTGCCCTGAGATCCCACCCCTGTGACTTCCTGCCCTCCCTCCCACCCCCTCCCAGTCCATCAGGAGGCACCAGATCCTTGCCTCGGGCTGTCCTTTAGGGGATCCCTGCCAGAGACAGGGGCTCAGAGAAGGAGAGTTTTTCTCCTGCTGGGTTGAACAGAAGTCAGCCTGAGGAAGCAGCATTCAAGGAGAAGTGGGTCCATTCAGTCTCTGGAATGATGGTGCTTAAACCAACCAACCAACCAAAAAAAAAACCCCATTTTCTGCTCTTGAGCAGATGGCATGTTCTAGTTGAGAAAGCAAACAGGATATATGAGTTCATTCACTAAATCCTGGTAGGTGCCAGGATAAAAGCAATTACGAGTTGAAATGGGAGCACTGAGGAGGAAGTATTATCTGTGTGTGTGTGGGTGTCTGTGTGTGTGTGGGTGTCTGTGTGTGTGTGTGTGTGTGTGTAGTGGTGCGATTGGTTGGAGAGTCTCACAGAGATTGTGTGGTGGCGGTGTTGGAGCTAACCTGTACCGATGAATTGGGATCCCAGGGAGAGAAGAGGAAGAAAGGCATCTTGGCAATCTTTCCCCATGTACAGACTGTCCTCTGCCCTAGCACTTGTCTTTCTCCCACATCACGTGCAAACTCTGTGTGGCATAGGAGGCTCTTTAAAATATGGTCCCATACTCTTCGTCTCCCTGAACTTCTCTTAGTATTCCCAGAACATGCGTTTTCACAGTTACTTTCCTTTGCATGTGCTACTCCCGTCTCCTAGAATGCTCATCTCCCTGTTTTCAGCTTGGCAAGGTGTCCCTCGTCAATCTACTACCCAGAGCATAAGAGAACACCTTGGAAACAACCCACAGAGCTCTGTCTCCGGAGCTGCGGCTGTGTCCCTCTGGTGCAGACACACACACCGGGGAGCTCGGCAAGCAGGGGCCCCTCTCTGACTTCTGATTGACCTGATGGGATATAGTCCTGCCGTCCAGGTCTTTTCCCTGGAGAGATAGCTCCTAAATGAGACCGACTGGGACCTGGGACTTTTTGCTGCAGTGCTTGCACCTGGACAAACATCTCCTCCAGCAACAAAATGCAAAGAAACTTATAAGGGACTAAAAATAACTGTGTGCAGGCCCAGTCCGGGCAAATCCTGGACAACAAGATACAAAGAAATCAAAAAGCCCGAGTGCCACTTCGGAAGAACTGGGAGCAAAAGCAGGGTACTGTGCATGACCCCTGCACACAGCAACACCAAAGGGGTGGGCAGACCACTTAAGCCCCCCCCCCACCGTGACCCCTGGATACACTCCTACCCTCACCCTATAGAAGCAGCTCGCACCCCCCCTGCTGAGCAAGGAAGCAAGGAAACCTGTTGTTTGTTCTTGCTTTGCCTGCTGCAGCCTGAATTTCTCGTCTGGCCTCTGATCAATTTCTGTTGATTAGGCCAAGAGCACTGGTAGGTAACATCCACATCCACTCACTTTCACCTATAGATATGTTGAACCCCTTTCTTTTCAGCCTTCCAACGCCAAGCGCTGTGGGGAAATGGAGAACGGAGGTAGAATGACATTTTCCTGGAGCCCCATCACAAGTAGGCAGATTATAATTTTCTGTTAAGATTAGTGAGGGTGGGAGGGAGGGAGACGCAAGAGGGAAGAGATATGGGAACATACGTATACGTAGAACTGATTCACTTTGTTGTAAAGCAGAAACTAACGCACCATTGTAAAACAGTTATACTCCAATAAAGATGTTTAAAAAAAAAAAAGATTACCCTAAACCTAAGCCCTACACTTTGTTGATCTCTTTATCAAAATTGCCTTTGGATAATTAAGAGAAAATTTGGCCCTCATTACAAAAAAATTTAAAAAGCTGATGCCTTTCAATCTCTAATCTTGCCCATGAAGGCTTTCCTGAGTGAGTGCAAACCTTTGGACTAAGGCCTGTTGCTGCATCTGCTTCAGCTTTCATTCGAGGTGCCTCATTATGTCTTCCTCGGCAGCATTATGTCTCTGCTGAAGCAGAATTACAGCAAAACAAGTTAATTATTACGGAGTTGATATGATGGGCCTAGAAGAAGAAGGCTAGAATGAAGCCTTTTGAAGGAATATCATTTCCCATTGTAATAGGTTTTACTGCTATTAAGGATTAGTACACGATGGTTCCTACAATTTGATGAATTACATAAATGCTAATGTCAACATCAGACATCATTTAGAAGAGACATGGAGAAGCATTTTCTGTTTTTAAATGTCAAAACCATTTCTCACCCATCAAGTAATAATTTTTCAATTTTCTTTTCACAAATATAGTACACTGTCAGTGCCACTGAAGTCGTAATTGATTTCACAGCTATGAAACCATGGGAAGCCAAAGGACCTTCATTATAAGACAGAACTTGGAAACCTGAATAAGACACCACTTCCCCTAAGAACCACAAGATCAATATACGACTGCAGTAGGCAGAGCTGAACCATGCATTTACTACATAATCTTGGCTTCGGATGAGTGCCAGACGGCAGTGAAGTAGGTCTTAAGTGACCACCAAGGGCTCAAATGGCTTGCTTAGTAAAAAACATGGTGCTTTCATTTAAATGTCCAAGAGGATTACATGGGAAACATCAGAGGGCTTCAGAGGTAGGACGGAAAGACTACATTTCACTAACCCAACACTTCCATTCCCATCCTTCCCATCTTTTGGCATTTTGACAGAAACTTAGTTGTTCCAGGAAAGCATGACATTCCACACTCATGGAAAGGCACAATAAAAGGGCTTTGGAGTAAATGTCACTTTCCGGATAATATGTGGGTGATTGAAGGTCATGGAAGTGTGAAATGGCAGGATTCTTCTGCTTTTGATCTCTCAGCCAACATCTAGAACTCTGTTGAAATTCTTGAAGCTGGCCATCATTCTTATGGGAAAAATAAAATATCCCAACGGCCATGTCCCTTTACTGCAGAAGTGACAAATCCTTGGGTCCTCTAAGACTGCTGCAGTCTTCAGGCATCAGGTAAATGACTGGGGTCTCCTGGTGGTTTGGAGGACCCAGCTGTTTGCCCTCTGAATTCATTCTAGAAGTATTCGACTAGAGCCAGCAGAGTTCAGCTATCGATTAAGAGGAACTTAGGACATGGAAGCATTTCGATGCCACTTGCAAATTTGGGGGGAGTTGGTCCCTTCAAGCAGATTTGTGATTTTATGCAACTCACCTGTGCAGAAATGTAACTTTCTTTATGTCTCTATAACAGATGTCAACCTGCTTGTGAGCCCCCATTTCCACTGATGGAAGAAATTACTAAACCTTACCCCTTTAAGATGACTCAGCATCTTCTGGCTGGCCATCTCTGTGGGTAATTAATGACTCATTTGCTTTTGCATTTCAACTCAGTCCATTCAAAGTTCCGTAGCAGGGCTTTTCTCCACTCTCAAGAATTTTCTCCCGCACCCTCCTCTCCTTCTCCTTCTCCACTTCCCCTCTTCTCTTCCATTTCTCTCGCTCATCTCCCACCTCCCCTTGAGGACTGTGCTGTTTTGCAGGAAGCAACCACCTTGTACAGGTAAGTGCTTTACCGTATCGCGTGCCAGAGCTGAGTGTGTCGTTGTTGTGAGACCACCATCCCCTTCAGAAGCATGTGGAGGAATCATGTTAATTAAAATTTATTTTCCTCCTGGGAAAAGAATAACTTAGAGCTAAAATATCAGACAGTGGTTGGCTGGACACTCTCATTAATCCAGGTAGCTGTAAGAAGTAAATAAAAATCTTGTCTAAATGTGCTTTTTTTTTTTTTTTTTTTTTTTTGCGGTACGCGGGCCTCTCACTGCTGTGGCCTCTCCCGTTGCGGAGCACAGGCTCCGGACGCGCAGGCTCAGCGGCCACGGCTCACGGGCGCAGCCGCTCCGCGGCACGTGGGATCCTCCCGGACCGGGGCACGAACCCGCGACCCCCGCATCGGCAGGCGGACTCTCAACCACTGCGCCACCAGGGAAGCCCTAAATGTGCTTTAATATGGGAAATCGAGCCAAACCCAGCACACTGAATATTTCATGGATATCAGCCATAATGCCATGCCTTTGCAGGGCAGTTAAGAGAAACATCAGTGTTGTTGTTTTGTTTTTTTTTTAATTGGGAGAGTGACAGAGGGGCACCAGTGCCGTGACACACCTGCGTGGGAAGCAGAAACCCAAGGCATCCAGCAAACAGAAGACACAGGCACTGGATTTTCCTGATTTATTTTGCCCGTATTCGTTGTGAACCCGCGCATTTTATCAGGAGCTCTGCCTGCCGCCACCTGCCGTGGAAAGTTGCACCTTCCATTAACTGGAGTAAGGAAAATAACAATGTTCCAGGATAGGAGAAAAGAACCACTTGGTCGCTTTGTAGTAGATGAAGGAGGACTTTCTGTGGCAGTGATGAGGAGCCTGACCAAAAGGGAAACAATAATCAGTGGAAAACTATGTTTTGAATAAAACCCCAAGTGGGAAGTGTTCTAGGAGGGTAGATTGTTCTTGTGTACGTATGTAGCCTTCTCTAACATAAACTGAATTTTAAATTCAAAGAAAAAGTGGAGAGAAACATCATTTTTAATTATTTTTCATTTTCTTGTAGGAAGCTTTGATCCGATTTACTTATCAAGCTGGTGAAAAGCCCCAGACAAATAAGACGACAGCAGATTGAGCAGTAAGGAAGGTAGCTGTATTTTTGCTATAAAGACAAGTTAAATTAACCCACAGGAATCTGATATTTATGTGATGCGTGTCTGACTTCATCATTCTCTAAAATGCCTGCTCTTTGTGATCATATCTATT